>NC_080393.1:33590211-33938961 GCF_028751815.1 Salvia miltiorrhiza | reverse complement strand
GGTCTAATGAAAATTTTCATAAAATTAAATAGAAAATAAGAGATGTTGAATGCCTTAACAATAAGTTACAGGGCAGCAAGAGCACCTGATCTCTAGTAATTGCTCATGTGTTGGCACTATATTTATGGAAACTTGAGTTCATGTATTGTGTTTTTCCCATCGTTCTCTGGAGAAAGTAAAGTGCTGTTTAATGATTTTCAGAAGCCTTGGAGATATGTCGGAGCTAGGGATATCCGCTTAATTTTCTGCTCTTAAATTTGCTAGTACATAGCCGTTGATCATGAACTGATAATTTCGTGCAGGTTCAAAGTAAAGCAGGCAGTGTTGCTCTCAGCAACTGAAGCTGCGGAGATGATTCTACGAGTCGATGAAATCATCACCTGTGCCCCACGGAGGAGAGAAGACCATATGTGAAGAGGCATGATTCATGGTTGCTACTCAATCTATAAAGAGAATAGGCTGGCAAGGTTAAGCTAAATCCAAAACATAATATCAGAATGTCATCACGTATTTCTGTATCAGTTTTATATGGAATTAAATCGAAATACTTTTTAGATTATTTCTCTAGACTAGAACTTTATCTTGCAAGTTACCTAATAGCCTAACCAGTGGTCCAAAGCCTGTCTTTTGCTTGCTCACTGCGCTGAATTTTGAACTGCGACTCTTAGGTCATGTTTGGTGTTATTTCAAGTTTCAATTCTTAGTTCAACATTTCGAGTGCAGTTTATGATGTGTATTGGCTTTTGTAAGAAAATATTGGTTCTCTGGTGAATGATTTGGTATTTTGGTTGGAAAAATGAAAATTGTTTTTCCACATTTCGAATTTGTGGTTTGTTTAGTTACGAAGATGTGAATATTAAAACTGTTGTCTTCTTGTAATAGTAATATGGGACAGTAATAGGTGATGTGTAATTAATTATATGGTAGATCATAGATGTAATGATAATATGTTAGTGTGATAGATGTACACTTTAAAGAAGGTGTTGAGGTTTAAAAAAGAAAGTGTTGATAAAAAATTAGAAATAGAAGCAGGCACGCTTAGAAAGAGAAGTAAGAAAATTCACGGTCAAAACTGTGGAATCACATTTATGCTCTGTTTAGGGATGATGGATCAAAGGTTACTAAAGAGGTGGAGATGGCGGAAGTTATTCAGGGATACTTTGCCGATTTGTTCCAATCGAATGCCCCCACGGCCACACACATTGATGAAGTTTCTGATACTAGTGCATCGTTTCTTGGTAGAGGTGCTTTAGCCGACTTGTCCCTCCCCTTCTCATCTGATGAAGTTCGAAAAGCGCTTTTCCAAATGAATCCGCATAAAGCCCCGGGCCCGGACAGTTATCCACCTTTCTTTTTTCAAAAATTCTGGGGTGAGATTGGAGATGATGGTGTCACGAGAGAAGTGTTGAAAATTCTTAATGGCAGTGTGAGCATGAGGCATTGGAACAAAACTCTCTTGGTGCTTATTCCCAAAATGAAGAACCCGAAACATGTGAAGGATTTTAGGCCCATTAGTCTTTGCAACACGACATATAAACTGGTGGCTAAAGTTCTGGCTAATAGGCTTCGCACCATTTTGCCGCTGGTCATTGACGACTCTCAAAGCGCTTTTATTCCCGGTAGGCTTAATTCTGACAATATTATCTTGGGCTATGAGTGCATGCACTGGATTAGGGGCAAAAAACTTGGGTCAGATATCTATGCTGCGGTTAAACTCGATATGAGTAAAGCCTATGATCGCGTTGAGTGGCGCTTTCTGCGTGCTATGATGGTGGTTCTCCGATTTCCTCTCTTTTTGATTGACCTTGTTTTGCAGTGCGTGGCAACGGTGGATTTCTCTTTTGTACTCAATAGCAAGGTTTATGGTTCCGTTTCTCCGTCTAGGGGCCTTCGCCCTATCACCTTTTCTTTTTGTGATATGTACTCAGGGTTTCTCTTCTTTGCTTAGACACTACGAGAACCAGGGGCTGCTTAGTGGTGTGGTTATGGCGAGGCATTGCCCATCTATTACGAATCTTTTCTTTGCTCACGACTCTCTTATTTTCTTCAAAGCCACGGAGGAGGCGGCTAAAAGTTTGGGGGAGGTGTTGAAAAAATATGAAATGGCGTCCGGGCAGATTATAAACTTTCAGAAATCGACTATATCTTTTAGTCCAAACGCGAAGATCCAAGACATTGCCATTATCACGGACTCTCTTGGAATAAAGGAGACAGCTGGACATTCACTTTATCTGGGATTACCCACTTTTGTTCCACATCAAAAGAAAATTCAGTTCGAATTCTTGCGTGATCGTGTGGTTAAAAAATTCAACGGGTGGGACAATAAGTTTTTCTCAACGGGAGGAAAGGAAACAATGATTAAATCAGTTATTCAGTCTATACCTACATATACAATGGCTTGTTTCAGAATACCAGTTGGGATCTGTACGGATATTGAGTCAGCGTGTGGTAAATTTTGGTGGGGCGACAACGAATCTAGCCGCAAATTACATTGGGCGAAGTGGGATTCGCTTTGCAAACCAAAATCTTGTGGTGGCTTAGGTTTTCGAAAGCTTGTTCCTTTCAATCAAGCTCTTCTTGCCAAGCAATTTTGGCGAATTCTCAAGCATCCGAACTCTTTTGTTGCTCGGACTCTGAAGCACTGCTATTTTCGGGAGGGTGATATCATGCAAGCTGGGGTGTCGTCTAATTGCTCTTTCGTGTGGAGGTCTTTATGTTGGGGAAGAGAGCTTCTTGATCGTGGTCTCAGATGGCAGGTGGGAAACGGCCGCTCCATCAACGTTTTCACCGATCGTTGGTTACCAGGTAGAGGAGTGTGGCCAGCTCCTCAAAATTTTAACAAAAACCAGCGTGTTTCTGATCTTATTTCTGCTGATGGTGAATGGGATGTGATTACTCTGAACATGCTCTTTCCGCCTTTTGTTGTGAATGATATCTGCTCGATAAAAATCCCCAAAGAAGGCAAGAATGATTTTCGCTTCTGGGAATTCGATGAAAAGGGACGCTACTCGGTGAAATCTGGTTACTTGTGTGCTACTGATTTTTACTTACCTCATTCTGAGTCATCCACACAAGCTTCGATTAAATGGTGGAAGTATTTTTGGAGCCTTAAGCTGCCACCTAACGTGCTGCATTTTGGCTGGCGTATGTTTCATGATATGATTGCCATGAATGAAAATTTAACCAAACATCATATTCCTACTTTAGTGTTTTGCTTTTGGTGCAATAAGTGCAGGGGCTCTACCACTCACGGTCTCATTTGGTGTGAGGTGGTTAGGAAGGCTTGGAAAACGACAGTTTTTTGGGAGATTATCCGAACTTTCAAGCACCTGAATTTAAGAGATCTTTGCCTTGTGGTTGATGATAAGCTGGGTGTGGAGGGTTTGGAATTGTGGATTTTCTCTCTTTGGTTGGTGTGGAAATTTTTATGTGATGTTAAGCATGGGAATTGTTTGGCAGACAAGACCTTAGACTTAACTTTGGGAGAACGCATGGTGGAGTCTTATCAGAAGGCGCGGCATTGTGTGACGCTTGAACAACAGTTACTCCCGCATGAAGGAGCTGCTAATTGGTTTCCTCCCCCAACGGGTATGCTGCGTTTGGATGTGGATGTGGCCCGTAGGGAGGAAGGTTGCCGGAGTGGGGTGGGTTTTATTCTCCGAGACTCGTCTGGTAAGCTTGTGGCGGCTGGGTGCAAGATGATTGGGTTTACGGCTTCTGCCCTTCTCGGTGAGCTTCATGCTATTCTTATTGCGGCGGGTTTTTGCTTGGAAAATGATGTGGGCCCGGTTGTGGTTTATACGGACTCACTTTTAGCCGTGCACGTGCTTCAGGATACTCACCATGGTTCGGAATCGTTATGTGATGACTTATGGGAGGCTTTCTCACATGCCAAACAACACGTCGTGGTTGATTTTTTGCATATGCGCCGTGATGCAAACAGAGCAGCTCATGAGCTTGCTAAGTTTTCCTGTTCTGATCCTAATGATGTTATTTGGAAGGCCGATTTTCCTAATTGGCTTCTAGATATTGTATCCTCTGATCTTGATTAATATTAGTTCGCTTTTTCTCAAAAAAAAAAAAAAACTGTGGAATCACGATTGTGTGTTTTATTGTTTGTATTTTGTATACTTCATTTGTTTCAATTTAATAGGCCACAAAGTCGGGTATACATAATACATGTTAAAAAAATAAAAAATTTATAATAAAATATATGAGAGAAAATAATATTTTTTAGGATATATTTGTTATAAAAAAATAGAAAGAGAAATAAAAATATTAATATTTCTCTCTTTGTCCCGCCAAAGATGATACATTTCTTTTTGGCACGAGATTTAATGAGTTAGTGTTTAGTAGTTTAAGTATGGTTGGTGAATTTGTGATTAAGTCATACCTAATTATAATTATTTTTAATTGAACAATTTAAAAATTATATTCTGATTATTTTTCAACACCCCACTCTACCCCCCTCCCTCCCCGCCACAACCCAAAATACCCAGCAAGTTGCAACCCGCCGCCCCAAAAATCAGCAACCTTGTCGGACTTCCTCCCCCCATCGTCCCAAATCTGCAGCAATGACCGCTGCCGCCAAATCCCCAACAACCCTTCAATTGAAATCGAAGCCCTAGGCCTTAGGCGAGGAAGAGAATGAGAGGAGGTGGAGTAAGGCGGCGCCGCTCGTCAATCTTCAGAGATGAGGCGGAAGGTGAGGCGAAGAGGAGGGGGGGGGAGCTGGAATGGGGTTGAGAGATGGCGAGAAAGTTAGAAAGAAAATGAACCCAAAAATTTCAACCCCTAATAATTAAAGCTTAAATTGAATTTTAAGTAAAATAAGGGATGATTAAATTATATCTAATCAAATGCTTAATATCCCTAATTTTTACCAAATATAGAAATGTAGCAACTTCGTTGGGACGGCCCGAAAAGAAATATGTTTCATTTTCGGTGGGACGGAAGGAGTATTTTTTAAATATAAAGAGAAATAATTATATGTGTCATTACTTCAGCACACAATCACATCTGCTGTTGACTCAGTTGATCACAAATCATCATTATACTTTTGTTAGTTAACTCAATCTGTCGACTTGCATAAAACCGACAAAGTTGAACTCATAACACACTTAAATATTTTCTTAACAATACAATTAGCTAAACTATCAATTATCTGTCCAATTGATAAGCATCAGACTGTCAGTAGGTTAGATAATTGATCACTCTTAAACAAGTCATATATTTGAATGAGGTTGGCTCGCTCATCGTGTGTTCTAATCAAGTCACCTAAAAGCTAATCGGTCAAAGTTAGTTGATTTGACAGTAACAAGAAGCAAGAGAAATTCATAATTGGTGTATTCACCATCCCTCCCACACACCAATATTTACTCGCCCGAGAGGCCGAGACCAACATAAACAAAAAGTATTAAATTGATCATATATTAAAGGGTTAATTGCTTATAAATACACGAACTATATCCAAATTTTGATTTTTAATAAGATCTATTTTTTTGGTAAAAAAATACATAAACTTTTAATTATTTGGAATTTAATTTGAGTCAAAAAGTTCATTGACCAATAACTTGATTGTCTGCAGTTCGATCGCAATTCGAATGTACATGAGGTGTGTGATTTAGTTGTCTAGATTCGAGTTGTTTACCGTGAGTTTTAATTAATATTACACAAGTTTGTTGGTATTTTGTGCAGGAATTGCATGAAGTGTGGAAGAAGGCTCGTGGATGTTGTGAGATCGAGAAAAGCGCGCATATGATGAAGTTAGCGTGATTTTTGGAGAAGATTAGAGATTAGGGCTTGGAGTTAATTATTCTAGATTTAATTTAGCCTAAAACTCTTATTTTAATTACCTTTGGGCTTTATTTTGTAAGTAGTTGATTGGCCCAATTATTGGGTGATAGACGGCCATGAAGGGATTTAATTCCCTAAACCTTATTTTTGTGCTCCACTTAGCCACCAAATTAGGAATATATATAGGAATTAGTTTAGTTTTTGCTACACACGTTTTATTTTCTTAGATTAGGAGTTAGGGAGATTTAGGGGGGCGTATTCGTTCAGGATTTTAATAGATTTCTGCAGACTTTTAAAATCTGGATGTATTCGTTTAAGACTTTTAAAAGTCTATGAAAATCTAGAGGTATTCGTTCAAAACTTTTAAAAGTCCGTTCAAAACTTTTAAAAGTCTATAAAAATCCAAAGGTATTCGTTTCAGACTTTTAAAAATCTATGAAAATCTAGAGGTATTTAAAAATCTATGGATTTTAAAATTGGACTGATTTTCATTGATTTCATTCAAAAAATACACATGAACAAATCTGACCTCCGACCACGAAAATTCGAAAGAGTTCATATTTCAGCGTCGACTGGGTTCCAGCGGTCGTGGCTCGAAGAAGCCAGCGGCCGCTGGCACCCAGCGATTGCTGGAACCATGTCAAACTCTTTTGACATGCAGCGATCGCCGGCATTAGAGAGGCCATATCAAAATGTGAAATTTCAATATTTCATATTAGAATATGAGAAATGGAATTAAAAACCACAATATAATAAATGGGGTTCATTTTTTGTTATATTTCCTTGAAAGCGAATGTGCTACTTCCCCCACTGGGCAATTAACTTCCTACACAATAGTGATTTCTCTGACATCATTACTTCCCATCAATTTTTCACAGTTATAATTTTGTAATCGTTTTAACAAATCAAACGCAAGCAATTAAATTTGAATTCGATTTAGTCAGATACGAAAATATTTTAATTTCATATAAGAAGCTAGCGGTCGCTGGAACCCAACGATTGGTGGAAGCTGTCCCAACGATCAATTAACTCCAACGAGCGCTGGGATGGTCGATTTCAAATCCGTAAAAATCACGTCAAATTCTTGTTAAAATCCTTACAAAATCCGTTCAAAATCTGTTTAGAATTTCAAAATACTTGAACAATCTGTGTGAAATCTGTAGATTTTTAAAAATCTACAGAATTCCTGAACGAATACACCCCCTTTAGTTTAAAATACTTTTACTTTAATTTGCTTAGGTTTTTTATTAGCTTTTGACTTTTGCTATTATTTTTCAGTAGACGATTTTCTCTTAATTCTCATAGTGGTGATTTATTTTCAATTTCAATTCTTATTTTATTTTCCTGTTCTATGCTTGCTTTTATTTTATTGATTGTTTTTAGTTTAATTATGAGTCGCTAAATCTTTAATTCAGCGAGAATAATGAAACACTGATTTATTAATCTATGAGACCTAATTGGTTTTAAAATTGGTTCATATTGATTCCGATTAAATCCTTGTGTTTCACGATAATTCTTATTTTATTTAAGTTTGGCCAACTAAGGTTTAATTGAATTACAGTCAATTAGCACCTCCAATCCGTAATTGTGGGAATATGACTGATTAGTTATAAAGCCACCGTGTTCGTAGTAGGAATAAATTGGTGGATTGATTATTACTAGCGTATCTAGGATCACTACAAGAAAAGAAGGATATAACGACCAAGTTTAACGATCGAAAAAATCGGTCTTTAAAAAAGCGGTCTTAACGACCGAATATTTAATGACAACGACCGATCTTGATTTTGTTTATTTATGTTTTATTTTTGCAACTTAACGACCGAAATGATCGGTCGTAAATTGGTGACAATGTTTCAACGACCGAATTTCGGTCGTAGACTAAATTTAAATAATTTTAAATTATTTCTAACGACCGATTTTCGGTCGTTGGAAACCTGAATTAAAAAAAATAAACAAAAAATTCAACGATTGATTTTCGGTCGTTAATTCGAAAATCGGTCGTTGCTGAACGGTTTTACTTAGGGTTTGCTTTTCCTTTCCCCAATTTTTCCTTAGCCGATTTTTTTAGTCAATTTTCGCCTCCCTCCCCACCGATTTCCCCGTCGCCGTCGATTCTCGCCGTCCGATGACCCCGGCCGCCGCCTGCTTCCCTCCCCGACGAACAACCACCTCCACCGACCCCGACGCCGTGCCCGCTGTGCTGCTGTCCGCCCGGTGCGCCGCTGCCGCTGCTTTTCGCCTGTCGCCGGAATCGCCTCGCCCTCGCCCTCGCCGCCGTAGGTAAGTGGTTGTGGTGTGTGTTTGGGTTGTTGTTTATAGAATTTAAGTTGTTTATTTTGAATCCCGGCCACTGCCTCGCCGGACTGCCCCGCTGCCTCGCTCGCCGGAAACCTCTATCTGTCGCCGGACCGTCCTTCCCCTTACCGGAATCCTCTATTTTCGGTTAGTAATGCTAACTTATGTAATGTAGGTTATTAATTTTAATTTTGGTTAATATATTTGTATGTTATTGAATAAATTGTGAATTTATATAGGTTATGTTTTTCATAATTATGCTTTATGAATTTATGTGAAATTGTTGTAGGTTTATGTGAATTTATATGAATTTATGTGAGTTTATGTAAAATTTTGTATGATTTAAGTTGATTAGTTTAGGTTAAGCATGAGTTTATGTGGATTACTATATTGATTATGCATTATTAATGATTTATTTTTGTTATTTTTGATAGTGTAATATGGTCTTGATTAGTAGAACTTAGTTAATTAGATGCTCTTTGTTTTTAGAACTTAGTTAAATTTATCTTAGGATAGTAGTAAGTTAGTTTCAATAATTTAGTGATATTCTTAATTAGTGACAATATATCATCTTTGAACTTAGTGAAGAACTTAGTTAAAATCTTAGTTAATATATCATCTTTTAGGTCTTACTTAGATATATATAGGTAGGTATATAAATTTATTTATAATTGTAAATTTGAATTTGTTTATTGTGTCGTCGGTGGGGGGGAGGCGAATAACGTGTTATGATTATATGATTATTTGTGTTGAGCATGTTTTAATTATAACTATTGCATGATTGTATCGCCGGTGGGGGAGAGGCGAATAACCTGTTTTGATTATTTATGATTGTGATTATTGGAGTTTGGGCCGCCGGTGTGGGAGAGGCGGAGGCGGTAGCAATGACTACCGCCCTGGTTTTGTTGTTGTGTTGAAATACAATCCTCAATCATCCTTCTTCTCTTCAAATCATAATCGTCATCCTTCTTTAATTCTAAACTCGAATATTCCTTCTTCAACACCTCTATCATAATCGTCATCCTTCTTTAATTCTAAACTACAATCATCCTTCATTAATTCTAAATTGTCAATATTAATATTCACTCTTATTCTAAATTTTATTCTTAATCTTAATCTTAATTGAATTCCCTAATTTAATATTAATCTTAACCTTAATCTTAATCGAAATCATTAATTCATCAACTTAATGTTGAACCATCCTTCGAAACTCATAATGAAATCCTAAATTTAAAATTAAACTTCATCTACTCGCAAAATTTAAATTCCGAGAATGAAATTCGTAATTGAAATCTTATGTTTAAACTAATTTAATTCTTAATAATATATGAATGCAGGAAGTATAATTATGAGTTTAGATCGGGGGTGGATGTATAGGCGTTATGTTGAAGGTAGTCTTACTCAGGAGTTCATGGATGGATTGGAAGTATTTATCCATTATGCATTTTCTCGACCAGAATTAATGATTGGAAATAAAATCAAATGCCCGTGCACAAAATGTAAGAACAAAAAATTTGATATTCCAAATACTGTGAGGATTCATTTGGCAAAGAATGGCTTCATCCCTAGATATCATATATGGACGATGCACGGTGAAGCATTAGTGCAAGTCCCTGATGTTGCTAGGCGATTTGTAACCAATGAACAAGATACAGAAGTAAATCGTTATGAGACGATGGTAATGGATGTAGCAACTGCTCAATTTCACAATGTTGATGATTTAATTGAAGAAACTCCAAACCCAGCAGCCCAACATTTATATGATATGTTAAAGGCGAGTGATAGAGAGTTGTGGCCTGGCTGTAAAACTCATACCCAACTATCTCTTGTAGCTCGATTGATGAGTTTAAAATTTGAGAATAATATGTCAGAGCGATGCTTCGATCAAATTTTGGAGTTGATTAAGGAAGTAGTTCCCGAAGATAATTTAGTCACAGGAGATTTCTACAGTGCTAAGAAATTACTTCGTGGGATGGGTTTGCCAGTTGAAAGGATAGATTGTTGTCGCAATAACTGCATGCTCTTTTGGGGGGATGATGATGACTTGCATGAGTGTAAGTTTTGCGATGCAAAACGTTATAAAGAATCTTCTGGGGCTAGTGGTAGTCGCCAACGACGTCTAGTTGCAGTCAGTCAGATGCATTACTTTCCAATCACCCCAAGATTGCAAAGATTATATGCATCTAAAGCAACAGCAGCAGATATGCGATGGCATGCTACATCAGTTAATGATGGTGTGATGAGACACCCTGCAGACTCACCTGCATGGAAACATTTCGACCAAACATTTCCTGATTTTACGGTTGAAGTTAGAAATGTAAGATTGGGGCTTTGTACTGACGGATTCGCGCCATTCAATAGTTTTGATAAACAATATTCCTCATGGCCAATCCTACTTACCCCATACAATCTTCCTCCTTGGATGTGCATGAGAGAACAACACATATTTCTCACTGCTGTTGTTCCTGGCCCACACAATCCAAAGGATATGATTGATGTTTTTCTTCAACCGCTAATTGCCGAGTTGTCTCATCTTTGGGAAGTCGGTGTCCAAACGTATGACATATCATTGAAAAATAATTTCCAAATGCGTGCTGCACTTTTGTGGACAATTAGTGACTTCCCCGCCTATTCAATGCTTTCTGGTTGGAGTACAGCTGGTAGATTGGCATGTCCACGTTGTCTTGATGATACAGATTCTTTTAGATTACCTTTGAGTGGTAAGCAATCTTGGTTTGACTGTCATAGGAGGTTTTTATCCCCCGATCATCCTTTTCGGCGCAACAAAACTGCATTTGTTAAAAATTCTCAAGTAAAAAAAGGTCCTCCACAAACCAAAAATGGGCATCAGGTGTTGGCGGAGATTGAGGGATTGAGCATTAAAAAATTAACAGAGTTGACAGTTGAAGAGACTAGATTGCGGATAGCTAGACGACAGAGATCTTATGAGTCCGGTTGGAGGAAAAAAAGTATATTTTGGGATTTGCCGTATTGGAGTTCATTGCTTATACGTCATAATCTTGACGTTATGCACATTGAAAAGAATGTCTTTGATAACATTTTCAACACCATTATGAACACTAAAGGCAAAACAAAGGATACGAGCAAATCTCGTGAAGAATTGAATAGGTTCTGTCGCAGACCCGAGTTACAAGCCAATGAAAAAACAGGAAATTATCCTAAAGCATGTTATATGCTTGATAATGATGAATTTTTTTTTTACTTACGTGGATTGAAGGTCTTAAATTTCCTGATGGCTATGTATCCTCATTGGGTAGATGTGTCAACCTGAGTACACTTCAAATGTTTGGCATGAAGAGTCATGATTGCCACGTGATGATGCAACGAGTGTTGCCGGTCGCATTAAAAGAACTTCTTCCAATCAATGTATGGAAAGCAATCACAGATCTTTGTCTCTTTTTCAAAGATTTGACATCACCTTCTATTCAAGTGGACAATCTTCTTCTGATGCAACAAAACATTTCTGTTATTCTTTGTAAGTTAGAAAGAATCTTCCCTCCAAGTTTCTTTGACTCTATGGAACATCTACCAATTCATCTCGCCGATGAGGCATTGATGACAGGCCTTATGCAGTATAGATGGATGTATCCATTTGAGAGGTATTTGGGAAAGTTGAAGAAAACGGTTAAAAACAAAGCCAAAGTTGAAGGATCAATTACAAATGCTTACCTTGTGGAAGAAGCTACAACATTTTGTTCTTATTACTTTAAAGATCATGTTAAGACAAAGTAACGAAATGTACCTCGAAACTTTGAAGGTAGTGGGCTATCTAGTGGTGTTGCTATGCATCGTGATATGTTGTCTGTTTTCAAATATGGTGGGAGACCATTTGGAAAGATGACAACTAGATTTCTGGATCCTAAGGAGCACACTGCTGCTCATTTGTACGTGCTAAATAATTGCCCAGAGGTCACAGAAACCTACATAGGGTATATTCTTATTATTTTATTGCATAAACTTAAATTTTAACTAATATGAAAACTCTTAATAGGTTGTTCGAGGATGAAATGAAAGCCAACTATCCACATCTTTCATCCAACCAATTTCAAATTATTCTTGAGAATGAATTTCCATCATGGTTCAAATCTTATGTAAGTTATCTCTTTGTTAATAGGGTTCAAATCCTCCTTGAATTGTTGTTGATTAAATATTTTGTCTCAATAATAGGCCTCGAATCCAAGAAATCGAATACTCAATTCTTTTTTGCATCATTTGTCATTGGGACCTTTGCAAAGAGTTTCTACATACCAAGGATATTTTGTCAATGGCTTCAAATTTCATACGGTTGCTTATGGCTCTAAGAAATCAACCGATAATAGTGGATTACTATGGTCGTCTGTCCGAGGTTGTTGTTTTAGAATATCCTGGGCTGCCAAAGAAAACAACAACATTGTTCAAATGTGAGTGGTTCGACCCTGAGATTGGAAGTGGAACTGAAGTTGACCTTAACTTCAATTTGGTTTCAGTCAACAGAAATCGTCGTTATTCCAAATATGAACCCTTTATCCTTGCCGATCAAGCTATACAAGTTTATTATTCCTCTTTTTCTAGTAAAAATAACAATAGAAGGAATTGGTTGGCTGCTTGTAAAGTGAAAGCAAGGCCAGTTGTTGAAGTTTCCACAACTGAAATTCCAACAACATCTTTGCCGTTTCAAGAGGAAGTCATAGGCAGAATATCTCCAACGACTATAGATGACATCCCAACAATTATTCACCCACTTGGAGGCGAGGTGGAGATAGATGATGATGAAGATGATGAAATTAACAATGAAAGCATTCCTTTAGACTCACCCGAGTCTTCAAATTCTGATTCTGATTGAGTAAATATATATATTTGTCAACTTATGTATTAATTTAGTCTACAATCCTTATTGGAACTAATGAATTAATCACTTCAAATTATCATATAGATGTCTACTTCTGGCCGATCCGGATCTACGCATTCGACCGACGATCCGGACGTGTCCGTGACGCCGCCCACGGAGGCTATACCGACTGGTGTTGCTACTGATGGGCGCACATGGGTGCATCTTCATGGTAGGTCTGTTTAATAATATATATCAATTTACTTCCAAATTTAATAAACATTAATTCTAATCGAAGTTTCAAATTTCTAAGTGTTTTGAGGCCGAGTGAACCTATTCGGGCTAGGGCTACTGATAGCTTCCAAGGTATGCCACATGAAAGTGGCACGAATTGGAAGAATTTGACTGAGGAGATGAAGGACGTGTACTTCGAAGAATTTGAGGTATAATCATCTAATATATAATTATGTCTTATGCTAAATGAACACTCACAAATACTAATTTTACTGTTATTTTCAATAACTTTAAACAGAAAGCATTTTGTTGGCAAGAAGATAAATATACCAGGCAGCAAATTAAGAAGGCGTGGATCTCAGAGGCTCGAGTGGCATATAAGGATTACATTTGTGCATGCAAGAAAACCCTCCTAGTGCACAAAAAGAAGATTGATTATCTCAATCCTATTGTTGAGGCTGCTTGGAGGGCTTATTGGGCATTGCCTGAGACTCAGGTAAGGTCTGGACAGGCGTCTAGGAATCGCCGTTCTGAGCTTTGCGGTGTTGGTACAGGGATGGCTATCCATCATGGGGGGTCGCGTAGCGCTCTGGATCATGCTGAGCATCTGGTAACTTTACATTTTAAATTTTATTTCAATGGGTTTATGTCTATTAAATCGTTACTTTACTTTAACGTGTTTTTGAAGGCTCGGGAGAGCAATATCCCTTTTGACGCGGCGTCTTGGGCTACCTTTCTGGTGAAGCTCAACAATCAAACCTAGATCTAAATAGGCCGGAAAGGGAAGTCGGATTAACCTGTGTAGCAGTATGAGAGAAAAACTTGCTTGAAATTAACTTGCAGATAAATTCCTTAAAGTAATTTTGCGTGTCCACTATAATGAGTTACAAGGAGTATTTATAGAATTACATTAGGGCGAAGGGTAAAAGGGTCTTTACAAGGCATTCACGCGCTCCACATGCGGTGTACGTGAATGATTCTCTATCTTCTAACAAACTTTCCTAACTACTTTGCAGCTTTACGTTGAACACATGGTCTTTCCAAGCTTTCGACCTTGGTTGCTTTCATTCTTTTTCTGCGCTGACTTTATCAGGTCGAGCTTTTGTCTGTGTTGACTTTAATCGGGGTGGAACTTCGTCTACGCTGCTCTTTATATAGGGTGTACTTGGGCCCTTCATGTGTGTTATCTCTTTGTCTTGTCCGCGCAGCTCTTTTAGTCTTTATTCCCATCGGCGCTGCTTCTTTCTTTGAATCTTCTCCGGATGTTGCTTTAATGTCGTACTGACTCTTCTGGTCTGCGCCGACTTTCATCTGCGCCGCTATCTTGCTTTGACAATTGTATGACGCAACTCCGCTCCTCCGAGCCAAGTGTGCCTAGAGTCTAGATCAGTTCCTTTCTTAGTCTGCACCGGCTTAGGTTTGCACTGCTGATTCGATATTTCTGGAGTAGGGTGGCTGATGAGATCCTTACTCCTCATCAGCTACTCCCCCCCTAGTCTACGAAAAGAGAGTTTTGAATTTTTGTAGCTGCACTAGACTTCTGGCACGTTCTCATCAGCGCAGGGTTTTCCTTGTCTGTGACGTTTCCTCATTTAACGCCTGACACCTTCACTGTTCCCCGTACGTGTCCTTTCACAGCCGCTATTTAATCTGAGCCCTCCATTTCCAACCGTCGTTTTGTGATGTAATCTGGGCCCTTCTTTTTCTGGGCCCGTGTTAGCCCTAATGATTTCCCTCTCTTCCGACCTTTTAAATTCTCGTCTCTTATAAATACTTATCATCCTCCTCTTCTTTTCTTCTTCTTTTTCCCTTACGCTCTCTGCTGTTTCATCTTTTCTTCAATCTTCTCCTCTTTCTCGCCGGTCGTCCCCCTCTTCTTCCTGCCCTCCCTGCCGCTAGGTCTGACCAGGTACCCGCTTTTTCCCTCCTCTATTTTTTTCCGTAGTGTGCTCTTTTTCCCAGCGATCTTTTATTATTTCCCCTTTCCGCTTCATACTACCTTCGTCTTCGAAATTCCGTATCATCCATGGCTGCCGTGTTGGATTTGTATACTGAAAGCAAGAACTTTATGCTTGTATACAATGATTCCTGTTTTCACTATTCTTATCTCCTATCTGATTGTGTTCATGATTGCATATGTATGTTCTTTATCTCTGTATAAGTAGATTATATGGTGTGTTGTAGATCACAGAAGACCATATAATTGGAATAACCTTAAGAGATATAATATGATCACAACCGAAATAACTCTAGGACAAGTTATTGCTTGAGGCTGCAGTATAGATGGGAGTAGTTTGTCTTGGTTACTTGTCTATACTGGTACGTCATTACGTATTGATAGGACCACAGTTTGAGATGTATTCTTCTATCTGACTTAAGTGAAGAATCAAGATCTCGGTGACTTATAAATCTTAATACTAATAAGTATTCAGATATATATGTTAACTCGTATATCACTTTGACTTACTATGGGTGAAAGTTATATACTAACTCGAGTACTCTGTATCTTGGGTGATAGCGGTTAATATATGATTTTTGATTATCTGTATTAGTACCCGTATCCGGTATAGGATAATGACATCCCCTTAAGGAGCTCAATAAGGTTTATTACGCTAAACCCTGCAGGTTGATTAAGTTCAGGCGTAATAATAAAGTTTGAGTTGTACTGCTTAAGGAATTATTAAGAGATTAATTAATTTAAGCTGTCAGAGCTCTAATTAATTAATGGATGTCGGATATTTTAAATACGGAGATTTAATAAGTCTAAATACAAGCCCCGACTCATCACCGGCAATAAAGGGGTAAGTCAGTATCGGTTCTCTAGTGGAATGAACTGATATTTATAAATTAATTATGGTCTGGGCTGACCATAGATAAATTAATTTATTTGAGGCCCATCTTTATTCCTTGTATCTGGTCCCTGGGCTGGCCCAATGTCTCCTAGCCCTAGAAGAGACAGAAATCGTTCCCCTCAAGAAAGAAGCGCCCCCTACGTATTTTATTTAATATAAAATACAGCTGTCAGCTCTCAGGAAAATACACTGATAAAAATTAGGGTTTTGAGAGCATAACGGGGCGCAGGAAACGTGAGTGGGCATTCTGTCTTGGGAATTTCCATAGCTCGTTGTCCATCCAACGTTGGGAATTGAGCGGGATACAGTGGAGAAGACCAGAGCTGGAGTCTTTCGACACGATCATCAACAACCTGTGCATCCGATTCTCAAGTAAGTTTTCCTAACACCTGTGTGCAGCTGTTAAATTCATAGGAGCATGTTAGGATTTAATCGTTGTATGATGAATTAATAATAATCCAAGAAACGATCATCGGGCAATCGAGTATTAATTCAATTTAATATTCCTTCAATTGGTATCAGAGCCCTGGATTAATTTCTTGGCTCTATTATTAATTTATGTACGATTAATAATGTGCGTTGTTTTTACTGCTGTTGTTCTTCGTGGCTTGTTGATTCGTGGGATACGTCGTTTTGACGTTGTAATTGTTTTTCTACCACGAGAAAATCCGTGGTTAGATTAGATTTTCAAATTGTATTCATTTTTCTTGTTGTAATCTGTAATTATGGAGAACGAAACGAAGAACACGAAGAACGGGAACGAATCGCTGCATTCAGACTTTTCGGCGTAACACACCGGGACTGCTGTCCGTCGTAACACACCGCGTCCGGTGAAGGACAGCCACGTTCGGTGTGACAAGGCAAGGCTCAGATCTGTTTCGAGGCACCCTCTAGCGCTGCACTACTGTTCTGTGGCTGAATCGTTCTCGGCGTCTGCGGTTGGGGGCGCTCCGGCGTTCCTTACTGGCTCGACTGCCAGAGCGTGCGGACGGAGGGTGCGGCGACAGAGGGAAGTCGCGGCGCTGCAACGCTGGTGTTGGGTGAAAGCTCACCGGAGCAGCAGCGATGGCTGAAGACGTCGCCGGCAGGAGAGCAGCTGCGATTTAATCGCGCTCCATCTCCACCCCAATCTCGCTGGCGGCGGTTTCCCAGGGCGGAGGCGGCGTCATTGCGTGTGGGTGATCTGAGAAGCTGCCAGCGGCGCCGCTCTTGGCAGCAGAAAAGCCTAGGCGGCGCGAAAGGGTTTCGAAACCCTAGCAATGGAAGGTGCAGGCGGGTCAGAGGAGATGCAGATCCGGGTCTGGTTCGCGGATCCGGGCACAGTTCGCGGGTCTGGGCCAGAGAAGGTTTGGGCTTGCGGCTGGGTTGCTTCTTTGGGTCTTTGGGCTGCTACTCGGTTTTGGAAGCTGCTGGACGGGCCTGGGCGGCTGGGCCACGCTTTTTGGGCCCAAGTGCTGGGCTGGAGAGCTTTTCCAGCCATTTTTTTGGGCATTTTTTTGTCCATTCTTGTTTTCTATTTTATTTTGTAATAGAATAGATGTTGGGTTTCCACGAATGGGTCACGAAGAATTTTAATTCTTTTATTACTGTTCTTTGCATGTCGTGGTTGTTAATCCCTTATGCTCTTTACCTGCTTTTGCACGTCTTTGCTTGTTAATATTTGTTTATTAACTGCGCTTAGACAAGCATGATAGTAGGTTTATCTTTTTCCTAAGCATGTTTTAGAATTCTGCGAGCATGTTTTACATGTTGCGTTCTAGAGAAGTATGTTTAGGTTTATGTGCTTGAGCATGAACAAACCTTTTGAAAGAAAAAGACTAAGCTGTTTAATAATTTTTATAGTAATTAAAAATTATTTTAGACCTCCACATGCGGTCTCTAGACAAAGTGATTAGCAATGTGAGTAAACGTCCACCCATCGTGGCTTACTTCACATTTGTTTTTCATAAGTTTGTCAGAAGAGGTTTCTATTAAAAATATTTAAACCATTAAAGTAGTGGGAGTTATGCAGTAAACGTCCACCCATCGTGGCTTACTTGTATAGTTTTCACAAGTACTTTGGAGAATGGAATTAAATAAGATAACCAAGAAAATTAAATTGAAAGCGACATGGTCCGCGTGAGTATGTTAATTTCGAGAATTTAATTTTCAAGGTTAAATTGTGGTCATTGCTTAGATATCATTTCAAGTACAATATACAACTCCCCATCGGAGTCCCTTCTTGATAATGATATGGTCTAGTTAAGGTGCCAACTATTAATTTCCTTTGTCAAAAGGTTAAGTTGACATGTATGGAAATTAAACGACTAGGTTAATAGTCTGGTTGAGGAGTTTATGTGTAAACGTCCACCCATCGTGGCTTGCACATAGAATTCTTTGAGCCGTTGGAGGTTTCATTAATATTGTTTTATCAAAAGGTTAAAATATTATTGTTACGAACTATATGCGTTTCATGTTCTTACATGTTTAATTGTTTACTTTCAGATATGTCTATGTCTCCGATTATTAACATTCTAGCAAACAATCCTCTCATCGGTCCTAATTACACCGAATGGAAACGCCATATTATGTACATACTTGACGCTGATGAGCACAGTTTTGTGCTTACCACTCCACGTCCCGCGGCCTTAACTGATGAGTCGACTGATGCGGAACGTGAGGCGCATAAAAGGTGGCACAAGTCGAATAATATGGCCAAGTGCTATATTATGATGACTATGTCGCAAACTTTGCAACTCCAGCATCAGGTCATGGATGACGCGGTGACCATCATGTTAAACCTCAAGGAGGTTTATGGGGAGTCCGAGAGGTCTACTCGCTTTAACTTGATGAGAGAAATCTTGTCTTGTAGGATGAGCGAGGGCAATCCTGTGCACGATCATGTCATGCATATGACAAATTTGTTTGACAGGCTTGATCTGCTAGGAGGGGGTATCGAAGGCGAAGCCAAGGTCGATATCATCCTCAATACTCTCCCCAAAACCTTTGAGAACTTCCGTCTCAATGTCGTTATGAGCAAAGTCAACTACACTCTTAATGAGTTGTTGAATGCTCTAGTTGCGGCAGAGGGAGTGATGGGCCGTGGGAAAGAGGTCCTTGTTGCTGCCAAGGGATCTGCTTCTTCGTCGAAAGGCGGGAAAAAGAAGTGGAAAGGTCCAAAGGGCAAGCATGACCATGAAGCTAGTGGGAGCGGTAAAGCCAAAGTAGATGGCCCTACCGGCGGCGTGATCAAGCCAACGGCCAAGGGAAAGTGCTTCAAGTGCGGCAAGGTTGGGCATTGGAAGAAAGATTGTCCAGTGCTCAAGGCAAAGGGACAAGGTACGTCACAAGTTTTAGTAACTAAAACATGTTTAGCTTCGTTTTCTACTCATTCGTGGGTAGTGGATACGGGGGCAACTGACCATGTTTGTTACACCTTGCAGAGCTTCAAGCCAACAAGGGAGCTAGCAAGTGATGAGATCACCATCTCCATGGGCAATGCGTCGAAGGTCGCAGCTGTTGCTATTGGAGATTTATCTTTATGTTTTGGTGATGACATTTTAGTTTTGAGAGATATTTTATATGTGCCGGAGTTTCGGCGGAACATAATTTCTGTTTCAAAGTTGTTTTTGAATGGATATTCTGTTACTTTTGATGGGGGTGTCTCTATCATGAGAGATAACAAGATTATTTGTTCTGGAATTTTGAACAACTCTCTCTATACTATTACATGTCCAATGAATAACTCTGTCCATGTTGCATCTACATCACAAATTCTTCCAAATCCAAATAAGAGGAAGTATTATTCTCATGAACAATATACACGTGCGTGGCACCTAAGGTTAGGCCACATCAATCTAAATAGGATCCAAAGGCTCGTTTCAAATGGAGTCTTGAAAGACTTTCAAGCTGTTCCATTTAGAACCTGCGAATCCTGTATAGAAGGAAAGATGACGGCAAGGCCTTTTAAGGCTAAGGGGAATAGGGCCTCGCATGTGTTAGAATTGATTCACTCTGACTTGTGTGGACCGATGTCCACAAAGGCTCGTGGAGGGTATGAGTATTTCGTCACTTTCATTGACGATTACTCAAGATATGGGTATATTTACCTACTTCAACGCAAGTCTGAATGCTTTGAGAAATTCAAAGAATTCAAGGCGGAAGTGGAGAAGAGATTGGGTAAATCTATCAAGTCATTGCGGTCTGATCGCGGTGGCGAATACCTCGGGAACGAGTTCTTGCAGTACTTGTCAGATTCAGGGATTACATCCCAATTGACTGCACCGGGTACTCCCCAACAGAACGGTGTAGCGGAGAGAAGAAACAGAACTCTTATGGAAATGGTACGATCTATGATGAGCTATGCATCGTTGCCTATCTCGTTTTGGGGATATGCCTTGGAAACAGCGGTTTATTTGCTGAATCAGGTACCGTCCAAATCGGTTCCTAAAACTCCTATCGAGTTATGGTCAGGGCGTCAGCCCAGCCTGCACCATATAAAGATATGGGGTTGTCCTGCATACGTGCTAGACAAGGAAGCAAAGAAATTGGAACCTAGATGCGAATTAATGCTATTTATAGGATATCCTAAGGGAACGAGAGGTGGTTATTTTTATAATCCTAAGGATCAGAAAGTGGTTGTTAGCACCAACGCACGATTCTTGGAACAGGATTATATAGATAACCACAAGTCTAAGTCCGAGATTGTCCTTCAAGAAATCGAAGGCAATGGACAGGCGAATCCATCACCCCAGCCAAGTGTGCAAGTGAATGCACCACAGGACACTGCACAAACCATTGTCACAGCTGTACCACCACCGCTTCGTCGTAGTGGGAGGGTTGTAGTTCAACCCGATCGATTTATGTTCTTGGGAGAATCTTCGGATCTACTTCCTGTTGATGAACAAAAGGATGTCGACCCTGATAACTATAGACAAGCGATGAAAGATCAGGATGCAGATTCTTGGTACGAGGCCATGGTTTCTGAGATAGAATCCATGGGTGCTATGGATGTATACGAGAAGACCGAACTACCAGATGGCTTTTTAGCTATAGGTAGTAGGTGGGTATACAAGAGAAAGAGAGATTCGGATGGCGAAGTCGCAGCTTTTAAAGCTAGACTGGTGGCGAAAGGTTATACCCAGGAACAGGGTATAGATTATGATGAGACCTTTTCGCCGGTTGCCATGCTCAAGTCTATCCGAATACTCCTTGCCATAGCAGCCCACATGAACCTTGAGATTTGGTAAATGGATGTCAAGACCGCTTTCCTAAACGGTTTCCTTGAAGAAGGAAGGGACATCTATATGCAGCAACCTGAAGGGTTTGTGAAGAAGGGCGAAGAGCATCTTGTGTGGAAGCTTAAGAAGTCCATTTATGGACTTAAGCAAGCTTCGAGGTCATGGAACAAACGTTTTGACGAGGTCATTGAATCCTATGGATTTACTCGTTGTGAGAACGAAAGTTGCGTGTACCGTTTAGATGCCAATGGTGACGTGGTTTTCCTTGCACTTTATGTAGATGATATCCTCCTCATTGGCAACAATGTTGAGCTATTATCAGACATAAAGAAGTGGTTATCCGAACAGTTTCAAATGAAAGACTTAGGAGATGCAGCGTACATCCTGGGGATCAAGGTCGTTCGTGATCGCCAGAAAAGGATGTTGAGCTTATCTCAAGCGTCTTACATTGATACTGTGATTGCTCGTTTTAGCATGCAAAATGCCAAGAAAGGCTTGCTACCTTTTAGACATGGCATTCCTCTGTCTAAGGACATGTGTCCTAAGACGCCTAGTGAGGTTGAGGAGATGAGGAAAATACCCTATGCTTCCGCCGTAGGTAGCCTCATGTATGCGATGCTATGCACGAGACCTGATATTTGCTATGTCGTTGGCATGGTTGCAAGATATCAGTCGAACCCTGGACCAGGACACTGGACTGTGGTAAAGCATATTCTCAAGTACCTGAAACGGACTCGAGATTATAGGCTAGTTTACCAGTCAGACAGTCTATTTCCTTTGGGTTACACCGATTCGGATTTCCAAGCTGACCGGGATGAGAAGAGATCTACCTCTGGTTATGTGTTTACCTTGGGAGGTGGAGCCGTATAGTGGCGGAGTGCATTGCAGACTCCACCATGGAAGCCGAGTATGTAGCTGCTTCGGAAGCTGCTAAGGAGGCTGTATGGTTCCGGAATTACCTCTTGGATCTAGGAGTGGTCCCTAATTTGCCTAAGAGTATCATAATTTATTGTGATAACTCGGGTGCAGTGGCAAATTCTAAGGAACCCAGGAGCCACAAGGCGTCAAAACACATAGAGAGAAAGTACCACATCATACAAGAAATCGTAAACAGAGGAGATGTGCTAGTAGAAAAGATTGATACATTGGAGAACCTAGCTGATCCTTTCACGAAAAGCTTACCGCAAAAGACCTATGAGAAGCATGCTCGAGGGATGGGATTGCGGTTGATGCCACCCACTTAGAGAAAAACTTTCAGTATAAGTGGGAGAGATGAAGTGAAGTTTTTGTAATAGCTAGTATTTAGACACATTGTATACTAAAAGTTTTGCTTTAGTATAAGTGGGAGATTGTTGGATTTGTATACTGAAAGCAAGAACTTTATGCTTGTATACAATGATTCCTGTTTTCACTATTCTTATCTCCTATCTGATTGTGTTCATGATTGCATATGTATCTTCTTTATCTCTGTATAAGTAGATTATATGGTGTGTTGTAGATCACAGAAGACCATATAATTGGAATAACCTTAAGAGATATAATATGATCACAGCCGAAATAACTCTAGGACAAGTTATTGTTTTAGGCTGCAGTATAGATGGAAGTAGTTTGTCTTGGTTACTTGTCTATACTGGTACGTCATTACGTATTGATAGGACCACAGTTTGAGATGTATTCTTCTATCTGACTTAAGTGAAGAATCAAGATCTCGGTGACTTATAAATATTAATACTAATAAGTATTCAGATATATATGTTAACTCGTATATCACTTTGACTTACTATGGGTGAAAGTTATATACTAACTCGAGTACTCTGTATCTTGGGTGATAGCGGTTAATATATGATTTTTGATTATCTGTATTAGTACCCGTATCCGGTATAGGATAATGACATCCCCTTAAGGAGCTCAATAAGGTTTATTACGCTAAACCCTGCAGGTTGATTAAGTTCAGGCGTAATAATAAAGTTTGAGTGGTACTGCTTAAGGAATTATTAAGAGATTAATTAATTTAAGCTGTCAGAGCTCTAATTAATTAATGGATGTCGGATATTTTAAATACGGAGATTTAATAAGTCTAAATACAAGCCCCGACTCATCACCGGCAATAAAGGGGTAAGTCAGTATCGGTTCTCTAGTGGAATGAACTGATATTTATAAATTAATTATGGTCTGGGCTGACCATAGATAAATTAATTTATTTGAGGCCCATCTTTATTCCTTGTATCTGGTCCCTGGGCTGGCCCAATGTCTCCTAGCCCTAGAAGAGACAGAAATCGTTCCCCTCAAGAAAGAAGCGCCTCCTACGTATTTTATTTAATATAAAATACAGCTGTCAGCTCTCAGGAAAATACACTGATAAAAATTAGGGTTTTGAGAGCATAACGGGGCGCAGGAAACGTGAGTGGGCATTCTGTCTTGGGAATTTCCATAGCTCGTTGTCCATCCAACGTTGGGAATTGAGCGGGATACAGTCGAGAAGACCAGAGCTGGAGTCTTTCGACACGATTATCAACAACCTGTGCATCCGATTCTCAAGTAAGTTTTCCTAACACCTGTGTGCAGCTGTTAAATTCATAGGAGCATGTTAGGATTTAATCGTTGTATGATGAATTAATAATAATCCAAGAAACGATCATCGGGCAATCGAGTATTAATTCAATTTAATATTCCTTCATGCCGCGGGGTCCGAACTTCCTCAATCTACCCTAGATATTCGGTCTGTAAAGGCGATAAGGGACGTTCTTCGTATTGACATCGCCGATCCGGACTTTAAAGTCCGAATCCAGAACTCGGCTGATCCTGATTCCGATATGCCTGATACACGTCGGGGTATCAACCCTGACGTCATTCCGGTCTGGTTGCATGAACTTGATGCGGGATTGCGAATCCCTCCTTCCCCCTTCTTGATTGATGTTTGTAATCGGTACGAGATTCCTTTTTTCCAACTTTCTCCCTCCTCGATTCGTCGAGCCCACTTGTTGCACATAGTCTGCGCCGCCAACAATTACCCTTATAGCGCCGCCCTATTTCATAAGACCCATGTGTTAAAACGGACCGGGTCCCATTATAACTTTACTTCCAAGTCCGGGGGTCATATGGCCTTCATGAAAAAATTGACTTCCTTGGACAAAAGTTTTCACGATAAGTATTTCTTTGTCCAAACTCGTCGTGGCTCTTGGCCTGATATTATCGGCGCCGATGCTCAAATTCAATGGCATCGTACCAAACATCTTTCCCCTTCCAACTCCGAACGTGTTACTGATCTTGAAGACAGCCTTCTGTGACAACTCGTTGTGGCCCGAGATAGAAATGTTTTGAAGGTGAAGGAACTAGTGACTAGGCCTTCTGTCCTGGCCGGCGCAGGCTTATTCTCCCGCTATCCCTTGTCCCGCGCAAGTATTGAATGTGTTATTGTTGTTTAATATTAGTAT
Source organism: Salvia miltiorrhiza (assembly GCF_028751815.1). NCBI lineage: Eukaryota > Viridiplantae > Streptophyta > Magnoliopsida > Lamiales > Lamiaceae > Salvia > Salvia miltiorrhiza. The sequence continues at coordinate 33,914,303 of NC_080393.1, read as the reverse complement.
TCGTTCTATTCTGCCCTTGTATCCGTTCCTCTTAATTTGTTAATGTCCGCCTTGTTTCTTGGGATATGTTTCTGACGTACTTTTCATGTTATTTAATCTGTGCTAGGTATGGATACGTGGAAAACACCGGCGCATGGTGTCATCGCCAGCTTTAACTTTCCCAGGGAGGTGCTATTGTACCGGCCCCAGCTGCGGAGACTGTGGGCAGCGCTGCTCAAGCCATTGCTGCGGGATCTTCGGGTTCCCGACGCCCCCCAGTCAGTCCATTCCAACTTTGCGATGAGGATACAGAAAATTCAAAAGAGAGCAATCCCCTGATTCAGAGAAAGCGAAGAGGTGCTCCAACTAAGAAGCAACCTCAAGAAAAGAAGAAGAAGAAAGCCACAACGCCAGCGGCGCAGCCAGAGACCCTCGAATTGATCTCAGAGGATGCCGCCTCCTCTGATCGGATGCCTGTTTCTCCTCCCCGTCCTCATGACGTTGGGGCGTCTTCTGGAGTGGGCATCGCCCCTCGTGCCCTTGGAGATCTGACCGGTGAAGAGTGTCGGTCTCAAATGATCACCCAAATCGCTCCGTCTGACCTCCAAGTTCGAGAGTCCTTGAGCCGCCGGCAAATGGCAGATGACCTTGTGCTGACGATTGAGACGGTGAACTGTTGTTATTTATTTTATTTGTGATGTTTTTTTTTCCCCTCAGTTCCTTTTCTATATTGTCTGCGCAGGCCAGGGTTGAGTGTCTGGCTCATGCTCGAAGTCTCCTTCGTGCAGAGGGCGAGGTTCAGGCCAAAGATAAGAAGTTCTTAGTGGCGCTGGCTCAGTGTACTCACGCTGAAGAAGAATCTCGCCGTTTGCGGGAGGAGAACGAGAGGTTGAAGGCTGAGAGATTATCCATTGACACAGAGCTGGCCCGGGTTCGGGAGGAGTTGGCACGTGTAAGCCAGGAGAAAGGGAAAGAGCTCGCGGCAGTTACTCAAGATTGCTCGAAGAAGTTGGCTGCCCTTAAGAAGGAGATCGTGGCTAAGGAGAACCTGGCCTTCCAGCGTGGCACCCAGCAATATCGGCTGCGCTACTTTCTTTCTTCAGAGGGTCACGCGTTCCTGCTCATCATGCTATTAGAGACCATTACTGCATTCCTTCGTACCCCCGAGTTGCTGAATGCTGCAGCTCCGGCGCTGCAATGGCTTGTCAAAGAGTCGACCCAAATCACCCTTAACTTGATCCAGGCTTCCCCTGAACAGAGGGCCCTGTGTGAGAATGAGGCGGTGCTGAACGCCATCGACTCGGGTGCTCTTGGAGGAATTTTGGGTATCAATGCTTACTCACGACCAACTCCTGAATGGTGGTTCCCTGTCATAGACAAGGCTATTAGCTTGTTCGTGACGGGCCGCGGCGCTGACCCTCTTCCTGCTGAGCCTTTTATTAGTACGCCTTATCTGGACGAGATTCGTTCTCGTATCCGATCAGTTTGTGGTAACTACCCGGGTGGTGGGGTGTTCTATGAGCCAGCTCCCGTAGTTGTAGCGGCGCCGATATCTCCAGCACATGAGTCTCCGCAGCATGACCCCTCCAATAGAGATGGCAGCAGCAGTGCGGATGAATCTATCCATGTTGAAGATCCTCCTGCCCCGACCTCTTAGTCTTTAGATTTTTGTATGTTTCCTTGTTTAGTTTGTAGGACTTCGAACATTTTATCTTTAAGTGTTTGAATCTTTTTACCGACAGATTGGCTTGGCCCAACTAATGGATCTTTCTTATCTTATTTCTTCATGATGTCTTTCACTTCTTCATGTCCCATGTGTTATTTGTTATCTCCTCACCATTCATTCGTAGATGTTGGTCACTATTTCACATTTTTTCCGTTGTTGTCGCAGTCGATCGTGCTGAGATTGGACTTGATGAAGATATGGTCGAATTCTTTATTGATGCTTCATGTGTTGGAGCGTATTTGTGTTTTCTATTTCGATAACTGGGCCTCGATTGGGCGACTGCTTTATCATATTAATCAGCGCCGTCTTGAAGTTATTATCTGCATCTTTCATAGATTTAGGTCATCATAATATTTTATTTTCGCAATTAATGCCCCTATTTTGCGATCAATGCCTTCGATTTTGTCATTGACGCCCTCGTTGTCATGGCTAATATCTTGACTTTTGTGAGTGATGTCTTTAGCGAAGTTGGTGGCAGCGGCGCAGACGAGTCCTTGCAATTAATGCCTATGTCATGCAGTTTACGCCTTAAATTGTGCAATTAATGCCTTGAACTTGTATTGTTGACGCCTTAAACTTGTGCAATTGATGCCTTGAGCTTGTGCAATTAATGCCTTGAACTTGTGCAATTGATGCCTTGAATTTGTGCAATTAATGCCTTGTATTTGTGCAATTAATGCCCTCGTCGTGTAATTTATGCCTTGAATTTGTGCAATTAATGCCCTCGTCGTGCAATTTATGCCTTGAATTGTGCAATTAATGCCTTGAACTTGTACTGTTGACGCTTAAGCTTGTGCAATTGATGCCTTGAGCTTGTGCAATTGATGCCTTGTATTTGTGCATTTGATGCCTTGAATTTGTGCAATTAATGCCTTGTATTTGTGCAATTAATGCCCTCGTCGTGCAATTTATGCCTTGAATTTGTGCAATTAATGCCCTCGTCATGCAATTTATGCCTTGAATTATGCAATTAATGCCTTGAACTTGTCTGCGTCGTCCTCATGACCTGTGTTGCAAATTATGCTGAAGAAAAGTATAAGAAGCAAGCTTTCCCTAAAACCATAGATCTTTATTGATGATGATCATGGTCCCAGACCTCATTAAAACCCATGTGGGAAAAAAGAGTATCTGGTCTACATAATGACCGCTCATCTCTGAGGTTTATACATAGAATTTCTTGAGATGATTGATATTCCACGGCCTCGTAAGAGATCTCCCCTCCTGATCGGACAAGTGATAGGCTCCGCCTCTTAAGACTTCAGTGATAATATAAGGTCCCTCCCAATTAGCTTCGAATTTCCCGGTGGCCTTTAGAGCATCCGCGCGCTTGAGTACTAGGTCGCCTTTCTGGAGTCGGCACTGCTTGACCTTCCTGTCGTATCCCGCTTTAATAATACTCTTGTACTTAGCTGCCTTGACATGGGCTTCTTCTCTCTTTAAGTCTATGAGGTCCAGCTCGAGTCTGCGTAGTTCTTCATTCTGCACTGGATCATATGTACAAATTCGATGCGACTCTAACCTTACTTCTGCTGGTATGACCGCATTTGAACCATAAACTAAGGTGAACGAGGCTTCTCCTGTAGCTGTTTTTAGGCTAGTGCGTAGTGCCCACAGAACCGTGTCCAATTCTTCTGCCCATCGCCCTCTACTTCTTTCCAACCTTTTCTTGATGCCTTCGCAGATAGTGCGATTAGCCAGCTCTACTTGACCATTGGCTTGGGGTTGAGCCACTGAGACGAATCTTTGCTCGATGTCCATTCTTGAACAAAAATCTTCGATTTTTTGACTAGTGAACTGGGCTCCGTTGTCTGATATTAGAACTCTGGGCACCCCATATCTACAACAGATGTTTTTCCAGATGAACTTTTCGATGGTGGCCTCATCCACCCTTGTTACAGCCTCTGCTTCCACCCATTTTGAAAAATAGTCCACTGCCACTATCAAGAAACACTTTCCTCCTGGTGCCGTTGGCAGTTTGCCCACGATATCAATTCCCCATTTGTCAAAGGGATGTGCCGAGTACATTATCCCCATTTTCTCCCCTGGGATGTTGATTCTTGGCGCGTGTCTCTGGCAAGATCCACATTTCTTTACATATGCCTTGGTGTCTTTGTCGATGTCGGGCCAATAGAATCCTGCTCTGATTATTTTTCTGGTCAGGTCTTTATATCCCGCGTGGTTCCCGCAACAACCCTGATGGATTTCTCTTAGAGCAAACTCTGCCTCTTCCGATGATAAACATTTGAAGAACGGATGTGTGAAAGATCTTTTATAAAGCTGGTCGCTAATCAAGCAAAAATTCTCATATTTAACGTACTTTTCAGTGTCTCCCTCCATTCTTTCCCCTGTTCGTAAAAAATGAATAATTGGGGTTCGCCAATCGTTCCCCACTTCGACTGCACAGACCTGGGCTTCTGAATCTTCTTTGGCTCGAATAGTAGTGTGATTTCATTGTTCCATGATTGCTCGACGGCACTGGCCATCCTCGCCAGAAGATCAGCTTTTCGATTTTCCTCTCGGGGTACTTGTACTATTTCCAATTCTTCAAATTTTTTCTTGATTTGCTGCATCTGGTCATAATAAGTTCTCATTCTGTCGTCGCGGACCTCGCATTCACCCCTCAACTGCTGGGCTACTAGTTGTGAATCGGTCTTGATTATAGCTGTGTCTGCTCTTAGCTCCCTCAAGATGTGGGCGGCCCTTATTACTGCCTCATATTCTGCCTCATTATTCGACAGCTTGTCCTCGAACTTGATCGCAAACTGGTAAGCCCCCTCTTCCGGTGATTCGATATATATTCTGACTCCATACCCTTCCTTGGTAATGGAGCCGTCGACCTGCGCCGTCCATGGTCCCCGCAACGGCCACCTTGTGGTTTCTTGGATGAAATCAGCCAATGCCTGCGCTTTAATGGTTGTACGAGGTTCGAACGTCACATCATATTCGCCCAATTCAATGGCCCACTTTACCATCCTTCCTGCAAGGTCTGGCCTTCCCAAAATTTGTTAAAAGGGCAGCGCTGTTCTGACAATAATTTATGTGATAAAAAGTAGGGGCGCAATTTTCTTGCCGTGATCATAATAGCGTAAGCTGTTTTTTCCGCTGCGGTGTATCTAATCTCTGCTCCCTGGATGATTTTGCTCACAAAGTAAACTGGCCTCTGCATTATCCTTTCCTCTCGAACTAGCACAGCGCTCAGCAACTCGACCCCCACCGACGTGTATAGATATAATGGTTCTCCCGGTACCGGCTTGGTCAAGATGGGTAGATCTTTGAGATAGTCCTTGAGGTCCTCAAAGGCTTGCTGGCACTCATTACTCCACTCGAACTGACTTCTTTTTGTTAGAATTTTGACAAAAGGCAGGCTTTTTTCTGCCGACCTTGATATGAACCGGCTTAGTGCGGCTATTCTTCCGTTCAGTGTTTGTATTTCTTTGATGTTCCGCGGCACTGTCATGTCAAGAATAGCTCGAACTTTGTCTGCATTCACCTCTATCCCCTCAGGTGTAACCTTGTATCCCAGAAATTTTCCCGACTGAACCCCGAAAGTGCATTTGGCTGGGTTGAGCATGAGCTTGTGTCTTCGCACAACCGAGAAGATTTCCTCCAAGTCATCCGCATGTGTACGTGCTTCAGTGCTGCGTACTAACATGTCGTCTACATAAACCGACACATTCTCTTTTAATTGATCCTTGAAAATTCTATCCATCATCCTCTGGTATGTAGCCCCCGCATTTTTGAGTCCGAACGGCATACTCACGTATGCGAAGATCCCTGCGCAGACTGCGAATGCCGTTTTGATAACATCATTCCTATACATCTTAACTTGATGGTACCCTTGGTAGGCGTCCATCATCGACAAAAGTTCACATCCTGATGTAGCATCCACTAATTGATCGATCCGTGGCAATGGGTAACAATCCTTTGGACAAGCCGCATTGAGGTCCCGGTAGTCCACGCACATCCTCCAGGTTTTAGCTTTCTTTTCCACCATAACAACATTGGATACCCATTCCGGATATTGAACTTCCACAATATGTCCAGCCTCTAGCAACGCTTGTACCTGCTCCCGAATAGCAGCGTCCTTTTCAGCACCGAAGTGCCTCGTCTTTTGTTTCACTGGCTTAATTGTGGGGTCTATGTTCAATCGATGCTCGGCTAGTTCTCTGTCAATTCCATTTAGGTCCGTCGTGTTGAACGCGAATACATCAGCATTTCTGCGCAGGCAAGCTATTACCTTTCTTTGCAGCTCTGGTTCCATATGTGCCCCGATTTCGTTAGTGAATCCCTCCTTATCCGTGAAAAGCTCAATAACCATGCATGTATCATTGGTGGTGACGAGGGGGATCTTATCATTTCCCCCCTGCAGTTCTGCGATTTCTTTTCGCTCGGGCTCTGAGGCCGTAATCGTTCCAGTTTTCCCCTTCTTGCTTGTCTCTGTTTGGTGTACTGATCTTTCCCTTTTTTGTCCCGAGTATTGAGTTAACACTTGTACGTGACATTTCTTCGACATGGCTTGATCTCCCCAAACCTCTCCAATTTTGCCTCCTTCCAAGGGGAACTTCATCTTTAGATAGAGAGTAGAAATTATTGCTTTGAAAGAGTTCAGCGCCGGTCTCCCAAAGATCATGTTGTAAGAGGGCTTTGGTGAGTCGATGACTAAGAACTTGACCATTCAAGTCTTTTTTCCCCCTGGTTGCCCTATCGTCATTGGCAATTCAATTGTTCCCACTAGTAGGACTGATTCCCCTGAAAACCCATAGAGAGGGGCCACAGCGGGCTCTAACTTAGCCTCTAAACCCATTGCTTGCCAGCATTCCAGTTATAAGATGTTGACAGCGCTGCCTGAGTCGACAAAAATGCGATGTACCAGCACGTTAGCCACGTTAGCAGAAAATACCAAGGCGTCGTCATGAGGATAGAATAGAGGCCTAGTATCCTTTGGTCCAAAAGATATTGTCAGTTCATCGGGCGCGGTGTTGACTGCCATGACAGATTGGTCGTAGTATCCGGATCTGACTGTGCGAGCTAATTGCTTTTTGGCCCTGTTAGATGTTGGTATACTGTTCTCTCCTGTGATCATATGCACTTCTCTGTCGTACTGAACATGATTTGCGGGGTTATGTCTATCCTGACTGTCTCGTCTATGATCTCTTTGTAAACACAAATTTTATTGTATTCAATAAATGAAATACAAAAATGTGTACAAATCCAAAATATATGGATTGAGATGAATTTGTTGCGGGTTGCGATTCTCTATTTGATCATCTGATTATATCCTCTTCGAATTTCTTCAAATCTTTGGAGGGAAGTAGACCTTCTTGATCTCCTTTGATTTGAACGTTGACTTGAATTTGATTTGATAACGTCAATCCAGAGGGCTTCCACCTTATTTCAGAATCAAACGTTGGCTTGGATGAATTTGATGAAGAACTCTTTAATTTTCTTTGCAGAACGCTTTGATTGTTGGAGATGACTTCGTCGTAGAGAATTACTCCTTCAATGCTTGAGCTCTCAAATGATTTCTGTTCTTCTTTGACTCCACAAATGACCCATATTTATAGGTGAAGAATGGAGTGGGCTGTGGGCTTTGACCTGTCATATTGGGCTTTTAGGGCTGAGGTGGCGCGATTTGATTGGCTCCTCAATATTTGTATTTATCTACATAAAATATTTAATATTTTATGTAGATTTTCCACGTGTCAATTTCTGATTGGTCAATAAATCCACATAATCAAATACTCCCTCCGTCCCGCCCAAGATGCTACATATTCCTTTTTGGGCCGTCCCAACGAAGATGCTACATTTCTATATTTGGCAAAAATAAGAAATTTTAAACACTTAATTAACACTAATTAAGTATTTATTTATTACATTCTCTCTCCTACTTTATCACTTTATTACCTTTTCTTTCTTTCTTTATCACTTTATTACTTTCTCTCTCCTACTTTATCACTTTATTATTATACACTTAAAACATTAATCTACAACTCCTTAAATCCCGTGCCGAAAAGCAAATGTAGCGTCTTGGCCGGGACGGAGGGAGTATTAATTATATATTTATTTAATCTTGGAATAATATTTAATTTAATTCCAAAATATAAAATAAAATATATAATTTCATATTTAATCTATAATTTCCACATGGCAGAATTTAATAGGCTATAAATTTAATTGCCTACAAATTGCCTCATCGAGACTTGTTCATGAACATCTTGTCTTTGGAAATGGACGAGTCTCGAACTTACTCATATTAAGGAGTTCTTGAATTTGAATTTTGACTTTGTAAATAGTTTATACTCGTATTTAGGAGTTCTTGAATTTGAATTTTGACTTCGTAAATAGTTTATACTCGTATTTAGGAGTTCTTGAATTTGAATTTGAATTTGACTTTGACTTTGTAAATAGTTTATACTCATATTTAGGAGTTCTTGAATTTGAATTTGACTTTGTAAATAGTTTATACTCATAATTAGGAGTTCTTGAATTTGACTTTGTAAATAGTTTATACTCGTATTTAGGAGTTCTTGAATTTAAAACTTTCAATTTGACTTTCTACTAACAATTTTCGAATGTCACCCTTTTAAATTAAACTAGTCTTTGGCCAATAATCAAGCTATAGCTCTTTTGATTTATACCAAAGTCACGTAATTAATCATTTCGCATTTGAGCCAAAAATTGGGCAATATAACATTTATTAAGTCAAAAATCAACCAAATTTAGTGGTCAATTTTTATCAACTTAACAAGGTCAGGTTTGGGCCTTATTGAGCCTTGATGGCGGAAAATCAGAGGCCCCCTTCATAGTGTTTTTTTTTTTCAATTGATTTAAAGACATGCTTCATAGTTACAGATTCCCGTCGAACGCAAATCTATCAATATAAAAAAAATTCGCACGTTTCTTTTTTCTGTTCTATTTCATCTTCCATTCACAGTAGAATTCTTCTTTATGTTGGACTCTTGATTTCAACACTTATCCAACTAATTAGAAAACAATTTCTTTGAATAATTTGATCCAAAAGCAGTGGATATCTTCGAGCAAGTGCCATGAAATAAAATCTTCATCTTCTTAAATTCCTATATGATTGTGGACGACTTTAAGCAAATAAGTAGATAAGTGGGAAGATTTTCAATATAATTGGACTCCTCAAAATTTCAGACTTCGTTCTTGAGAAGTATAAGACTTCTACTTGTCATGGGAAGCTAAAATTCGTAATTTTTTTGTAAACTCAGACGAAAATCTGCATCCTAAACATTCTTCTCGTTGTTTCCTTTCTTTGGTGTTGAAGTCTTGGTGAGCTCTTCTTTCCATGGCTTAGAGAAATCGTTCATGTATTCTGCCCTCCACATGTTCGACGAATTGCTTGAAGAGGATTTTCACTACTTTTGCCTTGCTTTCTTCGATCCTTTTTTTTTTTGTTCCTGATTAGGCTTCTTGTTTGTTCTTGCAGGGGATCAACTGTTCTTGCGGCGGCGGTTTTTTTGGCTTCGATTTTGCAGCAGTCATTGGCCTTTTTAGCGGGCGCATCAACAGTCGGAACCAGCTTGGAACGTAGAGGGAGTGGAGTTGAGAGGCTTCTCGCAGGATTTCAGGATGTGGGGACCGAAGCGGAGAAAACATGACGGTGAACCATGGCAGCAGTGCGACGTCTATCCCAGGCAACAGCGGCGTCGACATATTTTGAAAAGAAGGAGAGAAGTGGAGAGTGCAGACTCGATTATGTTTCTATGGCGACCTTCAGTTTGAGTGCGAGCGTTGGAGAAACATGGATAGCTTGTGGCAATCGCCGACTTCTTCGGAATGGACGCAGCAGCAGCAGGAACCGGCTTTGAGCACGGAGGGATGGAGTGGGGTTGTACTCGGTGAGGGAGTTGCTTTGCTTGATCACATTCGAGCGTGGAGAGAAGCGGCGGTGGGAGTTGGATCTGGCTCCTCAATCAAATGACAGCAGCAACAACATGATTATGGTCAACCATCTGTTTCTCCATATTCTCAAAGTTATCCTGTGCGGCATTCGTCTCCTGTGGGATAGCTACACTCGTCAAGATTATACTGTGACTTTCTTTTTCTTCTTTTTTTTTGTAGGAATTGGTGATTTTGCACGCATCCATTGAAAAGCCGTGGAGTTTTTTTTTTCATATAGAAGTTTTATGTTGCCCCAACTTCAACTATTATTCGAGTGCATTCAACCGAGGAATTTCACTGATACAAATTGATGGAGTGCATTCAACCGAAGAATTTTGCTGATACAAATTCGAGGGATTTCTTCATCTACTCATCGGAGCTTCTCAATATGGATTGGATAATGTTTACCTTGCACCTTTAGGTGGCTCCCAATTGGCATTTATTCAGATTCTGGGTGCGCTCGAATCTGGGCCATTGTGAGTCTTGCCTTTAAAGATTGCTGGTTACATCTTTCTCATTGTGTGCTTCTATGTGGACTAGATGACTCAATTCTTTAATAGGTCTTGGGTGCGCTCGGACCTAGGATTGCTCGAGTCTAGTTCCAATGGAGTTGTTACTTTTGGCGAGCGCGTGCTTCCACTCCGCTACTACCGGTTCAAGGAGTTGTTACTTTTGGTGAGCGCTTGCTTCTACTCCATTCCGAGGCGTCATAAAGCTCAAAGCTCGATACATACGTTGGAAGCAAGGTGAAGCACTCCGCATCGGCGCATACTTTGGAAGCAAGGAGAAGCCCTCCATATCGATGTATACTTTGGAAGCAAGGTGAAGCACTCCGCATCGGCGCATACTTTGGAAGCAAGGCGAAGCCCTCCGCATCGGCGCATACTTTAGAAGCAAGGCAATGCACTCCGCATCGGCGCATACTGTGGAAGCAAGGCGAAGCCCTCCGCATCGGCGCATAAGGCTCAAAGATCAAGTTTAAGAAGATCGAAGGCACAACTCTCGAGCTCAGAGACCATCCAAGAATCAACTTGAAGATTGGAGAGAGCTCTTTCAAAGTGTGCTGAAGCTAGATGTGGAGACGCGGAGTTTAAATTTGATCAAGAAAAAGCTTTGAAGGTTTGGACCCGTTTTGTCACTTGCCTCTTCACTTGTATTATTCCATAACTTTCAAGCAACATTCATTGTTTCTTATGAATTAATGTACCATTTAACTTCAACATCCAAGCATAACAATCAATATGCCAACCATTCATTTTACTCATCAAATTTGAAGGATGAACAACTCCAAATCATGACTGAACTTAGAGATATCTAAGAGCATCCACAATGGTGGTGTCTTAGAGGGGTGTCTTAGGAGTGGGCCCCACCTAAGACACACCCCTCTCCAATGCATTGTGTCTTAGGTGGGTGCTTAAATCCCCATTTCCACAAAATTCATATTTCTACACTTTTATTTTTAAATTTCTACTTTCATTAAAAAAATTAAACATTACAATAATTTAAAGACATAATTTAAATACAATAAAAAAAATAAAAATTACACTAATTTTCTAGGACTCAATCGGACCAAAACGAGACCAAATGTGCTCCTTCAAGTCCAAAGTGAGGCGAGCATGCATCTCCGCGTCTCGCATGGATGCTTGTCGTGCAATAAATGCACGAAAATCCGGCGGAGCACCGACATGAGGTTGAGATGCGGCGCTACTCGAAGCTTCGTCGGCGTCTTCTTCCCACTGCGTTGCTTGCTCGCCTTCGTCTTCGATGATCATGTTGTGCAAAATGATGCACGTGAACATGATGTCGCTCATCGCCTCCTTGCTCCAAAGACGCGCTGGGCCTTTGACGATTGCCCAACGAGCTTGAAGGACGCCGAAGGCTCGTTCAATATCCTTGCGAGCCGCTTCCTGCATCAATTTGTACCTCTTTCCCTTCGGATCCGTCGGATGTGTAGGACTCTTCACGAATACAGGCCAATTGTGATAGATGCCGTCAGTCAAGTAGTACCCACTTGTTTAGTAGGAGTTGTTGACTTCATATGTGACCGGCACCCCCATTTCTTGCAGTCGATCGTTGAACAACGTCGAGTTGTTGAGCACGTTGATGTCGTTGTTCGAACCAGGAGTCCCAAAGAAAGCATGCCAGATCCATAGATCTTGCGAGGCGACGGCTTCGAGGATGATGGTCGGATCCCCCTGATCGCCGCGAGTGTATGCGCCTTGCCATGCCGTTGGACAATTCTTCCACGCCCAATGCATGCAATCAAGGCTCCCTATCATTCCCGGGAAGCCGTGCTTCGCTTCGTGCATTGCTATAAGCCGTTGGCAGTCAGCGGAAGTCGGCCTCCTCAAGTACTCCGCGCCGAAGAGTTGAATAATGGCACGACTGAATCTCCGCAAGCACTCCAACGATGTGGACTATGCAATCCGGAGATACTCGTCGTATTGGTCCGCTGCCCCACCGTTAGCTAGCATACGAACAGCGACAGTGCATTTTTGCAATGGCGTGAAGCCGGGCCTTCCAGTTGCATCCGTGCGTTGTTGGAAGTATGGATCGGAGGCGACGGCATTAACGATGCGCAAAAACAACGCACGACGCATCCGAAAACGGCGCGAAAGCTGTTGTCGGGGTAGACCGGATTTTCATCAAAGTAATCCGCGTGCAAACGTACAGCGCCGGCTTCACGGTCCCGACGAATGAAAGCCTTCTTCCGCGCTCCTCGTCAGCGACGACGAGGTTGCTCTTCTGGATCACCAATATCCTGAACAATTTGGTTAAATTGTTGTACAAGATTGGAAAATTCTTCAGCACGTCGCTCGTCCTCGTGGCTTGATGAGGAGGAAGACATTTTTTTTAGAAATTGTTTTGATGTGGAGATGTGAAATGAATGAAAAAGAGTGGTGATATATATAGATAAAAGGGAAATAAAAAAAAAGGAAAAAAATTGAAATTCAGCCGTTGCCTCCAACGGTCCATTTAAAAAAAAAAAAACAAAAAAAAACAAAAATTTAAACGGTCATTTTTTGAAAAAATTAACGAATTTAGAATTTTTTTTAAAAAAACGGCGCGTCACACGCCTCCTCTTCAACCCGACGCTAGGCTTCGGCTCGGCCTCGCACTTGGCCGATTCTCCAGCGCGCGGCCTCCTTTCTCGCCCCGGGTCGATCCCTCCTTAGCACCGGCCGCTGCGGATGCTCTAAGCTGCCTACGTACCCTTTTGAAGGGATCAAGTCAAAACGTAGTTCAAGGATCAATTTATATTTTGATGGGGGGGCGTCGTACACAGTTTATACTCTTGCGGGCCAGGAGTGACTATTTATTTTACCACTATATAGACAAAGTGGAGCATATAATAGTTTAACCACATAATTTACCTTTTGGTGGGAGAAGTTTAGCAGTTTAACCACATACACTTTCTTTGGTGGGTGCCGTACATAGTTTATACTCATATGGGCCAGGAGTAACATGCAGTTTAGGCTCGTGCGTCATGGAGCTGTCTTTTTTTTTGTGTTTCAGGGATAGTAGCGCTTCAAGAACTTCTCATTTATGGGTCCAACTCTCACATTGTCTTCCGAGAGCAGCTTATATGCCCCATTGGTGTAGACTTCTTTGACAACATATGGGCCATCCCATCTTGATACAAACTTGTTTCCAACACGATGAGTGGTGATAATCGACCTTTTCACTGCAAGCACCAAATCTCCAACTTGAAAAGAGCACGGTCGTACCTTCTTGTTGAAAGCCTTTGACAATCGAGCTTGATAGCACTCCAATCTTTGTTGAGCTTCCAATCTCTTCTCATCCCAAGCTTCCAATTCTTTGAGGTGCAAGCGTGCATTCTCCTTTTCAACTACTATTTCTTTGCAAGAGGTGATATGGTTTGATGTGGCAACATCTTCATCTTGCTGGCGAGGACCCCTGAAATCAACACACATCCTTATTCTTCCATTTCTCTGGTGTATGAAGACCATATTTTCTGCAACGCTTGTTGTGATAACCCCACTTCTAATGAGACTTGCAATTTCTCGACGCACTTGACTTTGAGCAATATGAGGAACTGGATTACTAGCACTATTAGTAGTGTAGTAAGATGAAGCCACGCTTTCTCTATCTTCTTCATCTTCGAGCATCTTTGAATCGAAAGAAGCTATACTTTCTCTATCTTCTACATCTTCGACCGTCTTTGTAAGGATAACAGTCTTCATTCTGGCTTTCAATTCTCTCCCACATGTAACAAGTAAAGTGGTACATCTTTTCATACGAGAAGGGATCGAGCTCCTTAGTTTCTTTGTCATGTGCAGTCCATAACTCCCTTTTGTCTTGCCTCTTTTCCATGATTCGCCTTTGCCAAGTCTTTTAAAGACAGATGCTCGTTGAACTTCTCTTGTACCTATCTTTTTGAAAGCAGAAACTCTTTGAATGCTTGAATATTTCTGGATTTGTTGGGTGCTGGCATAGTTACTAGTAGCTCTTTTAATGGCAATACGAATGGGACTCTGCACTGCATACCCCAAGCCTGCTTTGGGGTTTTGGCTCGTGTTACTGGTCTTTGACTTTGACATAGAGCTTTCTTGAGGATTGTATCCAGCATTCACAAGAAGTGTATACGCCTTCGGACCAAAGTGCTTTGACAGTTATTTGTCTGAGAGATCCACGTGCTCTGTGGTGCCAGTTTTCTTTGGTCGGACAAACTCTTCAAGCGGTTGGAGAATTGGCTTCTTGGCATCAATCTTCGTTAAAGGCATTGTAAATCCTTCCATCTCCAAAAATGATTCTGCCTTCTTCTTCTCCTGGCAAGATCTCGACTCATCATGCGGTGTTGTGACTTTGGTTCTCTCCAAATAAAATTTTGCATTAGCAAAGTGTGACTCTGCTTCCGTAAACGGCCTTTGATCACCAACCACTTTTCTTACAACACCATTTTGATGATACTTGAAGCATTGATGCAATGTTGAAGGAATAACACCATTCTCATGAAGCCATGGTCGACCGAGAAGCATGTTGTAGGAGGTCTTAGCGTCAATCACGTGAAGCAGCGTCGTCGAATCCATATCCTGCATTAGCAATCGCAGCCTTATAGTGCCAAGAGCTCTCTGTCCTTCATGGTTGAAACCTTGAATCATTAATCGGCTACTTGATAGTTCGTCCACTTGAATCCCCAATTGCTTCAAAGTCTTTAGTGGCAAAATGTTGACCGCCGATCCTCCATCGATGAGAATTCGATTGACCTTCTGCTCCTGGGTGTAGCAACTCACGAACAATGGTCTGTTATGAGGTTCAGATCCAAGCTGCAAATCTTCATCGAAGAATGTGATTGCCAAGACATCATCATCTTCATTCGTATTTAGTTTGAATTTTTCATCTACTTGATTGGATGTATCATACAGATCTCCAACACCTTCTATTATGTCACTCAAGTCACTGGTGGCAACATTTGCAGCAGCACAATCTTCTTCAAGGGATATCTTTTCTTCTCGAGCCAATCGCATGACTTTATCTTTGAAGATGAAGCAATCATGTATGGGATGTCCAACCAACCGATGGTATTTGCAATATTTTGGGTCATCCGTTCGTCCTGCTTCATTAGGTCGCTTCATTTCTGGCAAATCGATAAGTCCTTCTTTGAGCAAGTCATCAAAAATTCCTGAAACATCAGAGTCTAAGAATGGGTATTGTTTTTGTTGCATTTCCTTCAAAGTAAGCTTTCTTTGCCCCATATCTCGGGAAGAATTTTGGTTATCCCGGGGAGTGTTTTGATTGCCTTCCTGACTAGCTTTTTTCTTCGGAAATTTCACAGACATTGCCTTCACTGCCATAGATTCTTTTATTGGTTCTTTGGCTTTGAATTCTTGCTTGAATTTACGAGGCTCTTGGATTGGTGGCCCTTCGATTCCACTTACCGCCATACTCAATTCCATGTCATGAGCTCTAGTGGCTAGTTCTTCGAATGTTCTAGGTTGAATTCCTCGCAAGATGTATTGTAAGCCCCAATGCATCCCTTGAATACATATTTCGATGGCAGACGATTCAGACAATTGATCCTTGCAGTTGAGGCAAAGGTTTCTCCACCTATTGATGTAGTCGATAACTGGCTCTTCCTTGATATTGACGAGAACTTGTGAGTTCCACCATGCTGACAGTTCTTCTGGTGCTGTAAAAGCGGTTAAGGAACTCGTGCTCCAACTATTCCCAACTATCGATCGCGTTCGACTCCAAATCTGTATACCAGTCAAAAGCGTTTTCCTTGAGTGAGCAAACAAATTGCTTGACCAAATGATCTCCGTAGGTGCCAGCATTATTGCACGTCTCAACAAAATGAGCCACATGTTGTCTAGGATTGTCTTTTCCATCGAATTGTTGGAATTTGGGAGGTTGATAACCAATAGGCATCTTTAATTGATCAATCCTTTTAGTATAAGGTTTGGAGTAGATCATGGATGACTTGGAGCTACCACTAGCCTTCATAGTTCCTTCGATGAATTCTTTGAGTTGGTCGATTTGAATGAAACCATCAGAAGAGACTTGGATGTTCTTTGAAGACGTCTTTTCTTCATGGTGTTTCTCGGACGACTCTGAATCATCGCTTTCTTCATCTTTCTCATCATTCACTCGACTTCCTTCTCCTTTCTCTAAGATGAGCTTTGAGATCTTAGCGTCTTGCTCCAATATATGTTTGTTCATGTTTTCAACAAGCTTAGCTAGGCCAGCAATTGATCACTATTTTATTAGCAACAAATTACCGCAACTAACACGGTGCAATTGTAGCACAAATTGGTAACCAAGTATCGTATCCACAGGGACTGACACAACGAAACTACTTTGGCTATTTCCTAAACAGACTCTCACAGTATGCAGGTAAACGAAAGCAGGAAGGTTTAATTAACTTAAACTAAAACGCAAATAACAATAATTAAAAACACGTAGGAAAATTCGAATATTAAAAGACAACTGATCCTAGGGTAGTAAATTCATTAACTAAATCCACATAATAAATCTATTAATCCTATGTACCAGTTTAATCCAGTTATGATGAGAGATCACTTAATTAATCAATCACTCTCGCTAGAGCAGCAACGATCGTAGATTAGTAAATTATCTATCTCCGTTAGGTCTCAAGAAAATCTACTAACTCCCAATAGCTCATAAAAATAGATCCCTATGATCCACCTATCTCCGCTAGGTCTCAAGGTTAAAATCATATCATACATTCCTGAATCCGCTAAACAGTTATCTCCGCTAGGTCTCAAACCGAATAGCTAAACATGCAAACTATTGATCAGATAATTCACAAGAAATTAAGCACCAGGAATTATGAATCATAAACTGGAAGGCTCAAAGGTATTAACAAATAAATCACATAAATTCAATCAACTATTTACAAACCCTAGAATCAGCTAAAGAGAACTAGCCAGACATGCTGAAATAAAACATAAACATAATTAAGAAGAATGCAATTATAAAAACTAAATTGTATAAAAACCGAATGAAAACGATTGTAGCGGCTTGAATCTTCAGTCCTGATCCAAGCCTTTAAAACTAGAAAGCAATAAAATTCTGAAAGCTAGAAAACTGAAAAATAAAGTCTGGGAACCCTGAATAGGTGCAACGAAGACCTATATATAGTGTCAGGGTAAAACTACAGAGTTTGAGCTCGAAAAGGACTTTAAAAACGTAAAAAGGCGGACAGACGGCGGTCTCACGGCGGGCATCCGGCGGTCGCCGGTTTCTTCACTATTTTCCTTCTTTACGCGGCGGACGCCCGGCGGGCGCCGCTCGATCGCCAGCCACGCCGATTTCTCGGCGGGCTGAGTGGCGGGCGCCGGCTAGGTCGCCGGCTGCTGCGCAATTTTCCTTCACAATCCGGCGATCGCCGGCTGATCGTCGGCAGCTCCGTTTCTTCCTTTTTCTCGAGCTCTTCAAGCTCGTTTTGTCGATTTTTGCATCCGAAACACTAGTAACTTGATATTTGGATCTTCAACATCCATATGTAGCTTTCAAAACACTCAAACCTAAAGCAAAATAACCAAAACCATACCCAAAAGTAATATCACAAAAGAATATGAAACTTAAACCAAATGATATCACAACCAAGCATAATTCTAGCACTTTGAACTCTTAAACACTCCTAAAAACAATGCAAAATGAGTGTTTATCAACTCCCCCAAACTTACATCATTGTTCGTCCTCGAATAATGGAAAGAATAAACTCAATAAACACGAATGGGCAGAAATTTGGATCACAGAGGCCTCAGAAAAACGTAGAAAGTTAGAATTCTCAAATCTCCAACAAGTAAACACAAAGTTCACCAATTAACACAACTTAAAGCAAAATCAACCTTGAATTTCAAACAATTGAATCTCACTATGTATGTGTATCACTCAACTCTCAATGTATATAATGGGACGTGTATACTCTCATCGAATTCAATGCAATGCAGATCACTTACCATAGGCTTGCCAATCGTCTACAATCTCCATCGCTAAAAGTGTGCCAAGACTAAGATCAAATAGGTCTTTATTTTTGGGTTATAATGTAGGGACATTGGTTAAGGTAGGGAAATATAGGCTAAGTGACTCAAATAGATCAAGAACACCAACCTTATAGCTTCACAATCAAGCATGGAATAAATTCCATCTTCCACCCAACTATATCACCATAATCAACACAACTCGAGGGATTTAATCATCACTATGCAGAACTAAACACTCTTTTATGCTCTCAACTTCTTTCTAACAAACAAAGTCGACTTTCAAACAAATTTCTCAATAAACACTCGACTTCACTCTTTTTTTTTTCTTTTTCTTTTTTTTTTCACAACTTTCTAGAGCTCATAAGAGTAAATAGTAACACAAAATCATCTCTTCTTTTTCACAACCCATTATGAACTTCACCACACATAGATTCCCCTATACTACATCACCCCCTATCATCCAGCTAAAGAATAAAAGCTAAATAGGCTCAAAATGGATAACAAAGGATAAATTTTTCATTAAGGACAGTGTTTGGGAGAATAATGTGGCTAACAAAAGATGGCCTAAAATCATCTCCTAGTCCTGGGCACAACAGCAACCTCAACACAGAAACCATGGCAAGTTCTAGAAGATCACCACATGCAATGACAAAACTCACAACAAAGAATAAACTGTGCATGATAAACAGTTATAGCTCAAATCCTCACAGGTTTATTCAACGTCCCAAAATCAAGGTTAAAATCACCCTAAATTATGCAAATTAGTTCAAATTATGCTCAACTTGTCAAAGAAGATTGAATTCTACAAAATTTTATCAAAGAAATCATCATAAGCCCCTCACCAAAAATCTAATGGAGTAATAACCAACTTAAAAGCATTGCAGCAAAGCACCAACCAACTAAAACATAATAAAACAAGCAAGTAAAGAACACACCAGACTCCAACATGCTACGAAAACAGAACAAACACAAGCAAAACAGACCAAGACAAGCGAATAAAAGCAAGAAAAAGCATGAAAAATAATGCAAAACATAACCAATCTCCATCCCCCTCCCCCAAACTTATTAAGGAGCAAAAGCTCGAAAATAAATTTGGAGGGAAAAATAGATAAAGGTTATGTGATGCATACTCACAGAAACGCAATCAGGAGGCCGGTGGATCACGAAACCGCCGGTACTCGCGTAAAAGCTCCTCATGCATAGCCATCTGACGCTCTATCTCAGCTCGCTGATACTCCTCAAACTGCTGCTGGCGCCCAAATTGCTCACGTGCATAAGCCTCAAACTCCGCCTGGCGTCGGTCGGCCTCTTGCTGCGCCATTCTCACAGCCATCATGTCGCCACGAACGACGATAAACTGGGCATCCAAACTACCCATCCTCTCGGTCAAAGCTGTCATATCATAGTAACCTCCTGCGCCGGCAGCAGCGTCCTGATGTGCATGGGGAGGAGACACCGCTTGTTCCTCCTCATCTACCTCAATCTCTGGTTGCGCCTGCATCCCGTGGCCGCCTCTTCCTGGGCCTGCCAGTGCGCGATGAGCAGGAGTGTCCAACTTCCAGTTGATCATGTCATAGCGACCATTGACCGTAGTGAGCGCAATGTTGGGCAGGGGAAAGTGATCCCCATCCCTCTGAATAAACATGAAGGGCGGATGAACTCGGGAAATCACTCGCATATCAAACATCCGGCGAACATGTAATAAAGTTTCACCCCTCATAACCTGCCAATCCCTCACCTCGCGACAGAAGTGTAAAGCAATGGGAGTGAGCATCCCTCCAATCGTAATAATGCCCTTGGGGGCCTTGGCGACTCTGTAAAATTGCTGCACCAAAATGTCAGCGAGGCTGATGTGGGTTCTAGTAAGCATAGCATAGATAATGTAAAGGTCCAATTGGCTAACATTACTGTTCTCCTTACGATCGAGAACAGTATGGGCGATGATGCACTGAACTGCCCTAAAGATCGGGTTTCTGATGCTAGCTGCCTTGGAATTGCCCGACGCGTATACACCACCTTCGGGTTGCACCAAATCCCGCCACAGCTCCTTCGGTCGAAATCCGGCAAGATGTGTGAAAGCACAATCAGTAGGGCACTTAAAGATGCTGTTAATGGTGCCCATGTCCACATCATGCTCCCAATTGTTGTTGAGCTGGAAGGCCATCGAGTCGGGATACGTCGCCGACATCACTCTCTCATCAAACGTGCTCATCATCTCGAGCACAACTCTCTCTATCGTGGGCCATCCTCCTTCAAGAATACGGTTCCACCCAATGTTGGCGAACAACTGCTGGACATCTCCATAAATCCCCATCTCTTGGAGCACAGCCGGGTCGGCATATCGTGTGGGCTCTATCTTTCGATGCCACAATGCCGAAAACTTTGGTCGATCAAGATCCGACATGAGTACCACGTCGTGATACTCGGGCTGATCGGGTGACAATGGAGCGTTTCTCGACCCCGAGGCTCCAGCGCTCCCTTTTCTCTTATTTGGTGCCATTGTGCCTACAAAAACTTTTCAATCAATTCCATAGCACCATCTATAACCAACAAACCAACAAAGATAAAGCAATGAAGCTCCTAATTCCATGAAAAACCATCCCCCTACTTCACAACTCAATCCTTAAATCTCACCATTCCAAGCTAACTCTACTCATATGAATAAGCAAAGCAAAACATATCATGAGCAAAGCCTACTTTCCAACACAAGTTCAAGCTAAACTCTCCAACAAAGTAACATGCTAGCATTAATAAAAAACATAAGTAAGATGAACAAGTAAACACTAGTGACTAGCATGCTTCAATCCACAACTAAACTTCACAAAAATAAAGCACTACACTAACTACTCCAATATCATAAAATCAAGCTAAATTACCAAGCTAAGCTAGAACAATAGCAAAAATCTTAGTGAAACTAGCAAGAATAACAAGAAAAGCAAAGGATAGAAGTGAGTTACCTTGAATCTTTAGCAAAAATAAGTGAAGACTTGCAAACCCAACACAAAAACCCCCAAACTTAAATGTTGGTGATTAAGTGGAAGAACACTCAAAGTATTCGGATGGAATGGAAGATTATGAAGTGGGTATGAGATGTGTGGAAGGAATTTGGTGAATTTGAAGTGAGTTGGGAGTAATTTGATGAAGAAAAAGTGTAAATTTTCGTGGGTTTTGAAAGTGGGAAAGTTAGAGATGTGAAAGAATGAGAAAAAGGGAGAAAAAACACCTTTAAAACCTACCTGCCGCACGCACGGCGACCGTGCGGCGACCCGGCGACGGTCGGGCGGCGGTCGCCGGCTCCTGTGTAAACTTTGGCCTGCACCCGGCGGTAGCCCGGCGGTCGCCGGTCGATCGATTTTTTTTTTTTAAATTAAAGAACAGAAAAATGAAAATTATATATATAAAAAAAAAACTACTAGGAAAAACGAAAAAAAATGCTATTAAACTAAAGAAAAACAAGCTAAAAGAAAGCAATAAAAATTGGGTTACCTCCCAAAAAGTGCTAAAATTAACGTCTATAGCTTGACGGTACCTCAAACTCATGGGTCATTGAATTCGACAACTTCAAGACCACGATCCACGTTCGACTTGAAGTACGGTTTGAGACGATGACCATTGACAGTGAAAGTATTGCCATCAGCAGCGAACAACTCATACGTCCCATTCCAATTGCTCTTATGCACCACATATGGCCCTGTCCATCTTGATTGCAGCTTACCAGGAAACAAACGTAATTTAGAATTGTATAAAAGTACCTCATCTCCTGGCTTGATTTCCTTGGTGCGAATGTTCAAATCATGGAATTTCTTGGCTCTCTCTTTGTAGATGCGGGAACTCTCATAAGCCTCATTCCTCCATTCATCTAACTCCGTCAACAAATCACGTCTTGTATGACCAGCCTCATTAAACTCCAAATTGATTCTCCTTGTCGCCCAATATGCCTTGTGCTCAATCTCAACAGGTAAATGACATGACTTGCCAAAGACAAGTTGATAGGGAGACATGCCAATCGGAGTTTTGTAGGCAGTGCGATACGCCCAAAGAGCATCATCTAGGTGCTTCGCCCAATCCTTCTTGTTGGCCACACTTTTCTCCAAAATTTGCTTGATCTCTCGATTAGCCAATTCCGCCTGCCCATTAGCTTGAGGATGATATGGAGTTGTCACCTTGTGCTTTACTCCATACTTTGCCAAAACGCTTGCTAGCAATTTATTGTTGAAGTGCGACCCCCTATCACTAAGCAACGCTCTCGGTGCTCCGAACCGAGTCAAAATATTCTTTTGCAAGAATTTAATGACTACTTTGGAATCGTTGGTGGCAGTGGGAATTGTAACACCCCGCTTTTTCCTAGCTAAATTTAGAGTAATTTTGAACTTAGAAGTCAGGATGATTCACACCGGATATAAAGAAAATGAATTTATTTTTAATTCCAACAAAAATGATTTACAAAAAAAAAAAACATTTGTAAATTTAGTTATTAAATTTATATGCATTGCATATTTATTTAATTTAGCATTCAAGTATTTTTCATGAAATATTTATTTAGCAAACCCTGAAATATTTATTACAGTCCCGATATATTATCTATGTTCTTAATAGCCACCCTATATCATGATTATTTTTTTTAAGCATACATACCATTATGCAGACAATAAAATCCTTCCATATCTCATCCTCAATCCACTACTCATCAATGGTGCTACACTACTCACCAATCCACTACTCCCACCACCAACGTTAACACCCACTACTCCCTCCCACTACACCCACCCCACTACTCCCACCTTTTTAAAAAAACAATCACACTTCTACACGTTAATACCTCCACTTCGATCAGTGTATGCCGTTCTCAGTTTTATTTTTATTTCTTTCGGTCTTGTTTTCATGAAGATAATCTTCTAACTTTTGCAACCCTTTCCTGCAACAACAATTTGGCAGAAGAACTCCCAAAATTCAATTCCTCAAGGTTTTACCTTTCACCTCCTTTACTTGTTTCTTTATATTCAACATCACAGCAGGATAAATTCACAAACGAATATACACACATTCATTAAAGCACCAGTAAATTCATCACATCATTTTTTTTGTAAAGATTGTAAAAATACGAACTTTTTAAGTTGTGTATACAAATGAAAATACAAGTTATTGTATATTAAGAAAGCATGAAAATTTCGAACTTGAGCTTGGATTGTTGAATGTTGATTATTGGGGGTGTACTTGTTGTGTGTGAGTCGAGAGGTCGAGGGAGGCAGGGCACGGCGGCTGTGCCGCTGCTGCTCGGCCACGGTTGGAGAGAAGGAGGTGGGCTGGTCGGAGCTGGTCTGGGTGGAGGGCTGAGCGGAGGACGACGGCGGCGGTGGTGGCAGTTTGGTGGCTGCTACTCGCTGGGAATTTGAGGGCGGCGATGGCGGTACCATCGGCCAAGGTTGAGCCGAGGAGAGGGAGGAGCGTCGGCGGCGGCTCAGCTGCTGCCGATCAGACCCAGGAGAGAGAGAGATGGGATTCGGAGTCACCGGTCGGCGGCGGCTTTTGCTGCTGCAGTCGCCGGAAGGAAGGAGAATGGAGAGGTCGAGGGTGATGGTGAGGATGACAGAGCGGCGCTCGTCGCAGGGGATGGTGGCACGCGGTCGTGAAGTCCGAGAGAGAGGGAGAAGAGGAGGGGCGTCGGGAGAGGGGCGGCGTGTGTTGGTTTGTGTGTGGGGGGGCAACCTTGAGTGAAATAAAGTCGAGGGAGTCGGGAGAGGGGTGGCCGGCGACGCCTACCGCCGGAGGAGAAAAGAGGGCGAAGGGAGGGGTGCCTTGCAGCGCAGCTGCTGTGTGCTGTGTGCTGTGTGCGTGTGTTTGTTTTGTGTGTGTTCTGAATGTGTGTGTGCGTGTGATTAAGAGAGGGAAGAGAAAGGTAATAGGGTTTGGGGTTTTGGGCCTGGATTGTTGGGTTTTGGCTATTGGGCCGAAAATGGAGAAGGAAAGAGTGAATGGGCTTAAGTTGTTGGGCCGATTTTTAATTTTATTTAGCTTGGCCCGATTTATTTTATTCAGTCTGGGCTATTTCTATTTTATTGAGTTGGGCCTCATCTTTTAATTGGTATGGGCTATTATTTATTTAAGCATGGGCTCTATTTCATCTATTTAAATGGCTGCCCTATTTTATTTAATTAGACTAATAATTAGTTTGATTAAATTATTTTAAAGATGATTTGCATTATAATTAGCATCATGAAGTGCATATTTTCAAATAATTACTTATTACATTATTAAAGTATGAAATGAGCTATGCATTTGCATCATGATTTAATTGGTTTATTTATAAATCCAATTATTTAAGAAAAATCGAGTAAGGATATTGTTGGTGTCCTTAACTCAAGAATTTAGTTTTCAATTATTTATTCATTAAATTTTGAAACCCGGCGTGACGAATTTTAGAATGTTAAGTATTTTCCCTAAGATATTAAGTTAGCTTCACGAGACCTATTAAGAATAGAATTTCTTGTAGGCTTTGTGACCAGGGGGATTAGCGCTGCTTTCCCAAGACAGGTTTTTATGTGTATGATCTTCAGGCTTTGCCTATCCAGGTGGGCTTACTTTCCAAATGTACAAAGTATGATTGAGTTATTAAGCTCTAAATGTTTCAATGAAATGCAAATTGTTTATTTAATGTAATGAAAACTGTTTATCCAATAAAATGTTTATGTGCACTCTGCTCTGTTTAAGGCTCGCATAAGTTAATCGATCGAGGTTCTCTTATGACCTAACACGTTATTTGAGAATTGTGTACACCTATTAGCTGACTCGGTGGGTTGATCTCCATTCGGGCACTAATCATGTATGAGGCGTTATAAGGGTGCTCGACGGGATGTGTTCCGGAGCATTGGGTCCCAAATGGGAACTTGACTGGGTTACGCCCTCAGTTCAAGTAAAGCGGGAGATATGGATCCGTCGGTGGCTAAAAGGTCCGGGATCACAGCGAGTAACAGAAAGGGAGTGTGACATGTGCGCACAAATGAAAAATGTTTTAACATGCTTAGAAGTTATTTCATTTTAAAACCTTCTAAGTCATGTCAAGTATAATTGGATAAACTGCTCTTACGAAAATATGAAATGTTTATGAAAATGCATGCCCACTAAGTACATTAGTACTTAGCCCAAAAATACTTTCAAATGTTTTCAGGTTGGCTGGCTGGTGCTGACGGGACGGAGCTGAGGCTAGAGTTAAAATTCATATGTTAGACTTCCGCTGTAGCAATTACTCTTATACATCTTTTGTTTTCTCAACTTAAGATGACTTCATGTCGAGCTTAAATTTGAAATTCTACTTTTATGCTAATGAATGTTGGTTGTCAGAAACATGAAACAAAACTTGTGATCCAAAGGGGCATAGCCCGACTTTCTATCCTATTTCGGGTTTTTACAAGGTTGTTCCTTGTTTATTTCTATGAATTAGTTGCACCTCGATTATATTTATTCATTCAAGAATTGGGGTGTGACAGAATGGTATCAGAGCATGAGTTTTCTTTCATGTCTCTGATAACCATAAGTTTTTGATGTCGAGTCTAGAATAGTATCTCTAGACTTCTAAGAATGTCAGTAGCCCTCAGCTCGCCGTCACACTGCCACAACTAAGGTACGATAATAGTTTCAAAAATATAGATGTATATTCAAAGCTATGAAAATTTTCAAGAAAATGTGCGCCTTATGTTTATGATGTTATGTGAATGCAAATTATCCTTCATGTTGTTATTTTGGGTCTCTGACTCATATAACTAAGCTCAATGTCGTGTTTGGGACTACCCGAGCCCTTAACGAATCAATGTATGTATGGTCGAGTTAGATTCCTTGAATCTTTCCGACATAAGCAAAAGTTTTCATGAAAGGGACATTTAATGTCCATATTGCTCAAAGTTACAAAGAAAGAGAATGTATGTATGTATGTATGTATGAATGTATGTATGTATGTATGTATGAATGAATGTGAAAGTTTTATGTTATCATTTTAGGTTCACTGCCTATATGATTAGAATGACGAGTTCTTTTACAAACCGTTTGAGAACCACCTAATAATGCCTTACGAATGCTAGTCGTGATAGCACCGCTAGAACGACATAGAATGGACTTATATGATACCAAAGATTTATGATTGAAGTACTTAGAAGTAAGTGCTTTAAGTTAGAAGTTGACTTAGAGCTTTATAAGAGATAAGAAGTTGACATGATTGGGGGCGAAGCTCCCATTTGACTGAGTGATTCGTTGTGCTGGGTCTGGCCAGCCCACATGACTATGATCTTGGTGATTGTCAATTTAGTCATTCCAATGTATAAACTCGTACTATATAGTTGTCCCAATAAGATCTTCTTTGATCACGATAAGCATAGTAAGATTAGAATGAGTTCGTTTGTCAACAGTTCTCGAGACTATAGACATGGTGTTCTCACAATTAGAAAGATGCGATAACAATCAAGCTATGTAGCCGCACTGATAGTGAAGTCTAGTATCCCAAACTAGATTACCAAGATATGCAATTTCGAGGACGAAATTTTTATAAGGAGGGAGGGATGTAACACCCCGCTTTTTCCTAGCTAAATTTAGAGTAATTTTGAACTTAGAAGTCAGGATGATTCACACCGGATATAAAGAAAATGAATTTATTTTTAATTCCAACAAAAATGATTTACAAAAAAAAAAACATTTGTAAATTTAGTTATTAAATTTATATGCATTGCATATTTATTTAATTTAGCATTCAAGTATTTTTCATGAAATATTTATTTAGCAAACCCTGAAATATTTATTACAGTCCCGATATATTATCTATGTTCTTAATAGCCACCCTATATCATGATTATTTTTTTTAAGCATACATACCATTATGCAGACAATAAAATCCTTCCATATCTCATCCTCAATCCACTACTCATCAATGGTGCTACACTACTCACCAATCCACTACTCCCACCACCAACGTTAACACCCACTACTCCCTCCCACTACACCCACCCCACTACTCCCACCTTTTTAAAAAAACAATCACACTTCTACACGTTAATACCTCCACTTCGATCAGTGTATGCCGTTCTCAGTTTTATTTTTATTTCTTTCGGTCTTGTTTTCATGAAGATAATCTTCTAACTTTTGCAACCCTTTCCTGCAACAACAATTTGGCAGAAGAACTCCCAAAATTCAATTCCTCAAGGTTTTACCTTTCACCTCCTTTACTTGTTTCTTTATATTCAACATCACAGCAGGATAAATTCACAAACGAATATACACACATTCATTAAAGCACCAGTAAATTCATCACATCATTTTTTTTGTAAAGATTGTAAAAATACGAACTTTTTAAGTTGTGTATACAAATGAAAATACAAGTTATTGTATATTAAGAAAGCATGAAAATTTCGAACTTGAGCTTGGATTGTTGAATGTTGATTATTGGGGGTGTACTTGTTGTGTGTGAGTCGAGAGGTCGAGGGAGGCAGGGCACGGCGGCTGTGCCGCTGCTGCTCGGCCACGGTTGGAGAGAAGGAGGTGGGCTGGTCGGAGCTGGTCTGGGTGGAGGGCTGAGCGGAGGACGACGGCGGCGGTGGTGGCAGTTTGGTGGCTGCTACTCGCTGGGAATTTGAGGGCGGCGATGGCGGTACCATCGGCCAAGGTTGAGCCGAGGAGAGGGAGGAGCGTCGGCGGCGGCTCAGCTGCTGCCGATCAGACCCAGGAGAGAGAGAGATGGGATTCGGAGTCACCGGTCGGCGGCGGCTTTTGCTGCTGCAGTCGCCGGAAGGAAGGAGAATGGAGAGGTCGAGGGTGATGGTGAGGATGACAGAGCGGCGCTCGTCGCAGGGGATGGTGGCACGCGGTCGTGAAGTCCGAGAGAGAGGGAGAAGAGGAGGGGCGTCGGGAGAGGGGCGGCGTGTGTTGGTTTGTGTGTGGGGGGGCAACCTTGAGTGAAATAAAGTCGAGGGAGTCGGGAGAGGGGTGGCCGGCGACGCCTACCGCCGGAGGAGAAAAGAGGGCGAAGGGAGGGGTGCCTTGCAGCGCAGCTGCTGTGTGCTGTGTGCTGTGTGCGTGTGTTTGTTTTGTGTGTGTTCTGAATGTGTGTGTGCGTGTGATTAAGAGAGGGAAGAGAAAGGTAATAGGGTTTGGGGTTTTGGGCCTGGATTGTTGGGTTTTGGCTATTGGGCCGAAAATGGAGAAGGAAAGAGTGAATGGGCTTAAGTTGTTGGGCCGATTTTTAATTTTATTTAGCTTGGCCCGATTTATTTTATTCAGTCTGGGCTATTTCTATTTTATTGAGTTGGGCCTCATCTTTTAATTGGTATGGGCTATTATTTATTTAAGCATGGGCTCTATTTCATCTATTTAAATGGCTGCCCTATTTTATTTAATTAGACTAATAATTAGTTTGATTAAATTATTTTAAAGATGATTTGCATTATAATTAGCATCATGAAGTGCATATTTTCAAATAATTACTTATTACATTATTAAAGTATGAAATGAGCTATGCATTTGCATCATGATTTAATTGGTTTATTTATAAATCCAATTATTTAAGAAAAATCGAGTAAGGATATTGTTGGTGTCCTTAACTCAAGAATTTAGTTTTCAATTATTTATTCATTAAATTTTGAAACCCGGCGTGACGAATTTTAGAATGTTAAGTATTTTCCCTAAGATATTAAGTTAGCTTCACGAGACCTATTAAGAATAGAATTTCTTGTAGGCTTTGTGACCAGGGGGATTAGCGCTGCTTTCCCAAGACAGGTTTTTATGTGTATGATCTTCAGGCTTTGCCTATCCAGGTGGGCTTACTTTCCAAATGTACAAAGTATGATTGAGTTATTAAGCTCTAAATGTTTCAATGAAATGCAAATTGTTTATTTAATGTAATGAAAACTGTTTATCCAATAAAATGTTTATGTGCACTCTGCTCTGTTTAAGGCTCGCATAAGTTAATCGATCGAGGTTCTCTTATGACCTAACACGTTATTTGAGAATTGTGTACACCTATTAGCTGACTCGGTGGGTTGATCTCCATTCGGGCACTAATCATGTATGAGGCGTTATAAGGGTGCTCGACGGGATGTGTTCCGGAGCATTGGGTCCCAAATGGGAACTTGACTGGGTTACGCCCTCAGTTCAAGTAAAGCGGGAGATATGGATCCGTCGGTGGCTAAAAGGTCCGGGATCACAGCGAGTAACAGAAAGGGAGTGTGACATGTGCGCACAAATGAAAAATGTTTTAACATGCTTAGAAGTTAT
Organism: Salvia miltiorrhiza; assembly: GCF_028751815.1. Taxonomy (NCBI): domain Eukaryota; kingdom Viridiplantae; phylum Streptophyta; class Magnoliopsida; order Lamiales; family Lamiaceae; genus Salvia; species Salvia miltiorrhiza. The sequence continues at coordinate 33,884,972 of NC_080393.1, read as the reverse complement.
TTCATTTTAAAACCTTCTAAGTCATGTCAAGTATAATTGGATAAACTGCTCTTACGAAAATATGAAATGTTTATGAAAATGCATGCCCACTAAGTACATTAGTACTTAGCCCAAAAATACTTTCAAATGTTTTCAGGTTGGCTGGCTGGTGCTGACGGGACGGAGCTGAGGCTAGAGTTAAAATTCATATGTTAGACTTCCGCTGTAGCAATTACTCTTATACATCTTTTGTTTTCTCAACTTAAGATGACTTCATGTCGAGCTTAAATTTGAAATTCTACTTTTATGCTAATGAATGTTGGTTGTCAGAAACATGAAACAAAACTTGTGATCCAAAGGGGCATAGCCCGACTTTCTATCCTATTTCGGGTTTTTACAAGGTTGTTCCTTGTTTATTTCTATGAATTAGTTGCACCTCGATTATATTTATTCATTCAAGAATTGGGGTGTGACAGGAATCGCCTCCACCCATCTAGAAACATATTCCACAACAAGCAAAATATAGGAAAAACCACAAGACGCAGGGAAAGGACCCATGAAGTCAATCCCCCAAACATCAAACAGCTCCACCTCAACAATGATATTCTGCGGCATCTCATCCTTCTTGGTGATATTGCCCATGCGTTGACAACGATCACACGACTTCACAAAAGCATGGCAATCTGCAAAAATTGAAGGCCAATAGAATCCACTATGATTTACCTTCATGGCAGTGCGGTTGGCAGCAAAGTGACCTCCACTAGGTGAGCTATGGCACTCCTCAATGATCTTCGGCCATTCATGCTCTCTAACACATCGCCGAATAAAGCCATCGGCGCACCTCCGGTATAGGTAAGGGTCCTCCCAATAATAGAACTTGACATCATGGAGGAACTTTTTCTTTTGATAGTGCGACAATCCCTCGGGAAGAGCTCCAATAACCAAGTAGTTGCTATAAACGGCATACCAAGGATCCTTAAATAGCATCGCCCAAATCTGCTCATCGGGAAAAGACTCATTGATGGCCATCTTCGGATCATCCCCCTCGATTGGATTCTCCAGACGAGACAAGTGATCGGCTACCACGTTCTCACATCCCTTTCGATCTCGGATCTCCATATCAAACTCTTGCAGCAATAAGATCCAACGAATCAATCGGGGCTTGGAGTCCTTCTTCGTAAACAAGTAGCGGATGGCGGCATGATCAGTGTAGACAATTGAATGAGTTCCAATCAAATAAGAACGGAACTTATCAAAAGCATACACCACAGCTAGCAGCTCCTTCTCCGTGGTAGTGTAGTTCATCTGCGCGGAATCCAAGGTTTTACTAGTGTAGTAAATTACCTTGAACAACTTATCTCTCTTTTGCCCCAACACAGGTCCCACGGCCCAATCGCTAGCATCGCACATCAACTCAAACGGAGCACTCCAATCCGGCGTGATCAAAACTGGCGTAGAAGTCAGTGCAGCTTTCAACTTCTCAAAGGAGACGAGGCACTCATCAGTGAAGACAAACTTCACATCCTTCTCTAGCAAAGCACAAAGTGGCTTGGACAGCTTGGAGAAATCTTTGATGAAGCGCCTATAAAATCCTGCATGACCAAGAAAACTCCGCACAGACTTCACAGATGTAGGAAGAGGCAACTTCTCAATGGCTACGATCTTGGCTCGATTTACTTCCAAACCTTGGGCAGAAACTTTATGCCCCAACACTATGCCCTCACGAACCATAAAGTGGCACTTCTCTCAATTAAGCACTAGAGATGTCTCCTCACAACGCTGCAATACTTGAGACAAATTTTCCAAGCAATTATCAAAAGAAGATCCAAAGACAGAAAAATCGTCCATAAATACCTCCATGATATTTTCAATCAACCCATGGAAAATCGCCATCATGCAGCGTTGAAAAGTGGCAGGAGCATTGCAGAGACCAAAAGATATCCTCCTAAAAGCAAAAACGCCATAGGGACAAGTAAACGCGGTCTTATGCTGATCCTCCAGGGCTATCATAATTTGATTGTAGCCCGAGTACCCATCCAAGAAACAGTAGTACTCATATCCTGCCAAACGGTCAAGCATCTGATCAATGAATGGCAAAGGAAAGTGATCTTTACGTGTGGCTGCATTCAAAGCTCGATAATTAATGCACATGCGCCATCCTGTGACCAGCCTCGTAGCTATAAGCTCATCTCTCTCATCCTTAACCACAATCATGCCTCCTTTCTTGGAGACTACTTGAGTCGGACTCACCCACTCACTATCAGAGATGGCATATATGATTCCTGCATCCAACCACTTAAGCACCTCCTTTCTCACAACTTCTTGCATGGCTGGATTCAAACGTCGCTGCGGCTGCACCTTAGGTTTGTATTCTTGCTCCAATAAAATACGATGCATGCAAATAGAAGGACTAATTCCTTTGATGTCAGAAACAGACCATCCTATAGCAGACTTGTATTTTCTCAAAACTCGCATCAACTTCTCCAACTCCAACGGAGATAAATAAGCAGACACAATAACAGGAAACGTTTCATTCTCACCCAAAAATTGGTACCTCAAGTGCTCAGGAAGCGGTTTCAGCTCAAGTTTAGGTGCAGCTGCAGCTGGCGCAGGAAATTCTTTTTCTTTTTCCACCGCCGTGTTTCCTCCATCAACAGGTTTGTTAATATCCAGGAACGGAATAGGCTCAATAGGATGACTCTCTACAGCCTCCAGCTCAGCAATGTACTCCAAAATCTCATCACACGCCTCATCAAGATCGGAATAAGGATATAATGACTGTGTGATGCACTCCTCCAAAGGATCCTCTACAGCTGCAGGAAAATCCACCACAGTATCAATTAAATTGCAATCCTCAACTTGTGGCTCAGCTGGCTTCTTCATCGCATCATAGATAGACAACGTCATCTTCTCATCATTGACACGGAAAGTAAGATCTCCCTCTTGCACGTCTATCAATGCACGGCCCGTAGCTAGAAACGGACGCCCCAAGATCAATGGAGTATTTTTATCCTCCGGCATGTCCAACACTACGAAATCTGCAGGAAAAATAAATCGCTCCACCTGCACTAGGACATCCTCCACAATTCCATTGGGATATGTGATGGAACGATCTGCCATCTGCAATGCAATAGAGGTAGGCTTGATATCTCCAATCTCCAACCGGTTGAAAATAGAGAGAGGCATCAAATTGATGCTTGCCCCTAAATCACAAAGAACGCGGGAGAAATTCTGCCCTCCAATCACACAAGCTATAGTAAAGCTGTCAGGATCTTTTTGCTTCAAAGGTAGCTTTCTTTGTAGCACAACACTGCATTCCTCAGAAAGATTTATCGTCTCATATTTTCTCAACTTCTTCTTGTTGGAGACTGCGTCCTTGAGAAACTTGGCATAGCCTGGCATATCTCTCAAAGCATCAAGTAAAGGAATGTTGATGTGAGGCTTTGAAAACATCTCCATGAACTTGGCTAACTTCTTATCCATCTTCGGCTTTGCCAGGCTATTCGGAAAAGGCGCTACAGGCTTGTACTCTGGCCTGGGAAACGTAGGAGTAGGATTGGGCTCCTTCACAGCAGAAGAGCTCGAATCCTTCTTAGGGGGAGGCGGCTGTTTTGCTGCAAGCTCCTCCAAGTCATCATCATCGTCCTCCACTACTTTGCTCTTTCCCTTGTCATTCTGCAGCTCTGGAAAATTCTGGTACTCAGTCCCGCTTCGAAGATGGATCGCATTACACTGATTTTTGGGATTAATTTCAGTGTTGCTGGGAAACTTTCCTGGTGTGTGTTGCGCAGCTGCTTGGTTGGCAATCTGACCAACTTGAGTCTCCAAAATCTGCACTTGCTTGGACAGTGATGAAAAATTATTCCCAATATTTCCCACTTGAGACTCCAAATTAGTCATCCTTGAACTAACAGTTGTCTTCATGCTAGACACCTCTGTTAAAACTTGCTGCATCATATCCTCTAATGATACCTTCTTCGGCTCATTTATAACTCCTCCGCTAGACACAGAAAATCCAGGTGGAGGCTGCAAAGCATTGTTCGGATTGCCGTAAGAAAGGTTAGGATGCGGGCGTGCTCCTGGTTGGAACTGCGGCTGTCCCTGCTGAAATTGTTGACTTCTGCCATACATTCCTGGCTGTCCTCGCTGGAAATTCCCATAATTTCTGCCATTCACATAATTGACATCTTCCATGCCTGACGGGTCTATCACAGCTTGCTCATGACGTCCAACATTCAACTCACCAATTTTTGTAGTCAGCTCTGCCAGCTGTGTAGCTATCGCTGCCTGTTGAGTAACCATTGTTGCCATAGGATCAGACATTGACGCAGCTGCTACCTTCTTCAATTGTACTCGCTCAGATGGCCATTGGTAACTCGTAGAAGCCATACTGTCAATAATGTTCCATGCGTCAGAACTACTTTTCTGGAGTAGAGAGCCACCTGCAGCTGTATCCATGTGCATCCTTGTACGCTCCCCACAGGCATTGTAGAACATTATCACAAGCGTGCCCTCATCGAATCCATGGCCTGGGCACTTTCTGAGCTTCTCCTGATATCGCTCCCAGGTTTCCGCTAGCTTTTCTCCATCATACTGTTGAAACTGCACGATGTCCATCTTCAATTTCAGCGTAAGGCCAGGCGGATGAAACTTGCGTAGGAACGCATGAGCTAAATCTTCCCACACAATATTATCTCCCAGCTGTAGCGTATGATACCACGACTTCGCCTTATCCCGCAGTGAGAAAGGAAAAAGACGAAGACGGATAATGTCATCAGGGACACCATTCATCTTTACCGTGCTACACAGCTCCAGGAAATGCGCCAGATGCGCATTAGGGTCTTCAATCGCTTGTCCACCATATTGGCTCTGTTGGACCATCGTGATCAAACCCGTTTTCAGCTCAAAGTTGTTAACATTCACTCGTGGAGGCTCCTGGTAAATATATTGCGGAATGAATGCCTCATTAATTGGAGGCTTCTGAGCCTCTGTAGCCGCCTTTTCATCAAGTAACTTCTTCACTTGCTCTTGCAGAGCTCGCATTTGAATTTGTATTTGTTCAGGAGTGGCCATCGTATCCTGCTCAGCTTGATTGTTTTGCTTCTTTAGATTGCGCAAGGTCTTGTTGATTTCAGGGTCAAACTCAAAGAGAGGATTTCCGTGAGATCGTGTGTTCATATGCAACCTACAGAAACACAACTTTTAAAAGTCAGAAAAGAAAAATAAAATCAACTAAAACCTACAGTACTATAAAGTCCTATCGAAAATATTAAAGCAAATTCTTAACAGTCCCCGGCAACGGCGCCAAAAAGTTGATCACTATTTTATTAGCAACAAATTACCGCAACTAACACGGTGCAATTGTAGTACAAATTGGTAACCAAGTATCGTATCCACAGGGACTGACACAACGAAACTACTTTAGCTATTTCCTAAACAGACTCTCACAGTATGCAGGTAAACGAAAGCAGGAAGGTTTAATTAACTTAAACTAAAACGCAAATAACAATAATTAAAAACACGTAGGAAAATTCGAATATTAAAAGACAACTGATCCTAGGGTAGTAAATTCATTAACTAAATCCACATAATAAATCTATTAATCCTATGTACCAGTTTAATCCAGTTATGATGAGAGATCACTTAATTAATCAATCACTCTCGCTAGAGCAGCAACGATCGTAGATTAGTAAATTATCTATCTCCGTTAGGTCTCAAGAAAATCTACTAACTCCCAATAGCTCATAAGAATAGCTCCCTATGATCCACCTATCTCCGCTAGGTCTCAAGGTTAAAATCATATCATACATTCCTGAATCCGCTAAACAGTTATCTTCGCCAGGTCTCAAACCGAATAGCTAAACATGCAAACTATTGATCAGATAATTCACAAGAAATTAAGCACCAGGAATTATGAATCATAAACTAGAAGGCTCAAAGGTATTAACAAATAAATCACATAAATTCAATCAACTATTTACAAACCCTAGAATCAGCTAAAGAGAACTAGTCAGACATGCTGAAATAAAACATAAACATAATTAAGAAGAATGCAATTATAAAAACTAAATTGTATAAAAACCGAATGAAAACGATTGTAGCGGCTTGAATCTTCAGTCTTGATCCAAGCCTTTAAAACTAGAAAGCAATAAAATTCTGAAAGCTAGAAAACTGAAAAATAAAGTCTGGGAACCCTGAATAGGTGCAACGAAGACCTATATATAGTGTCAGGGTAAAACTACATAGTTTGAGCTCGAAAAGGACTTTAAAAACGAATAAAAACGTAAAAAGGCGGACAGACGGCGGTCTCACGGCGGGCATCCGGCGGTCGCCAGTTTCTTCACTATTTTCCTTCTTTACGCGGCGGACGCCCGGCGGGCGCCGCTCGATCGCCAGCCACGCCGATTTCTCGGCGGGCTGAGCGGCGGGCGCCGGCTAGGTCGCCGGCTGCTGCGCAATTTTCCTTCACAATCCGGCGGTCGCAGGCTGGGTCGCCGGTTGATCGCCGGCAACTCCGTTTCTTCCTTTTTCTCGAGCTCTTCAAGCTCGTTTCGTCGATTTTTGCATCCGAAACACTAGTAACTTGATATTTGGATCTTCAACATCCATATGTAGCTTTCAAAACACTCAAACCTAAAGCAAAATAACCAAAACCATACCAAAAGTAATATCACAAAAGAATATGAAACTTAAACCAAATGATATCACAACCAAGCATAATTCTAGCACTTTGAACTCTTAAACACTCCTAAAAACAATGCAAAATGAGTGTTTATCAGCAATTTGTTCCTCCATAGTAGAAGCGTTTGTCACCATGACGGGAGCTTCAAGAGAGTAGCTTGCGATTGAATACTCCTCCCTTGCTGAAGCAGACTTGGAAATTTCCTCCAATAGCCTAGCTTTGCCTCGAGTGATAACACCAATAAAACTTATAAACACAAATTTTATTGTATTCAATAAATGAAATACAAAAATGTGTACAAATCCAAAATATATGGATTGAGATGAATTTGTTGCGGGTTGCGATTCTCTATTTGATCTTCTGATTATATCCTCTTCGAATTTCTTCAAATCTTTGGAGGGAAGTAGACCTTCTTGATCTCCCTTGATTTGAACGTTGACTTGAATTTGATTTGATAACGTCAATCCAGAGGGCTTCCACCTTATTTCTGAATCAAACGTTGGCTTGGATGAATTTGATGAAGAACTCTTTGACCTTCTTTGCAGAACGCCTTGATTGTTGGAGATGACTCCTTCTTTGACTCCTTCAATGCTTGAGCTCTCAAATGATTTATGTTCTTCTTTGACTCCACAAATGACCCATATTTATAGGTGGAGAATGGAGTGGGCTGTGGGCTTTGACCTGTCATATTGGGCTTTTAGGGCTGAGGTGGCGCGATTTGATTGGCTCCTCAATATTTGTATTTATCTACATAAAATATTTAATATTTTATGTAGATTTTCCACGTGTCAATTTCTGATTGGTCAATAAATCCACATAATCAAATATTAATTATATATTTATTTAATCTTGGAATAATATTTAATTTAATTCCAAAATATAAAATAAAATATATAATTTCATATTTAATCTATAATTTCCACATGGCGGAATTTAATAGGCTATAAATTTAATTGCCTACACTCTTCTTTCCCTTCTCTCCTCATGTCTATCCCTCCTATCCCTGTCATCGTGACCGCGGCGGTCGTCGTCACGTCTGCGCCGTTCATCGTCTCTGTCTCGCCTATGTTTATCATAGCGACGTTTTCTGTATGAGCCCCGTGGCCTTTCTATGTATTGGTCCAGGAATCCTTTCCTTGCTAAGATTTCTAGCTGATGTTTCAAGTGTCCGCACTCGCGGGTGAGATGGCCATAACGGTTGTGATATTCACATAATAGATTATTCCTGCCTGGGATTGGCGCTCCTGGCTAGTAATCCTTTGGGGCTCTGAAATAATTCTCTCCCTTAATTTGGTGGAAAATCTCATCTATGTGACGATTCCATTGAGTCAGATTTTGCGGATCATCTCGGTAACCACTGTGCGCCTCTCTCCTCTCTGCCTGCGCCGTGATCAATGGACCAGCTCCGGCCTCAACGGCCATCGTTGGAATTCTTGGAGGTAATCCTCGGTAGGGGTTCCTTTGCCTTGCCTTCTTGCTCTCCAAGTGGAGTTGCCAATACCAAGCCGGTTGAAAGCAAATGTTATGGATTTGGGTGGGTTAAGTGCTAATTGTTTTACAAAATGTTACTATTATAATAATATTTTGGGATGTACTGTTTTTAACATAAAATAATTTTTACTTTTATGTTTATGAAATTATTTTTTGCACCCCCAATTTAAAAATTCTGGATCAGCCACTGTTGGAATGTGACGGGTGGAGCCCTTACTTCAAGAACTTCATTAAACAACGACGATGCGTTGAGCACGTTGATGCCGTTGTTTGAGCTAGGTACCCCAAAAAACGCATGCAAGATCCACAGATCTTGGGATGCAACGACTTCGAGGATGATCGTTGGCTCACCTTGATTACTTCGAGTGTATGCTCCTTGCCACATTCCCAAATTTGAATGATCATACATTCCACATTTTTGGTGATTGTGCATTATAGAATTGTAAGATAAGTAGCGTCCAAAATTCCAGTCTGTGCACGCAACATATAGCAGTCAAGCAAGGCACACTTTATTTCCTCTTTAATGAAAATAAGGCACCTAATTGTTGGGAAAAATATCCATCATAGGATGAGTGGCCAATCGAAATTCGAATTGGCTTTTAAGATTAAGAATCGGTCGTTACACCAATTCAATATATATGCAAACTAGAGGATTTTAAGTTAAGCCATTTTGCAACTACAATATAACTTGTTATGTTTTCCGATTAATAATAGCTTTGTTGATCTGTTCCTCGTTTGCAATATAGGATAGAGGGCCTCGTTTTTTACATAAACAAAGCTGCATACTAAGATGACTTTGACAACATATATAGAAATATAAAGTGTGACTACTAAATTAAACCATTATCTTGATCCTTGCATGCATTCCTCTCTTATTCTTCTTCTTCTTCATAAATCCATAGTTGGAAGGTTACTTAAATCAGCATCTGGTTAGGATCAACTCAAATAAGTTAGTCAGTCATTCCAATGGCTGAAGCTCCACATCTTGAAGAAGGGTGAACTTCGCTTTCCCACCATACTCCTCCGGCAACGCCTCTTCACCTACTTCCCTAACGAATTCCTCCCGCTCCTCCTCGTTTGTCACGATCACGATCTGAAAGTATATGAGATCAGATGTGTATTGAGGTCTTCAAACATAGACACTTCTTGTTTTTAGCTGACCTTCTCTCACTAAAAAAATTATAGTGTTTGTATTAGGATTCCTCATTATGCCATTCTATACCTTTTCCAAAGTTGCTTTCTCAAGGAAGCGTGAAACCAGTCTCCAAACGCGCACGAAAAATCCAGGCATGTGTAGCAGGTAACACTTGGCTAAGCGCTCAGGATAATATGCCTATGCACACGAATCATAATGTGAAAATCAGTATACATATATATAGTAGTGATCACACCAGAAAATACATTTGCATTGTGCAAATATCGGTCTTTCTAAAATGCAACTGAAATGCAATCAGCATGATCAAGTATCATCCAGCCTCAACCTATGGTTTTTGACATTAGAAAAATTCATTCCGGAAAACAGAAGTGGGAGCACTTACTTGCAAGAACTGAAAACCAGTGATTAAACCACGAGCATCAACGTTCTTGTAGCCAATTTGTTGTAGATCAAGAATGGCAATCAACTTTTCATTTCCTATTTCTTTGCCTCTAAAGCCACTGAAATCATCCAAACAACTCCACACCATAAATGTTATTTTCTTTAAACAAAATAAGAAATCATACAGTAACTCCCAATTCTCAGATTATTTGAGAAGCACAGAATTTGATCACTGAGGATACATTAAGTTGCATCATCCATAAAATGCTGTCTTATATGAGTATGGAAATAAAAGGCAATGGTTTAACTTTCAAAACATAAAATGAACCTAAATGAATGTAGATCACGAAACATTGAATTTTTTTTTTATAACTGCAAACAACCTAAGAGCATCCGCATTGGGATTACATGATAGCCTACTTGATAGGAGGGGACCACATTGAGTAAGGAGGCCGCATTGGGATTACATGATAGCCTACTTGATTTTTTTAGTTTTGATTTTTATGCTTTTCATTTAATTTTAACTGCTCAAATTTAAATAAAACATTTTACTAATAATTTAATTTCCATTAAAATAAAAATCCTAAAAATTACATTAAAAAAAAACTTAAAAGCATAATTATTTTGGAAAATGCCAAAAACGGTCAGAATTTTTAAATTTGAAATTTATTTTATTATTATTTTTTTTATTCGGCGTGCTATGCACACGCCCGCATAAAGCCGCAATTCCCCCTACCCGTTCTATCGTGCATCCCTCGAGTAGGAAGGGGCTGCATCGCCCTACACAATGCCGCCTCTACTCGAGTAGGCCGCATCGTGTAGAGCGATGCGGATGCTCTAATGCCATAAGGCCAATAGTTACAAAAAACGTTCTAGGCCAGCATCTGGAATGACTTGAAGAGAATTACAAAATAGAAACTTTACCTTGCTATGGTTTTGTCGAGCAGATGAACCACGAATTCTGCACATGGAGAAAGGTTTGCATCAGAAACGAAGTTTTTAGTCCCCACAATTCTCTCAAAGCAGCACCTTCATAAAAGGGTGGGGGTTCAGAATGTATTGGTCATCTCCTGCTTTATCCATTATTTCATTTAAGTCCTCGTTTGGTTCAAGTAGAGAAATGGAAAGGGAATGGAATCAAATAAAGGAGTGGAATGGTAACAATAACCATTACTTTTATTGAGTGTTTGGTTTAATAATAGAAATGAGTCATTAGTAAAGGATTCCCTTTCTTTTGTTTCCCCTCTATGTTGAAGGGTAACAAATTGGGTGATTGTGTTACCCTCAAGTAAGGGTAATAGTTAACTCATTATACAAATCAAACAACAAGTAATGGATTCAATTAATTGAATCCCTTTCCAACCTCTAAAAACACTCAACCAAACGTGGGCTAAGTATATTCTCTGAAACACATATTCAACACAGCTATTGGCGTTGATCTTTCTATTAACAAAATTTAGTCCAATTGACAGAAGATCTTAGTCTTATTACCGACTCTAAAAGACATCTCCTAAACTTACATATATTCGTGTAGAAACATCAGATACGTATACAATTACAAGAGGATGCGGCCGAGTCCAAATATGGAACATGATATGTCTCATAGCATGTGCTAATGTCTAGCCAAATCTCATCTTGTAGAAAACACGCAGTTAGGCCCACAGACGGCCCAGCAATAGTCGACATCCATTCCACAACTACTCTCCCTTATAACTCTCAACCAATGATCAGGATTATAGTTTTCCATAGTTCAGCACATGTTCATTAGCTACAAAGCTAATCCAACACAGGCACAAGCACCACTTATTCATACACACAATACCGACTAATCGATAAATAGCCTTATTATAGCAAACCATCTATTAACAAAACAAGCACGAAAGCTCGTTAAGATACTAATAGTAGGTGGTAGAAAATTACCTAATTATGGAGGAGAGGACCATTATATTAATACTTATCATCAATGGTCCCATGTTAACAAAATCATTAGGTGAATAATCTACAGACTTCTCCACAAATCATTAATCTAATGTGCATTAGGTCAGATTACAAGACAAAAGGCTAGGAAAAGGCATCATCCCAAACTCCATGATCGAATCTATACAACTAAAACACAAATCATATTGACTAAGAAATCAAATTTAAAAACCTAAACAAAAGAAATACTAACTTTTAAATTGAAGTGCATCCTTGGCAGGAAAGTGCTTGTTAGCTTTGCAAATCACCAATGGATGGCCTTTTTTGGATAGGCCCTGCAAAAATATCTTTTCTGCGTTCAATTCATCAGGAATTTCGGAATCAGGGATGGAATTTAAGGGCACAAACGAAGCCCTCCAATTCTTCCACTGCACAAACATCTTTGCAGCCTTGTCTATGTCGAATGATCTTGCAATCAAGAATCTCGTCAGAGTTATATCCCCATATCTCTGCACAAAATTGTCACTTTTTTTATCAAAAAAAAAACTACCCCATTTCTCTCCCTATTATGATTTTGACTTTGTGAAAATGTGAAAGATGAAAGAGAGTACCTCAGTAGAAGAACCAAGATTGTGAACTGCTCTCCTCAGCTGGGCTACTGCGAGTTCTTGATTTTGGTCCATTTCTTGATCTTACACTTGAGTGCACGCTGCAAAAATGCTGTAGTCTAGCACCCGATGTGTGGAGAGGGAGAGAGAGAGAAACTAAATATGGTTGGAAAATGATAAATTCTCAGAGTTTTAATATGTCAACACAGATGCCAGTTTAGACGTTAAGTTATTAATGTCCCTGCAAAATATTCAAATTTCTTTTTATTTTTCTTTCCTCTTGTGTTTTTTGTGGGGTTAGAATAAAGTGAGGAGTGCCATCGACATCTACCACTGAATAGTCTTATTCAAAATAAATCATAATATTTTATTTTTCTTTTTTAATTGTGAGAGGGGGGAATTGGGAATTTGGGTTGATCACATAAGAATATAATTTAGCTATGATGCTGGAATAACTGTAAATACTAATTTTTTTTTCTTATAAGAAAGCAATTATGTCATTTTACATGTGAGTTGTGGTTTAAATAAAACTCTATTCCAATGTAATTATTCATAATAAATTAATTAATAGAGGAGTATTGTAGCAATTTTATAGTCCTATTGTTGTTATGTTTGACCAAGGTAACTGACAGCAAATGACTTAACTTAAAAGTGTAAACTACTTTTCAGTTATAAGCCAAAATGGTGTGATTTGGCATTGTTTATTCGGTTTAATAATATCTTATGATATTCTTTAATGTAAATTTAATTACTACGTGTTTAATTTAATTGGTTTATTTAAATAATGCCGGTGTGATTGTTTTGTTCAATATTATTGACAAAAGTAAACAATGATCACTGAATTCTGCATTTTTTAATAGAAAAGTCAAATACAACTCAATTATTGGAATCACTCTCTAAAGTCATTAGTCAAAAGTCATGCAGTATATATTTACAATATTAACACTATTAAGATATTTCTGTATGTTTTACAAAAAAAGATGTCTTTATGTTATACTTAAAAACAAGAACCAAAAACATGAAAATATTGACATCATTAAATGTGTTAATATATAAATATAGCCACTTTCATATAGTAAAATTAAATTTTAGCCTATGAAATAATAACATAAAAAATTGGCCAGTTTTTGTGTAAAAGTACAAAATTACCCTTCACTTTAAAATTTAAAAAAATGGCCAGTCAAAAATACTCCCTCACTTCTCTCGCTCGCTCTCTCTCTCCTTTCATCTCCCAATCCACAGTTGCATTTCTTCTCTCTCTCGACAGTCGCCGGTCACCGCCTCCGCCTCCGTCGTCGTCGCCTCTGCCGCCGCCGCCTGAAATTCCTGGCGAGGCAGCTTCTCCGGCGAAGTTGCCGCCGCAGCCTGAAATCTCCTCTCTTTCTCTCTGCCAACAATTTCACCTTCTCCGTCAAAACCTCCTCATCAGGCGAAGTTCGTTCCCTACTTCACAGTGGCCGCGTTCGAGCTCAGCCGTGATTAACAGTGTGATTCGACTGCGGATCCTCCATCGCCGTCCAAGTAGGGTAGATCTGAGCTTTCTTTTTGGGCGGCCGATTTGGTCGAGCGCCAGGATGGCCTCGATGGCCAACGCCGCCATGTCGAATGCGGCGAGGCGATACTAAAGCTTGGCGGTAGGGAGGACGAAATAAATCTGAGCGGCGTTGAGTAGGTCGTCATGGGGGAGGGATGGGATGAAATCGTCGAAGTAGATGCGAAGTTGCAGAGAAAGAAGGAATTTGGGGATAAATTTAGGGATTGGAGTGCTTGGGAAGCGGTTATGGGAAGAGAGAAGAGGCGCAATTCACTGGTGCCTTTTTCCTTGTGTAACTTTTCCTTGATGCCTTTTTCCTTGATTCCTTGCTGCAATAATGAGTTTATGGGGGAGGTGTGCATTTCACAATCGTGGAGCTGCTGTTGTCATTTTCTGCCAATTTTGGGGAATGTCGTTTAGAGATATGTAGAATTTATGTAGCTTAGATCTCTCTCTCTTATGCTCATTGGTTGAATTTTTTATGAGAAACATACTAAATTTCTTGTATTTTTTTTATTGTTCTTGAATTCACAACAGAATTTATAAATTCACAACTTAATTTTCTTGAATTCACGATCACGTCTATGAATTCACAACTTAATGTTTTTGAATTCACAACCACATCTATGAATTCACAACTGAATATTCTTGAATTCACAACCACAACTATGAATTCACAACTAAAACTCGAATTCACAATCAAAATAAATTTTAGTTTTATTGTGAATTCAAACTTTAAAAACTCCAAATTCACAACTTAATATTTTTGAATTTACAACCAAAATAAATTCTAATTTTAATTGTGAATTCAAACTTTAAAAACCCAAAATTCACAACTACTTGAATTCACAACCAAAATAAATTCTGGTTGTGAATTAAATTTTGGTTGTGAATTCGTTTGTTGTGAATTCACAACCAAAAAATTCTAGTTGTGAATTAATTTTTGGTTGTGAATTAAATTTTGGCTGTGAATTCGACTAGTTGTGAATTCACAAACAAAAAATTCTGATTGACAATTCGACTGGTTGTGAATTCTCAATTCACAACCAGTGTGAATTCACAACCAAAAATTTTTGGTTGTGAATTCACACTGGTTGTGAATTGCGGGATTTTTTAAAGGGGTGATGTAAAGTGGCCATTTTTTTAATTTTTAATGTGGAAGGGTATTTTGGTAACAGTGGCCATTTTTTTATGTTTTTATTTTAGTGGACAATTTTTAAGTTTACTATTTCAAAGTGGCCATTTTAAAAATCCACTCTCATTAAATTATCATTGAATGCATTACTAATTAGTTTTTGACAATAAAAAAATCATGTAGATTTCTCGCCTCGTTCACTTAGATGATGCTCTACGTTTTCTTAATGTTTGAACTTCAACTCATTCTACAATTTTATTTTATTTTTTAATTTATCTAGCATTTGGCATATTTCTGGTATCTTATGCTCTTCCATTGACTTATTTATGGACATTATACTGCAGGTAGAAGCGTGAAATATATTTGATACTGATAAATATACAAATTTTATTGATAATCACTGTATATTGAAATACGTATATAGACAATTAAAATTTATGGCCAATTAAATCGCGCCATGTGCAAATTATAAATTAGAAACAATAGGGCCGAATGGCCCTATTGAGCATACAAAATCAAAATTTAGTCTCAAATCTTAAAACATCAAAATTTAGCCATTAATTAGACGGTATACCTAATTTGCACATTTCTCATCGCATTGCAGCTCCTCGATTTGGCCCAATTGCTCTGGCGCTCCTCGATTTGCTCCATTGCAGCTTCACGGATGTGGACGAATGGCTCTCGCATCGAGCGGCCACGGCTGCTGGCGCGGCGGAGAAAGCGAGTGGTGCCGCGGAGGCCGAGGAAACGGGAGCGATTGCTGGGGCTCTGGTCTCCAAGCAAAGGCATAGTGTTGACGGCGGCTGCCGTCGTGGGCGACGACGGGCTGTCGTTGTTCGATGACATCGATTCGATCGGGGGAATTTCGAGTTTCTGGTTTTTTCTAATTTTTGGTGTGTCAGTGATGATTGTTGTTGCTGTTGTTTTTGTATGTGCTGCATGTATGGCACTTATGGCACTAATAGTTCCATAAGTGCCAAAAGGACTATTTTAAACACTTCCCCATAGGGTTTAGATATTCCATTTAGGGTTTAGATTATTCAATTTAGGGTTTAGATTATCCATTTAGGGTTTAGATGTTCTATTTAGGATTTAGATTATCCATTTAGCCTTTAGATGATGTTGTTGTTTTTGTATTTGTATTGCTCGTATGAGCACTTATGGCACTATTAGTGCCATAAGTGCCAGAAGGATCACTTACTTGGTTAATTTTTTTTATTTCCCTTGGTACTTATATCACTAATAGTGTCATAAGGGCCAACAAGATCATTTTACTTAGTTTTATTTTGAATTTCCGTTGGCACTTATGGCACTAATAGTGCCAAAAGTGCCAACGAAAATTCAAAATAAAATAAAGTAAAATCTTGGCACTTATGACACTAATAGTGCCATAAGTGCTTAACCCGATCCGGCACGCGACTCGCGTGTCTGATCCTACCCGGTCCGCCTCATTAAGGGTAATTTCGTCTGAAATCGTAAAATATGGCCAAAATTTAAGTTTTTTCAAAATCTGGCTAGAAATTGAGTTTTACGTTCCATTTGGGCTACTTCAAAATTTTACTCTTATAAATTATACTCCCTCCGTCCGCCAAAAGTGGACCATTTTTACTAAATCGGGCGTCCGCAAAGAGTATACCACTTTCCTTTTATGGAAATGGTCCCACCATCCACTTTAATCTTTTATCCTTACAAACACTCTTTATTTACAAAAAAACCACCTTAAATTCAATCTCAACCACACATCTCATAAAGTGGTGGGACCCTTTCTCCACTACATCAAAATTATCACCAATTTTATTAAATATCGTGCCCAGCCAAAGTGGTCCACTTTTGGCGGACGGAGGGAGTATATTTTATTTTATATTTTGGAATTAAATTAAATATAATTTCAAGATTAAATAGATATATAATTGATATTTAATTATGTGGATTTATTGACTAATCAGAAGCTGCCATGTGTCAAAATCTGCATAAAAGAAAATAAATCAAAAGGATCCAATAAGATCATGCCACCTAGGCCCAAGATTTACGAGCTCAAGCTTTGAAGCTCAACCCTAAGCTTCCCTAATTAATTTTTCCTACAACTATAAATATGAGAAGTAGGAAGCTCATAAGGACACACACAAATCATTTGAGAGCTCAAGCATTGAAGGGGTAATTCACTATAACGAAGTCATCTCCAACAATCAAGGCGTTCTACAAAGAAGTCAACGAGTTCTTCATCAAATTCATCAAGTCAACGTTTGATTCAAAAATAAGGTGGAAGCCTTCTGGATCGATGTCATCAAAGCCCAATTCAAATCATCAAATCGAATACAAATCCAAGGAGATCAAGAAGGCGTACTTCCCTCCAAAGATTTCAAGTAACACTTGAAGAGGATAATTAGATGATCAAGTAGAGATTCACAACCCGCAACAAATTGATCTCAATCCATATATATTTTGGATTTGTACACATTTTTATATTTCATTAAATTGAATACATTTAAAATTTATGTTTATAGCGTACAATAAGGCTAATCTGTTGATTCACTCATGAATACAGGAAGAACACCGCGAAAAGGGAACAATCTCACTCTCTACATTTTAACTCTCAATTCGACTCCCATAAAACATAAATAAAACTTCTATTTATAATAAAACCCTAAACATCTTAAAGGAAACAAAATAGCTTGACAAGCAAGTCAAATCAATCATTAAATATATAATATTATATGATTCTATCTTCATCATTCTCTCCATCCTTGAAACGATTTGTCCTCGAATCGAAAACGTTCTTGATGATGTTCTGCATAGGGTCGATCATATTGACCGTGTAGGAAGTCAAAGATCTCTCGATTCTATACTCATAATTCCTTGAATTGTTGAGACAGAAGGTCGTCGTCACGATTGAGATAATCTTGAACATTCTGAACGGTTGATTGACGGGGAGACATCGCGTAGGAGCGTAGCAAGGCTCTGGATACCAACTGATGCAGGTAGAAACATGAAATATATTTGATATTGATAAATATATGAACTCCGTTGATAATCATTGTATACCGGAATACGTACTATAACGCTTAATCGTTGATTCACTTATGAATACCGAAAGAAAACCGCGAGACGGGAACAATCCCACCCTCTACATTTTAACTCTCAATTCGACTCCCATAAAACATAAATAAAACTCCTATTTATAATAAAACCCTAAATATTTAAAAGGAAACAAAATAACTTAACCAACAAGACAAATCAATAATTAAAGATATAATATATTATACGATTCTATCTTCATCACATTATATGTGTACTAAGGCATATACAGGGGCAAGTTCAGTGGTTTACGTCAACGTTAGAGAGGAATTTTCTTTACCCAATGTAAATGTGAACGTAGCAGGCAGCAGCTCGGCACCCCTACATGACACAATGCCACATTCACCTGAAGGTAAGACAAATGTTTCAGACGAAGAGCCATATGATGAGGAAGCTAATTGTCGTGTTGATTTGCTTCAGAGTCTGCAAACTGAAAATAGCGCTTAGATGCGTCAGCCACCATAGAAAACTTCTCGTCTGACAATCAGGTTAATCGAGAGGATCCCGACAGTGTAGAGCGTATACAGCACAATTGGATTATTCCGATTCCAGAATTTGATAGTGTGCCAACACTAGGATGGGAAGAAGTTCTTATACCAGACATCGGAAGCCTTGTAAAGGGTGCCTTATTTCGGACCAAGAATGAGTTGATTGTTGTAGTGGAAATCTATCACATGGAAAATCGAGTGGAATATGCGACCCAACGTTCTAGCAAGACACGTTTGGTATTCGTTTGCAAACATAGCGAAGATTGTTCGTTTAAGATGCGTGCCATGAGGGGTGAATCAATGTGGATGATTACAAATCTGACGTTGGATCATAGTTGCTATACGGACTTGGATCGAAGGGTTGCAAGACTGGTGACTGCAAAGGTTGCAGCTAGTTATTTTGCTCGTAGATTGGTTGACGAGAGGTGTGTTTTGAGGCCGAAGGAGATGATCGATGAGATGTTTCTATTACATTGGATTAAAATGTTGTATAGCCTTGTTTTGTGAACGCAGAACTTAGCTATAGACATGACATATGGAGACTTCGAAAAGTCATATCAGAGGATCCCGTCATATCTGTACTTTTTGAGGGAGCGTAACCCTGAGACTATATATGACTATCAAACTACTCATGAAGATGTGTTCTTCCACATGTTCGTTGCCCTAGGTCAGTGTATTCGTGTGTTTGCTATTTCTCTCGTTATTTTTAATGATATGAAGCGTTCCGTCTATCCTAAGTAACGTGCTTATGCTAAATTCAAAAAACATTATTATTCTTCATTGTACACGATCGAGTACTCGGTATACATTTTGCACAATTTTAAATTTTACTTATTTTCTTGATATTTGTAATCAAAATTATGTTACATCTAATTATTAATGAATTATACACTTGTGCGAATTATAATCGAACCATCAAATATAATAATAAACTAAATTATCATCCAATCATCAAATATTATAGCCAACCACACATCAATTTAAAATAAAATCAAAATAGTTTAGTTTTTAAACAAAACTTCTAAAAGAGTAGTCTAATCACATGTCAAATGAAATATTCTGCATCCTACAAACCACCTGTACCCAAGAATACAGGCTGCATCAGTGCATCTATTGGTTATCCCTTATGCTCCATGAGGCTACAAACGAGACGATCGACATACATGCAGGAGCATGGACCACAGCTAGTCCCGTCCACTTGCTTGAACTAGTGCCCACTTTCCACTTTCTCCAGTGTCAATATGGATCGCTTCTCTTCATCAAATTTGGCCTTTGTATCCAATAGCCTGCAGCATCCAATAGACGAGGAAATGAATGAGATGAGTGACACACTTCAGTTGTGTGTTCTGCACTAAACCCTTTCGATACTTATCCATTAATGAGTCATATAACTCAACCTTCCATGCACTCAAGTCAATGTGTATAGTTACCTAATGAAATCCAACATTGCAAATTGTAATGACCTACACATTACAAAACACATATTTAGTGAAGACAAAAAGAGAAGAGAATAATTTTTGGCGAGTACTCAATGGAGTACTCGATCACGATTGATCGAGTACTCCATCGAGTAGTGGTCAGCTTTTATTTTTTAGTAATGACACCATAGAGTAAACTTAATCAACTCTAACATAAACACACAAAATTAGACTTATATGAGTGGCATTCATCCACGGAGTCGATGATTTGGGATTCGTGCCAACTACAACATCTTTCAGGCTATCCGGTACTTCCCAATTAAGATAATTATCGGTCTTGAATTTCTCAACCTCAACCTCTAAAGATTGCTAAAAGACAAAAAATTGATAGCAAATTAAAATTAAAATAATTAACAAATAAAATTAGTAATATTTGTGTATATATCACAAACTTACAAAGAAATCAGTAGTAAAAAAAGATCGTCGTAGTTGAACTCACATCACTTTGCAAACCTCTACGAGATTGGATCTTATATCTCATAAATAATACGTAGAGATCAATCGCCTGAGAAACGAAATTATAATATAAGCTTAAAGACCAATAATTTACTATACGATTATGAAAAATTTAAATATTACCTCAGAATCAAACTCCATACTGAAGGACTCTATATTGTCGAAAAATGCCTGTGGAAGGATGCGACCAAGGTCTTTGATTGTCACAGAAGAATCAGGACCCGAAGCTCTGAATTTTCCATAGGCATCTTTGATTCTCTTCACATTCTTTGGAGTAATGGGGGCGAAAGGGCTCCTCAACGTAGCAGAGGGTCTACTCACTCGTTGACCTAAACCAACATCATCTACATGCTCATCTGAAGTTTCTCCAACTTTCTCCTCATAGTCGTCAACATGCTCATCACCCTGAAATAGATGCTCAAGCACTGGTTGCACTGGAGTAATCAATTGTACATGAGACGGGAACTGACGAGGCTGCTCTACAGAAGATGGTGTTTAGCCCTATTTTGTGATGAATCTCTGGGTGTTTACGTGTTATATTGACTTTTATTTTGGTCTCTTTCACTTAAGAGTTGAATGATTTGAGCTTTTGTGCTAATTTTGTTGTCTCAGGATTTTGTGCTCACATTGATTGATATGTGGACAAAAGTAAAGTCAGAATTTAGTTGAATGGTCTGAAGAAGAATCGATGTTCGTCTCGATACGAGTTCGTAGGCGAAAACGGATCTAAAATCCGACTTGAAACGAGGGAGAACGGACCAAAACAAAAACGCTGCGTATTGCAGTCTGCGAAAGGCATACACGGCGGCGCCATATCACGGCGGCCGCCGTCCCACGGCGGCCTCCGTCCCTGGGCGGTCTGCAGTTACGTTTTTGAGTGTTTAAAACCCATTTTTTAGGTTTTTGGAGCCCACTCTCGACCAATCCAGCCTCCAACTCCATTTTTATTGTATTTTCTTAGAGTTTTGATAGGGAGAAACACATTAGAAACTCTCGGATTACGCTAGATCGTTGTTTCCTTTAATCAATTGTAAGTTCTATCTATTGATTTATCGAATTTTACAAGATTTCTTGGTTGCTCTTTTCCTAGATAATTGAATACATTTTGATAATGATATTTAGCATCGATTTATGCTTTGTTAATCTTATTGCCTAGTTAGTATAGTTAGATTGTTGGTTGATTTGTTAGAGTAATACTCCGTTGAAATAATGTTGCTTTTCATTTACATGTTCCTTACGATAAATCATGATTAGTGTTTGCCATAGATTTCCATGCTTGTTTATTTCCCTTGCCTAGATAATTATTGCTTTATGATTTTGGATTTAATTATTGCTTTCTAGATTGTTAGATTAGAACCCTAGTTCTTTACGTTGTCTTATTGCTTCATTTGCCTGCTTCCTATCTTTCGCCTAGATAGATTTATATGCTTTATTTTAATTACGCATTAGTTAATCGGAGAGAGAGTGTCAGACCCAACCTTCTGATTAGAGTGTTTAGGTTTATTTCCTGTTTTCTGTGCGTAGCATGATCAGAGCCCTGTTTAGCCTTCCTTGAGAGACGACTTGGGTTAGCTTATTACACTAGGACGACCTCGTACGATTGCGAGTCAATTCCTTAGGTATTTTGGGTTGAGTCAAATTTTGGCGCCGTTGCCGGGGAAGGCTTTAGGCGTTTGGTTGTGCTACTTTATTTTCCGTGTTTATTTTATTTTTATTTTTGCTCGGTTATTTTCTTTCTCCCACCGGTGCGTTTGATCTGTTTTGTTGAGTGTTGTGTTGCTAGGAAGTTAAAGTCTTAACAGGAATTTGGCATTCTATTTAACAACACTCACCGTGCACGCGAGGTGCTTGAAGCCTAGGAGAGGGTACTGAGTCTCTTTTGTCTAGCGTTGGAGTTGAGAAGATGGCAGGAAGAAATTTGCAGTACATGGGGGATTTTACCCGGCCTTTCATAGAGGCCAAGAACTCAGCTATTGTGCTCCCCACTGCAGTCAGAAATTACAACCTGAAGCCCAATGATTCAAGTCTGCTCCCCCTCTTCTATGGGCTGCCGAATGAAGATGCCCTGCAATTTATCCGGGACTTCTACACCCAAGTGCAAACTTTTCCACTGTTGGAGATCACAGAAGATCAGCTGAAGCTTAAATGTTTCCAGTATGCACTTAAGGATCGGGCAAGGACTTGGCTTCTCTCCTTACCGCCTAGTTCTATCACTACTTGGGGAGAGGCCTGTGAGAAGTTTATGTTGAAGTTCTACCCAAATCACAAGACACAAGAGATTAGAACTCAAATCATGAACTTTGTTCAAGGAGCCGACGAGCCACTTCATGAGGCTTGGGAGAGATTCTAGGAGCTCATCCGCCAGTGCCCGCAACATCAGTTAACCCCAGTGATGTTGATGCAACTCTTTTATGACGGGTTGCTGCAGACTTCTCAATTTATGCTGGATAGCACGGCAGGAGGCAACATTGCCCGGAAGACAGCTGATGAACTCAAGGAGATCTTCAACATACTTGCCGCGAGTTCCCAACAAAAGTCGGTAAGAGGAATGAGGGTTGAAGCTATTGCAGTAGCTCCAAACAATGAGCTTCAGAAGCAAGTAGCGGACTTGATGAGGCAAGTACAACACCTCAGGATGAACCAGATGGAGGCTCCACCCGCTCACGCGCCACCAGCAGAAGGTTGTGGCATATGTGGTGAATATGGCCATGGAGCCAACGAGTGCCATAGGATGGGCGAGCGTACTTATGAAAGAGGAGTAGAAGTCTTTGCTACACAAGGGTATTCGGGTAGGCAACTCCAGGGTCACATGCAAGGACACGGGCAGAGATCTAAATGCTGTCAATTCCAGCAGCCTATGGGTTATCAGAACCAGCAGCAGTTCTACCCACCTCAGCAGCACCAACCTCCAGGCCCCTTATTTGAAGATCAGATGCAAGCTTTCATGCAAGCTAGCAAACAGGCGATGGAGGCTCAGAGTGCTACCATCAAGCGCCTCGAGGCTACAGTTGGGCAACTAACAGGAGCCTTGAATCAGCTGCAGCAACAACAACCAACTGGGAAGTTCCCAGACCAGGACAAACAGCCGCATCAAGCTCATGCAGTGGCGGTAATCAAGAAAAATGCCCCAATAACCATGGGGAAATGGATAAGCAAAATCGTGGAAGCAATCAAGGCTACCCAATGCCCCAGTGAACCACTGCCACCTGTCACTGTTGCACCAGACCAACCACCACCCAAGCAAGGAGATCCAGGTAGCTTTATTTTTTATATTAGCTTAGGTGGGGTCGAAAAGATTTTTGGAATGCTTGATTTGGGCGCGGCATTCAATTTGATGCCGCTTGATATTTTTGAGAAATTGGGTAATAAAGAGCTGAAATGCACGAATATGAAGATAGAGCTAGCTGACGGCTCTATTAGCAGCCCACGAGGCCTTGTTGAGGATGTTGAGGTTGTTGTGAGGGGGATTAGAGTTTTGGCTGATTTTGTTGTCCTTGATGTGGGAAAAGGGATTAAAGGAGAGAATGGGCATCTTGTTTTACTTGGCCGACCTTTTATGGCCACCACCCATACTCGTATTGACGTGAGTACTGGAAATTTGAGTATGGCGGGGAGGTCTGTAACTTTCTCTATTTTTGATAAGAAATCTCCTACTCGTACCCCTTATTGCAAAATTGTTCTTATGTTGAGACTTTTGATGTTTTGGATGAGGACTGTATTGTGCAGGACTTTCTTTATAAGTTACAGGAGGAGGACGAGATTGTGGAAGAATTCCTTGCTAACTTGCAGGATGAGGCTGACATTGAGCAGGAATTTCTGGAAAAACTGCAAGAGGAAGATGATATAGAGCAAGGCTTTCTGTGTGCCTTGCTACTGGAAGAGAAGCTTGATGAGGTTGTGTCACTCGATCTCCTTGGATCTGTGGATAGAAGACCATCTCATGATATGAACATGGAGCGCTCATTTGGAGGACCCGCAGCTGCAATTCACGAAGACGTGTTTACACAGGCACTTAAGCAGCTGACGCTTCAATCGGATTTTGGTTAAGGGTTCCTCTTAGTCGGGCTGGCGACTTAAAAACTAGCGCTGCATGGGAGGTAACCCATGTTTTTCTTGCTTTCCCTTGTTTTCATTTTTTCTTTCGTTTTGTTTGGGTTTGTGTTTCTGTTGTTTGGTGCAGGTGGGTGCGTTGGGGACTGTTTGGTTTATAGATGAAGATTGACAAACATCGTGGGATACTATGGCTCGTCACTTGGATCGATATTCAGGGAAGTTTTTCTATTTCACCCCTCTTTTTGCGAGCACTGAGGACAGTGCTAGATTTTAAGTGTGGGGGGGTGTTTGTTGATCCTATGGGTGCCTTTTTGTTGTGTTTTTGGGCTTTCTTAAGTGGGGCAAATGGTCTCATTTATCTTGATTTTTGTTTGGCTTCAAGTAATAATGCACACTTTGATGATTTGTTCACAAGTAAATTTCATGAATTGTGTTGGCTTGGTTGCTATGTTTGTCTCTCAGGCTATGCATATTCCTCACTTGATGTAAGTTGTTTAATGTTTTGGATGCAACACCCTTATGAGCTATTCTTGACGTGATTTGTCCGGTAGATGCTAGAGGGAGTGTTTTCATTGTGATAGCCTACGATCTTATCCCTTGAGTTTGAATGTTGGTTTGTTGTGAAGTTTTCTATAGCTTTGGGTCTCTGCTCCTCTGACTGTAGTGTTATGAGCATGGAAAACCACGTGAGAACATTTTGGATTACCTCCAAAAGTGTTGATCTCACGAAAGTTGGCCCATCTATTGAGAATGGAATAACATCACCTTGAAAAGAAATATGTATAAAATTATATTTGGTTTGATTGTTTATCATCTTCAAGGAAAATGGGATTTGATTATAAAGGTAATCACATTAGGAAATTCACCTCTAGCAGAGAATCGGGTCTGATCGGATTGAATTGTATCATGTGGTTGTAGCTTCTTAAAATCTTAACAATGAACATCTCGTGAGGAATGTAATGGCTAAGAGACTTTGATTGGTTGGAGATGTGAATGGTGAGGAAGGTTTTCTTGCGAACTATCATTTGGTGTTGTGACTTTACTTGAGGACAAGCAAAGGATCAAGTGTGGGGGGGGGGGTTGTTTAGGCCTATTTTGTGATGAATCTCTGGGTGTTTACGTGTTATATTGACTTTTATTTTGGTCTCTTTCACTTAAGAGTTGAATGATTTGAGCTTTTGTGCTAATTTTGTTGTCTCAGGATTTTGTGCTCACATTGATTGATATGTGGACAAAATTAAAGTCAGAATTTAGTTGAATGGTCTGACGAAGAATCAAAGTTCGTCTCGATACGAGTTCGTAGGCGAAAACGGATCTAAAATCCGACTTGAAACGAGGTAGAACGGACCAAAACAAAAACGCTGCGTATTGCAGTCTGCGAAAGGCATACACGGAGGCGCCGTATCACGGCGGCCGCCGTCCCACGGCGGCCTCCATCCTTGGGCGGTCTGCAGTTACATTTTTTAGGGTTTAAAACCCATATTTTAGGTTTTTGGAGCCCACTCTCGACCAATCCAGCCTCCAACTCCATTTTTACTGTATTTTCTTAGAGTTTTGATAGGGAGAAACACATTAGAAACTCTCGAATTACGCTAGATCGTTGTTTCCTTTAATCAATTGTAAGTTCTATCTATTGATTTATCGAATTTTAGAAGATTTCTTGGTTTCTCTTTTCCTAGATAATTGAATACATTTTGATAATGATATTTAGCATCGATTTATGCTTTGTTAATCTTATTGCCTAGTTAGTATAGTTAGATTGTTGGTTGATTTGTTAGAGTAATACTCCGTTGAAATTATGTTGCTTTTCATTTACATGTTCCTTACGATAAATCATGATTAGTGTTTGCCATAGATTTTCATGCTTGTTTATTTCCCTTGCCTAGATAATTATTGCTTTATGATTTTGGATTTAATTATTGCTTTCTAGATTGTTAGATTAGAACCCTAGTTCTTTACGTTGTCTTATTGCTTCCTTTGCCTGCTTCCTATCTTTCGCCTAGATAGATTTATATGCTTTATTTTAATTACGCATTAGTTAATCAGAGAGAGAGTGTCAGACCCAACCTTCTGATTAGAGTGTTTAGGTTTATTTCCTGTTTTCTGTGCGTAGCATGATCAGAGCCCTGTTTAGCCTTCCTTGAGAGACGACTTGGGTTAGCTTATTACACTAGGACGACCTCGTACGATTGCGAGTCAATCCCTTAGGTGTTTTGGAGATGGAGAGCCATGTTGATGCTCTACCGGAGAAGTGGAGCGATGTGGGTGATCTACAGGAGAAATGGAGCGATGTGGCTGCTCTACTACAGGATAAGTGGATCGATGTGGCAGTGGCTGCTCTACACGAGAAATGGAGTGATGTGGATGTTGTACACGAGAACTGGAACGAATAGGATGATGAATAGGAGATACGTGCCCACTGATCTCCTAGGACTGAGACGAACAGATCTATCACCGGTACAATCGAGCATCTCTTTCAGTCCACTGAGTACTCTATGAGCTGCTCGAGCAATAAGGCCATCATCGGACTCATCGTGCAACATCTTTGCCAATCTCTGGTCGATGTAGTCATGGCAGTCCTTGCCCGAGTCTCGGCACGGAACTCCATGATAATAACAAGTAAGTGTACTATCAATAACCGGCGAGTCCCTCATCCCAACTCTCGGAGAACTATGGTGTTCCCTCATCTCAACTACAGGAGAACTATGACGTTCCTCACTCGAAGGTGGTGGAGAACTACAGGGTCCTCCTCTCTCAAAAGCCGGCGAGTCCTGGCTATCCTGGCTACTATCCATCTCAATTGTTGGTGATCTCTTTCTACGCCGCTTTGGGACATGAGCTGTCCTCTTCTTCGATGCAAGACGTAGAAGATGCGCGAATCTAATATGGAGCATAGCTCCATTTTCTAGGCTCACGTAGTACACCTCCTCTAGCTCTTCAGGGGATGGCTAAAGCAACTCGTACACAATAAGCTACACAATAAAGAGAAAAATATAAAACATATTTATGGAAAAATAAATCAAAATGACATATACATCTTTGTCGAAAAAATATGTGAAATCGCCAGGAGCTTTTCTGGTTGTCCACATCAAAGCACGATGAAGTTTAGGGTGTGGGTCTCATGTGCCACAAGTAGAACCCAATAAGGGAATAGTCTCGTATGACCAGATCTGCAAGGCCCAAACTGGGCCGAAGAAGTGGTACGCCGGTTTCTCGAACACGTTACCCCAGGTTCCGGCCAAGTTCAAATAATGGAGTAACACCTGGTAGGTATAAGACCCCCATGGAAACCAATTCCACTCGTCCAAGTCCTCCACCAAAGTCCATGCCCATGTCACAATAAACACATCGTCTCGACAAAGGAGAAATAAGTAATACATCAACAAGTTCGCCGCTTTAATATAATCTTCTGGATCCTTTCCAAGTTGTTTTGCTTTAAATTTCTCCTTAAGAGTTCTAACTTTTGTGGGTATCTGTAGAAGATACTAGTGGCCGGAATCTGGTGCTCAACGGCGGGATCGAACTCACAAAACCTAAAGTGAAGTCCAGTAATTAGTGTGTAATTTGTTGCTGTAAAACGGATGATACGACTATCGACAACAAACCATGCTTGGTGAGGAGATATATCCCCTCCCTCAATCTGTCGAGATAATAAGTGATGTAGAGCATTGTTGGCGCTAGCGTATATCTCGTGATCACTAAGACACCCAATTGTTCCACCTTTGAATGTTTGTATAGCAGATTTGCCACCAACATCCTTCAATGCGGTTCGTATCTCTTTAAATATTGAAGTCCGTACATAGAGATTAATAGCATGAGTTTCATAAATCAAAGACGGTCTCTTCTACCTATAAGATGCCTGCAATATCAAAATACAAAGATTTAGCATCAATAAATTAAAAATGAAGAAGAATAAACATAAAAACATAATCTGGTCACTACTCGATGGAGTACACGGTGGAGTACACGAGTATTTAATATATTTTTTTTATCTATTTTTAATATTTTTTATTTATATAATTTATTATCAATGTTTATTGTGTAATGTTCGAGTATTTATTGAAATGGATTTGGACCGGCAATAATTATAAAAACTTGTATTTATAAATTTAAAAACTTGTATTTATAAATTTAAGACAGACACAAATAATATAATCATTTAAATTGGATTTGAGACAAGTACAAGAAATAAATTTTAGTTCTAAACAAGTAGTAAAGTCATATGTTAATCATATTGAAACGCATACTCGTAAATATATTATAAATAAATTTGAACATTAATCAACATGCTTATGTGTAACATTAATTTCTCAATTGTTTATTATTTATTATTTACACAAAATCTCCTGTATATCCAGGTGTACCGTACACCTGGGTTAACATGTATCCAGATCCTAACCTGCATGTTAATCCAAACTCACATTCTGACTCAAATCGTGTAAATGACACTGCTTATAATTAATACTATTCAATTATATAAATGATACTGTAACATTATAAAATGTTATAGTGTCATTTTGAATTTTATAATGTTATTTAAAATATTATAGTGTCATTTACAATCTTATAGTGTCAATTACAGGAAGTGTCATTTATATATTTGAATAGTGTCAATTAAATACAGTGTCATTTAAACGCATTGTCATTTGTATAACGAATAGTGTTATTTACACGATTTGAATCAAGATGCGAGTTTAGATCAGAATGCAGGTCATGATCTGAGTACGGGTCAACCCAGGTGTACGATACACCCGAGTGTACCAAGACCACCCCTATTATTTATTATTAATATTTACCCTGTAATGTTCAGAATTTTTTTTAGACGAATAATATGTAACAACTATATTTATTATTTTAAACGGATTTGAGATGAGAACCAATATAGAGTAAAATCACATTAAATTAAGTTTGATATGATATATGTATATAAATTCTAAACGGATGCGATCCTTTTTCAAGTTCATACATATAAACAACGTGTAGTGATTTTCCCGGGACTACACACTAGTATGTGTATACAGTATAATATACATCACATATATAACAATGTATAGCTACAATAATGGGGGTGGAATTAAAAGTACCCACATGCATAATATGTCTATGAAAAATACACACCCCCTTGTAAAAGTACCGAAGAGTGTACTTGATGGTGATGGCTTGCTTGGTTTTTTGTAAAAGTTCTTACACTTTTCTTATACAAGTACAATTGTGTAAGAAAATGTGTAAGATAGGTAGTTAAAAATGCACAAAACCAGATAAATGTGCAATTATTGTAAAGCCACGTGACCTAAAATGCCCTAAGTTTGAAAATAATGAAGATAAGTTTGTGTATAATAAAACAGTAATACGAGGACGTAAAAAATTGTAATTTAAGTATATTTGGAAACAAAAAAAAATTCTGAACCAAATTCATACAATACCCGCCAGTAAACCATAGCCGCTCGCAATAGCCGCCATTGTTTTATCCCGGCGGCTATTGAGAGTGGCTATGATTTACTGGCGGGTACTGTATGCATTAGGTTCATAATTGTTTTGTGATTCCAAATATACTTAAATTACAATTTTTTACGTCCTCGTATTACTGTTTTATTATACACAAACTTATCCTCATTTTGTATTTCTTTTTTTAAAATATATTTTATGAAGTAGAAATACATAATAGGCTTGTATTTTGACAAATTTGGATTATAGTGGGGTAATAAGTCTTAAATTTTTTATTTTATTTTATTTAACATGAATTAATATAGCGTAACACATAAAATAATAGAAAATGTTGGATAAAAAAAAATATAAAATCATATATTATGAAACAATAAAACATTAGGTATTGAGTATCCGAAAGATGTAGCCGCGTGTAAGAAACCCGGAGCGGCTACATCCAGCGGCTACGTTTTACTGGCGGGTTTTTATACCATTTCATTCATAATTGGTTTTTATATCACAATATACATAAATTATATTTATTATCCTTCATATTAATGGTTGTTGTATTTTTTTCAAATTTGAAGACCTAAGTCTAATTCAATTGTGATTGGACAATTCAACCGGCAACTCTAGGATGGGAATCTATAGGCTTTGCAGAAAATTTAATTCACGGGTATTGGAATAGAGCGGGCACGGCTTTTGTGGGATTTCTTTGACCACATTGAAGATTTGATATGGTCGAAAAATTGGGTAGGGCCCATTAACACCATATTTTATGTTAAATTAGGGTGTTGGGGTAGAGAAGCAGCCGCACTATCATCAAAGGAAACAGCTACTTCATTTTTCGTGTGAGAGTGGAAGGAAAAGACGGCAATTGAGAGAGGAAGGCATATACTTCATTCGGTCTTCTTCAAATCCATTCACGCCATGGCTTCTTCTTCAAACCAAGTAAGTATACTACATTTTTAAGTATTATTTGGTATATGTTTGGTGAATACATCGTGTTTATGTTAGATGAGTTTATTTGTTATTTGTTTTGTATATGTTAGATATATTTATATGTTGGGAATCTATATATGTTAGATATATAGTATTGAATTTTGTTTTGTATTTGTAAGAAAATGTTAGATATATATGTTAGTTATACTCCCTTCGTCCCTGAAATGGCTTCCTCTTTGGGGACGGCACGGGTTTTAATGAAAAATTGTAAAGTGTATTGATAGTGGAGAAAAAATGATATAATTATTATTGGAAGTTGTGAAAAGTGTTATAATTAGTATTGAGAGTTGTGAAAAGTGAAAAGTAAGAATAAATAAAGTATTATTAGTGGTGGGGTAGGTGTCCAAAAATGGAAATAAAGAAAGGGGAAGTTATTTGGGGGACGTCCCAAAATGGAAAAAGAGGAAGTTATTTTAGGGACGGAGGGAGTATATGTTTTGTATATGTTAGATACATTTTTTGTATTTGTCGAAAAAGTATTGAATTTATTGAATTTTGATTTAGATATATAGTATTTATTTTTTATTTCGTATATGTTAGAAATTATATGTTTCGAATTTTTATATGTTTTGTATAGTATTGAATTTTGATTTAGATATATAGTATTTGATTTTTATTTCGTATATGTTAGATTTATTTATATGTTTCGTATATGTAAGATATAGTGTAGTTGAGTGTTGTTAGAAGTTGAGTATAGTTTGAGTGTTGTTAGAATTTTTATTTAGTTGAAGCATATTTAGATATATTTAATCGTCTATTTAGATCGTTAGGTTAATTTTACTGTATTACGCATAAAATAATAACGTTTTTTAGGTTATTCAGAATTTAAAAATTTATAAAATATTAATAAAAAAATTTAAATCATAATTAACAACATACTCGCCAGTAATTAATTCAAACCCGGCAGCTACTTCTTAAAAAAATTAATTACTGGCGGTTATTGGTTAATTTTGGTTCTATATTTTTTTAATTATGTTTCTAGTAATTTAATAGTTAATTATGCATTATTATTAGTTGATGTTTGTTAATTCATTATGTTTTGTAAATTGAGTTATTTTTTGTATTGAATAGGTCCCTTATTCGAGGCCCGATACGATCAATCGTCCAACAGTTGAGATCAGTACGTACTACAATTTTAAGTACATGTCGACAGTAGCGGGGAGACTACAAGAAATTGGCAGTTTTGCACTGGAGAATACGTTCAGGCATGGGTGCTTTGGTATGATGTTGGATTGGCAGCCGGGCCACAAGTGCAACACTGCATTGCACCATATTGTCTCTCGTCATCTTAAGATGACGAGAGACGATGAGGATGATGAAATCTGCTTCTACATCAACGGGAGGAAGGTTGACTTTACTCCGAGAGATTTCGCTCTTGTGACAGGATTGGCCTTTGGGGATGATCCTTTTGATACTTTGGCTGAGCACGATCTGAGCAAGGCTGAAACATTTACACGATTTTGCTACGGGCAGCATGTGACAGTGCAGGCGTTGAGCGATATATATTTCGACACGGCGGGTCGAGTGGTGGACCTCGACGGCTGGTTATACCTCCGTGTGGCCCACTTGTTGGTGCTACACGCATTTGTATTAGGAGTGGACGTGCGACGACCCGTGCAGTCCTGGACTTGGGCTTTGGTGGATGATTTGACAGCCTTTTCCAGATTTCCTTGGGGATCGTGCGCGTATAGGTGCTTGAACTACAGGTTGAAGAACACCACAATTAATATTAAAAAAGTCAAGTACCACTTCTACGGTCCTTCTTGGGCCCTATTCGTTTGGGGTCTTGAGGTTATTCCCGGCTTGGCCAAAACCATAGCCATATGCAATGCGGGATTTTACCCTAGATTCAAGAGGTGGACGTTCGTGAAGAGCAAGGCCGATGGGTTACAGAGTTTATTTGAGACAGCGGTAATAATTTAGTTGTTTATTTGTTAATATTATTTTATTTTATGAATATTAATGTTTAACTACATATTTTTTGTTTCTAGGAGAACGGGATATGGGAGATGAGACCCGATGAGTATGAGGCCACGACGCATTACTGGCTATCGGTGGCAGGCGTCAATGCTGATTTAGGGGTTCGAGTACCAAAGCCGGGAGTTTTCGGTCATAGGCAGGCTCGGGCGCGCTACAGTGGTGGGGACCGCAACGAGCCTACTATTGAGCATCAACCACGGCGTCGCAGTGCGAGACAGGATACTGGCAAGCGCCCGAGAGGACAAGTAGTGGACACCTCATCGAGCAGCAGCCATCACGATCAGAGCGGGGGAGATCACCCCGTAGATTCTGGTCGAAGGTCTCACAGTCACAGAGCCCCGAGGCCTAGGCACGAGGATGAGAGTAGAGCTCCTGCACCATCACAGTGGAGCGAGCAGGATTGGCAGCGCATGCAGCACATGATGCGCGAGAGTGAGGGACGGATAAGCGAGGAATGTGGAGGAGAGCCTATTCACGAGGATTAAGAATTGGTTCGAGGAGAAGTTGGATGTTATGCGTTGCCGATGCTCGCATAGCACTGATGTTCATGTGCCCAGACCTGCAACACGATCTCACTCTGAGAGGAGACGCGAGCTCGAGCCCGAGCCCGAGTCCGATCCGGCGCAGCGTACATCCGCAGAGGCCCCATCGCATCACCGATCCCCTGCACACGAGTCTCCTGCACGAGAGGCGGGACATACTACTGGTGATGGCATGCACACCCCGCAGTGGCAGCATGATCCGTTTGGTGGCTCGACTACTTTTGGGGATGTGCAGACTCCGCACATGGGTGTCCACCACTTGCCCCCATTCGGTGAGTCGAGTTCTTATGGTGGGCCACGCTACTCGTGGGCTGAGCAGGGCACTAGTTCAGCATACCCGCTTGAGCCGCCTCGTTCTTCGATGCCGATCCTTAGAGATGCCGGATATTCTCAGGCAGAGATGCACGAGTATTGGAAGCAGTATAGTGGGGTATGTTGTCGTTGCATTAAATTGACAAGTCATTTAAATTATGTCAACATTGTTTAACTTGTGCTGTTTTAAGTGAATTATAGGGAGTTTCTGAGGCAGTAGCTGCTGTTCCCCTAAGTATTTGTGCACCAGAGGTTCCACGTAGAAGCCACCGACAACGGAATCCGTCGGCTGCACTTCGATCACCATACGTGCACAGCGCCGTGCCGAAACCCATCGAGCAACAGTATGTTGACGGGTTTGAGCGTATGATGGAAGCTGGCCGTCGTGGACACTACCAGACGGTGTTAGTGGCAGAGAGCGGGCACCCTCTCCCATATAACTTTTGGACCGGGATGCAAAACACGAGGACTTGACCTCACGACCAATGTTGGTTAATTTCTGAAGCAGTTGTTATCATGTAAGTCTGTTTACTTATTACTAACATTTAAGTACGTGCATGCTGTTGATATGTACATGTTGACGATGAGATCGAGGTTGATCGCGCGTGCTGACTTGATAGACGGTGTTGATCAGATGACCACTATCATATTGGATACAGAATTCTTCGTAAGCATTTAATTAAATATTATGCTGTTATAATCAAATATGCTTTTAATATAATGTTTATTTGCTACAGAAATATTTGGATGATGAATTCAAGGACTTGCTGGCAGCTGCGCGCACTATGTTTCCCTCGAAGGCAGAAGGACGGACTTGTGAGGTCCGACGCTACTTATTCTGTGTGGGTACCGCATCCCAAGAAGATGTATCTGGTGTATGGGCATGGAATCTCTTCGACTCATAACGATTGGATGCATGCCACAACGGTACACATATATATCTACATTATAAATATGTTGGAGTAGTTCATTTTTTATTTTCTCTTCACCAATTGTATTTGCGTGTGCAGCTCATTTTGCCTATATTTGTGCTAGGACGTTACATTACATGCCGAGTGGATTTGCTGAGGGGTTATTGCGACATCTTCGATTCACAGTTGTTCAAGACCCTGGCACAGAAGCGCTTCGATGTGATCGCCACTCTATATCCGCTGCAGTGCCTTTTGGGTAGGCTGCTTGACGTGGCCAAGTGGTTCGAAAGGACACAGATTGTCCAAAACCCGTTGGAAAACCTCTCATGGTGAAAGTTGACAATCCGCTATGCCGAGGAAGAATGAGCAGTTTCAGCAGCCAAATCAATGCAGCTCCGGTGTTTATGCGTGCATGTATGTAGAGCGTATGATATCAGGCTCGCCGAGCCTTGTGTGGGGCAATGGTCACGCCGCCGACTATAGGCGCAAGATAGGCAGTAGCATCTACGAGTTTTGCATCCCCCCGGATCAATAGATTATGTATTTCTACTTTTCAGTGATAATTATGCACATTGACGTTTTGATTAGATGTTGGAGTATCTTTTTTAGTATGTTTCTATTAGTTTCCAATTGCATCCTACATAAAATTATGAAATAAGATAAAATATACAAGTACCCGCCAGTAAATACGTAGCCGCTATCAGTAGCCTCTTGCAAAAATGTCAGCGGCTACTGACAGCGGGTAATGAATTTCTGGCGGGTACTTGGATATTTCATCTTATTTTATAGTTTAATGCATAACCAAACTATCTCAGGTTATGTTATGTTATTTACTTAACTTTTATATAAAACATTGTTCACTTCTCCAAAGTCTCATTCATAATTTCAACTCATAATTGTTAAGACATGTTCATGTTGGTCATTACTAAATGCGTGTGTTTTCTGCTTCAAATATTTCAAATCAAACAGCCTAACAGCTTCTAAAACATCAAAAGAATGCTAAAATTTGCAGTAGCCGCCATAAAATGATTACCCGCGCCCAGTAGCCGCGGAATTTTTTTCTGGGCGGCTACTGATGCTAAAAAATGAATTTATGGCGGTTACTAAAAATTTTGTTGTTTTTGGTAGTTCATAGATATTATGCAAGTGATATCGCATCGAAAAATATTGAATCCAATGCTGCCAACTTCAGCACATCAATTACTGGAATGAAAAAACATCAGTACCCATCGAAATTAAACTACTGCTCCCATTCCGTACCCTTGCATGCTCTACGTGTGTGGCCAGGCGAGCCACATAGACCACGACTTTTGGGTGCTCGTTTTTTTCGACTACTTGATGCATCCGCTGTAGTAGTCCTCTGCGTCGGCCTCTCACCAGCTGAAGGAATTCTAGATTCTCTTGGTCGACCAGCTTGTCGCCGAGAAAGATTTGGCAAAACAATATCAGTTGCAATTTCAAACGGAATTTCCCAATGCTCTAAGGGAGGCAAGTGATTTACTGAACCGGAGTATGTTTGAACCAGTGAACTCCGCTTGTAGTAATCTTTGACGTAATCTTCCACTGGCTCGTTCGCCTCACTGCGAAAAGAATGATTATATTTAGCTGGCATCTAATAACTGTAATTTTATAATAAAATAAATTTAGCATACGTAATGGCTGCGATCGCATGAGAACACGGCATGCCGTCCAGGTTGAATTCATTGCATTCACAGCTTCGCGTTTGAAGGTCAACCATGAAGCGACGATCACCAGCACGAACCCTGTATTTTCTCTCGGAGGTCCTCTTCGCAGTGTAACGACGACTCTTTGAAATCTCCGCACTTATCTCTTGTGTTGCCTCTAGAGTAAGAAGATCCTCGCTTTCTTCCGCAGACGCAAGTCTGTCATTGAACCACTGCTCCAGAACCATCCTGATTGCCTCCAGCATGGAGCATATAGGCAAGCGTCTGGCCCACAACAAACGGGCATTCAAAGCCTCGGCAGCATTAGATGTAAGAAAACTATAACGGGTCACCGGACATTGTGATCGTGCCCACTTTTCAGGGCCTACGCGCATCAACTTCCCGTACGCCGCCGGCTTCAATTGAGCCATAGCCGACATTGCACGTGAAAATTCGGAGTCCTCGTAGGTGTATGCAGCCTGGCGGAAAAGCTCAACAACAGCTTGCCCGTAGCCCTTAATTTTGTTCTGCAAGTGGTAGTAGCAAAGACCATGAGTAGCATTTGGTAACTCGCTCTTCACAGCATTTGCAATGGAGACATGCGCATCAGAGACAACTAGTAAGTTGTCGGGCTGCCCGAAAGTTTGTCTCACATGTGACAGGAACCACTTCCATGACTCATCATTCTCGATCGGCCCGACACCGAATGCCAACGAAAAAACTTGCTCATTTCCATCTTTTGTCACGGCGATGAACAAAATACCATTGTTCTTCCCCTTCAAGTGTGTACCGTCGAGCACAATCACTGGTCGAAGAGAAAAGAAGAAAGGTGAGGTGGAAGCCGCAAGAGCAACAAACAGATGTTTGAACCGGTTGTTTTCGTCTACTTCCAAACCCGTCAAGGTGCCTGGATTCGCTTGCCTTAGGGCATACAAATATTTTGGCAGAAGAAGGAACGAATCATCAATTCGACCGTATATCTTCTCTAATAAGCTGAGATTTCTTGCACGCAGCGCGACATCATATTTGATTCTGACTCCAAATTCACGTAACAACTCCGCCATAATAGATTTCGGCTTAATGACCTCTCCATCATCGCGTATTCTTTTTTCCACATAAGCTGCAACCACATTCGAGTGTACCTTTATTCGTTTCAAAATGCCCAATTCCCCTTGGCAAGAGTGCTCTTTAAACTTATGCACTCCTCACATCCCTCCACCGTGACAAGATGCACGCACATCAAACTTGCACTTATCAGAGTGCTTGCACTTGTAATAGAGGCGTCCCTGATCTGAGCGTCCAACTTTTGCCTCAGCCCCTTGCTTCATATTCCAGAAGCCAACAACAAGGACCAATTCTTCTTTACTGTTGTAAAAAGAGTTCTTCCCCAAATCAGCAACTCTGGACAGGTCACTCTCGTGAGCAACGAGCGAAGTCGTGGCCTCCACTGGAATCAACGGAACTATCTAATTAGATAGATCACCGGTCGAGTTCATCGGATTTTCGTGATGGGTTCTACTTTGTCGGATCCAACCTGCTCGTTTGGTCGCCGAGAACTCTATCAGATCATCGTCTAATAAATCCTCAGAGGCGGCAGAATCTGTGCCCGACTCGTTCGTTGGATCATATTCTTCGTCTTCTTCATCAAAATCGTCATCAGGTTCTTCGACTTCGTTTTCAGGTTGTACGGCTTCATCCGTCCGCACCTGGTTGAATCTCCCGCATATTTCATTCAGATTCCATGCGGATTCGTCCAACGGTTGCCCATCCCATGAAAAGTATTATGTTGGAGGCGCGCTCTCGCGACCATGATACGACGTCTCATACTGACTAGATTGTGCTTCATCATCTCCGTATCCCGAAGCCTGGCAAAATCAAAAGTAGGGATGTACGCTTCTTCGATCGGGTCGTTGTTGTGCTCAACGTACACCATGGGATATTCGGCAGTTGCCAACAAGCCTTGCACATCATCGTCGTCAGTCAAGCCACATTTCGTCTCCCTTCCAAATCGATTGGTCGCCAAATAATACAATTGATAGTTCTGGCTCAACGAATGCGTTGTCATTATATTGTTGATGCTGTATATCAGGCTCGCAACAGTTTTATTTAAGAGGGGAAGGACCTCCGTAGCCCCGCCAACATAGTATATACCATCGACGACTCCGTTGTATCTCACATATATGTATCTCATGAATTCCATCTATAAAACCACATAAAATATAGTATTAAAATACGCTTAAAAAGTTAAAAACATCACAATAAGCACAAAAAATGAAGTGCCGCCAGAATCTTGTTAGCCGTCGCCAGTAGCCGCTGACCTTGTGGGGTCGGCGGCTATTGTCGTCGGATAATGAGATTCTGGCGGCTACTTCATTTTTCGTGTTCAAA
The DNA here is from genome assembly GCF_028751815.1 of Salvia miltiorrhiza. Taxonomy (NCBI): domain Eukaryota; kingdom Viridiplantae; phylum Streptophyta; class Magnoliopsida; order Lamiales; family Lamiaceae; genus Salvia; species Salvia miltiorrhiza. The sequence goes on along the minus strand of NC_080393.1, from coordinate 33,846,316 downwards.
ACATACAATTATATTAGAAACAAGTTTAATATTTCCCTAAAATGCTTGTAAATTTCAGATAATAAATAAATTCATTAAAATAACGTAAAACATGCTCTCAACGTTAAAAACAACATACGATTAAACATGCAAACTATAATTTATACAAACAATACAGGAGAATCGCCTTTTCAGGCTGAAATTCAACACAAATTGCATGCTCTCGCACAAAACCACTCAAATCTTTAGGGTATATATTCTTAAATTTCTTTTCCGAAATTCAGGGTGAGTATTTCAATTTGTGTTTTGCTCATTCACAAATGCAGCCTTATAAGGACTAAACTTAATTCCTTAGTACAAGTTCACATGAAGTGTAGTGTTCATTCAGTACAATTCAATCTATTATTGCATGTCACCTCACGCATGCATAAAATGAGCATTAATGCCCCACTACAACCAAAATTTTTGCAGAGTCACCTTCTCAGTATGTACTTTTAATTTTTTACTAAAAAAATAGTAACAAAAAAAAACAACAAATACAAAAGAGGAATGCGTATGTTATATTGAAACATTCATAACAAGCCGAAAAATTAAAACATTATACATATTTTGACACAAAATAATATTTTCTGCCTAACAGACCCAATACCCGCCAGAAAAGCGTTCAACGGAGCCAGTAGCCGCCCTCTTTTTTTTTTACGCGGCTACTGATGCCGAAAAACAATTTTATTGCGGGTACTTTACTTTTTGGCTATAGAATATTATTTCATTTCCGAATATATGAATTTCCAGATAATTGGTATATAATTTCTTATTATTTTATGTGCAAGTCTATTATTTTATGTGCAATCAAATCATGCATAAAGTGAGTTTTATTACCCCCCACTATAATCCAAATTTTGGCAGATTCACTATCTCTCATATTTCCCATCCATGTGTACTTCTTGTACTGTAAATATTTCACTATCTCTCATATTTCCCCTTATAAAATTAAATAAAAATCTAAAAATAACGGTACATATGTAACAATAAAAATTCACGAAGGATAAAAATTCACAATCATGTTAATTATGAACAAAATTTTTTTTTTGAAGCGAATAACTCAAGTACCCGCCAGTAATTCGTAGCCGGCAAATAGTAGCCGCCGGTCACAAAAGTGAGCGGCTACTGCTGCCGGATACGAATTACTGGCGGGTACGTGATTCATTCGTTTCAAAAAAAAATTGCTTAAGAATTGACATAATCGTGAATTTTTTGGCCTTCGTATTAATGTTTGTAACACACAAACGTCCCCTAATTTATTCAAAATTTTCAAATCTATTTAATCTTATAATGCATGAAAGTGACGTGAGTTGACATTTATTGTGTCTTTCTCACATTTTGTACCAATTTTAACTACCCATCTTACACAACTCTTACACAATTTCCATCATCATCAACTTTTACACAAAAAATCAAGCAAGCCATCACCATCAAGTACACTTTTCGGTTTTTTTACAAGTGGGTGGGTATTTTTCATAGACATATTATGGAAGTGGGTAGATTCCCCTATTAACACTACAATAATTGTATTATCTCTCTTTCTAACATCACAATACACTTGCATTTGATTATTTTGTTTGGATATATATCAAGGACAAGGTACAAGCACATACATATGCATATGAAAAGCAGAGTACTATAAATATCAGTAATATGGGTACATATAAATAAAATTATTCACTTCATTAGTAAGCAGATTCCATATATAGAGTTAAACATAAATATCATGACCATTACATACATATATATATATCGTCTTCTTCATCATCATTTGCCTTTTATTTTGTTTGACATAGATTGCAGTAGAATGAATGGGTAGGTGTTGTAGTGTTAAGAGTGGTGATGGAATGAGTAGAAAATCAAGTCAACAAAGTTTTTTCTTCCAAAGGCTTATTATTAAGTTGAAAATCTTGAATAAGGATGAATTTGGCTTGGCCACCATACTCTTCTGGCAAGACGTCCGCACCAACTTCCCTTATCAGTGCACGTCGTTCTTCTTCATTGGAGACGATCACAATCTGCAGGTATATATACGCGTTAACTCTAGTATAACATGTGAAAATCATATATATGTAGCAGTGAAAATGAGGCCATTTTTTGCTCTCTACCTTCTCTAAAGTAGCTTTCTCAAGAAAGCGTGAAATCAGTCTCCACACGCGCACAAAAAACCCAGGCATGTTTAGCAGGAAACACTTTGATAAGCGCTCGGGGTAATAATCCTACGCAGACGAGACATGACTAGTTAAGTTTATCAGAATCAGCAAATTAATATATCACTAGATTATGTCTGCAGCATAGTTTTATTAGCAGTAGATATGTGAAAGAAAATCAGTAGAGTTGTTGTTTTGGTGTTGAGTCCTATTAATTGCAAACGACTTACTTGCAAGAACTGAAAGCCAGTGATCATTCCGCGAATGTCAATGTTTTTGTATGCAAGTTTTTGCAGATCAAGAACGGCTACCAACTTTTCGTTTCCTATTTCTTTCTCTCTAAAACCACTGCAATCAGTAGATGCAAATCCGAATCAGAGATTTTAGATGTTTGGATTGAATTGGCAAGAATAACTATATACATACACAATACCTTGCAATAGTCTTATCCAGCAGATGAACCACAAATTCTGCACCACCACAAAAGTATGCATCAGAAACCATGATTTTGTATTGTTGATGCTTTTGTGTATTGCACAATATGATCTAATTAGCAGAAATCTTGCAATATAAACATGAATTTTTCTTAGGCAGATGATTATAGATACTCACAACAACATGATTTAGAGAAAGTGAGCTCAATTAATTTGATAACAAATGAAGAAAGCTATGGAGAAACAGAGACATACTCTTGAATTGGAGCTGATCCTTGCCAGGCACGTGCCTGTGGACTTTGACAGCGACAACAGGATTCCCTGCGGGTGAAAGCCCCTGCAGGAATATTTTATTCTGCTGCAGTTCATCACCAATTTGGGATTCAGGAATGTGATTGAGGGGCACAAACGAAGCCCTCCAATTCCGCCATTGCACAAACATCTTCGCTGCCTTATCTATGTTGAAGGATCTCGCCACCAAGAATCTTTTCAGAGTTGTGTCTCCATATCCCTGCAATTAATCAATCCAAATTAAATGAGTTGCACATCATCACTAATTTGTTCATCATTTTTGGTTACCTCAGTGGAAGAACCCAGCTTGTGAACGGCTCTCCTCATCTGGGCTACTGCCAGTTCTTCATTCTGGTTCATCTTTAGAGAGAGAAGAATGCAGCTGTTGTAAGTCTTCACCTGTTAAATGAGTTTTGACTCCAATATATATTTATATAGGAATTTGTTTTAAAAATTTATTAAATGAATTCTTGTATTTAAAAATGAAAAAATATTATACGAGTATGTATATCTTTTTTACTTAGGAGATCTTGTTCAATATTTATTGTTGTTCAATTTTCTTTGTAGGTGACGAGAAGTGACCGGCGTTTTGGCATTTTTCTACACCCTAATGTTTTGTTTGTGCTGACTGGTTGACAAAAACTGGATCTATTTTGTTAGTCATGTCATGGACTACTAAATAAAGGAATTGTCAAACTTTTTTTTTTTTTTAATTTGAGTCCCCGAAGACGGGTTTGTATATCAATCAATAAAAACTCCTCAAATATTTTTCAACAAAATCTGTTTTTAGGGTCAATAACGGCAGCTTTTCTTTTTCTTTTAATGCTCGCCACCGTGGTGAGGTGTAAAATAAATAAAACAAATTAATGAGTCAATTTCGATTCCGTAAGATAGACTTTTACGAAAAAATAGTTTTCACTATACGTAGTCTATATTTAAAATATTTTTTAAATAAGCATCCCTCACCGTTTTATTTGAAAGGCTATTGATTTTTAATACTTCCTCCGTCCCTGAAATAAGTTCCTATTTTTTCTTTTTGGGACGTCCCTCAAATAAGTTCATCTTTCTTTCTTTCCATTTTTGGACAACTACCCACCACTAATAATACTTTATTTATTCTTACTTTTCACTTTTTCACCACTCTCAATACTAATTATAACACTTTTTCACTTTTTCACCAATCTCAATACTAATTATAACATATTTTTTTCCACCATCAATACACTTTACCACTTTTCCTTAAAACACGTGCCGTCCCCAAAGAGGAACTTATTTTGGGGACGGAGGGAGTAACATTTACTTTACTGTCTCAAAAAAAGAATTATTACTTTACATGATTAATAATATATACCCCTCCGTCCCACTAAAAATAGTCTTGATTTTATTTTGGTCATTCCATTATAAGTGACCTATTTTTATAAATCGAAAAAGTTAACCCTTGAAAAGTGTAGGTCCCACCACTTTTAACTAATTTATACATTCTTCTTAATTCTCATGCCGAAAAGTTTTGAGCCACTTATAGTGGAACGGAGGGAGTATAACTTTTATTCTTAAATTTTGTTTTTTTATGAAAAATAAACAAATACATATATTTTTTAAAGTGCTTTTGAAATAACCATTTTGAAGAAGAAAACACAATATTTGGCCACTACTTGAAAAACACAAAATCTGATCATTTATTACTTGTAAAGACTGTTTCGTCCTAAAATTAGGGTGCACCGAATTCAGGTTTGCGCACAGGTTGGGCACATATGGCATTATTAGGGCCATATATGTGCACTATTAGTTCCATATGTGCCAACTGAAAAGAAAAAAAAAATCTAAGTATATGACACTAATGACACTAATATGACCATAAGTACCATTCGTTCAACACTACATAAGAGAGTATATGACACTAATATGGCCATAAGTACCATTCGTGCAGTATACTACATGTAGAATTTAAACCCTAAATGGATAATATAAACCCTACGAGGAAGTGTTCAAAATGGTCATATAACTATACACATCTAAATAATATCAACACACAAGTATATGACACTAAATATCATTCGTATGACACTAATGACACTAATATGACAATAAGTATCATTCGTGCAGCATTGAGTATATGACACTAATGGCACTAATAGTGTCATGTGTGCCTAACCTGTGTGCAAATTCGAATCCAACCCGAATCTGGTCCGCCATAATTAAGGGCAAAATAGTCCTAAAACGTAAAAAATTGTCAAATTTTGTGTTTTTTCAATTAGTGGCCAAATATTGTGTTTCCTTCTTCAAAATGGCCATGCTAATATATTGTTTCTATATTTTTACTATTTTCTCACTATTTTTATATGGTTATTATAATAATAAAATTTCTCTGCGCATGATGGAATATTTTCTCATTTTTTCGTATTCGTTATTTTTCAATGAAAATTTTACAATCAAAATAAAAGCACCTTCAAGGGTAGAATTTCTCCAATTCAACTCTTTAAATGAGATATGAATAAAACTGAACTAGTTTAAATGATAGGAATAATTAAAGGCTTTGAAATATTTCAAAATTTCAATCTATTTAAATAAATAAGGAATTAGTCTTACAATTTTTATTTATCAAGATTCAAGATTAATCATAAAAAGTAAATACCCCTAATTAAAATATCTTATGAAAAAACATTTTTTTAAAATCTTTTACATATAACAATTCTTGAGGATCGGGATCCATTATTCATATCAACTCTTTTTGTCTCGTATATGTAAGTCTACTTCCTGACTGTAATCCATTTTTGACGCGGTAATTCTTGTTGAACGGAAAAGGAAGAATAAAATATTAAGGCAAAAGTGGGGAGCAAAAAAAGAAGATAATGAATAAACATAAGGTATTTTATTTTCACAAAATATTACTAAATTATGATAGTATATATATGGGTTGCGGTAATATCATTTCTTAAGATAGTATGTAGCAGTAAATCTGGATCATACTTTTTATACATATGACCCACTAAGAACGCGAGACGTGAAAGAAGGGTTCCTATGTAAAATGCAAGCAGGAGTAAAATCAAAATAAAAATTTTGAATATTAAAATAAAGAATATATATTCAAAATTTTTATTTTGTGTATTTCTTAAAACTTATATGTTTTTCATGCATAATTTTGCACACAAAAATTCTTATGAATAAACACAAAAATATATATCATCGCACACAAAAAAAAAAATGCATGTATTTTATGATGGTTCAGACCGGGTGAGGGGATCAATTTTTTAATTTATTTATTTTCTAAAGCAGACATGTATTTCATGTATAACTTTACATACAAAAAAATGCATATGTATTAGCATAAATATGCATAACATTACATGCATTTTATGCATGATTCAGACCAGGGGTTGAAGGAAGGATCAACGTGGCAAGAGGTATCTGATCGGTTCCATAATGCAATGCATTTTTGTGTGCAATATTATGCATCAAAAACATGTCATCTTTAAAAAATAAATAATAAATAAATTCGGGGGAAGAGGTCAGCGGCGATAGGTACCTGATCGGTCACATAATGCAATGCATTTTTATGTAAAATACTATTATGCATTTTTGTGAACAAAGTAATGTATTTTTGGTGTGCAAAGTTATGCATAAAAAACCTATTAGGTTTAAAAAAAAATCAATTTGATTTTAAATATTCAAAAAAATTATTTCGATTTTACCCCTGTGTGTATTTTTCCTTGTAAAGCCTTGGAAACTCCCTGCTATATGTCACGTTCTTGCCGCGCCACATGGACAAAATGTGTGTACTATATATATATAAAGAGAGGGAAGGGTTAGAGTAAAAACAATTCTTAAAATAAAAACAATAAACCAGCAAAAATGTATGAATTTTATGTAGAACACGTATCAATTCACTGTATAAAGGTATGAATTGCGAAAAAAAAAATTGCAACTTATGAGATTCGAACTCAGGACCATGAATTCATCCAACAAGGTGATGAATCAACCGTAGATCTTGATGATCTAAGGGCTGAAAATGATTCTTATTTTATACAATAAAATGTGTTTTTATTATAATCCGCCCCTAAAGAGATTCATTTTTAGAAATAGTAAATTATGTTTTCTATCCAATATTTGGAAATAACTTTTTTTAATATATATATTTTTTATTTCATACACTCCAGATCATGTGTATATTATTTTTACTACACTCTTCGTCCTAATAATAATGTCCTAAAAAATGGGATACGTAAATTAAGAAAATGTAGATAAAGTAAGAGAGACATAAAGTAAATGATGAGAGAGATATAGTGAATAGTGAAAAAGTAAGAGAAAGATAAAGTAAATGAGGAGAGACGTAGAGAAGATGAATAAAGTAAATTATTTCATTGTTTGGGTTGGGACATGATAAATGAGATGCTCAAAAAGAAAATTTGAGACGTTATTATTGGGGCAACGGAAATATAATTTTTTCTATTGTCCAATTTAAAGTATTAATTAAGTTATCTCTTAAATATATTATAGGTGTTAGTTATACCGACATATAAAATGTTCACAAATGTTCAGTAAATGTATATATAATAATATTCAATAAACGTAAATAAATTATTACAATATTAATATTGATAAGATTTATTATTATACATGGACTTTTAACATATTTATTAAGTGTAAGAGAAATTTTGAACATTTAAGATTAATCAAACCACTATATATAATTATGTATCAATTATAGTCCCATCAAATTGATTATTCCCTCCATCACTCAAACATTTTCCTATCTTCTTATTTTGGTCATTCTCAAAACATATTTCTAACCTATTTTTGGAAACAAATCCACTAATTATTATCCTTATAATCTTCACTTTTTGCGGGACTCATTTAACTCATCAAATACACAATTAACTTTTATTAAAACTCATGTCATCTTCTTTTAGAAAAATGTTTGAGAAACGGAGCGAGTATAACATAATCATAGCACTATAATTCATTATATTAGTGAAATTTTTATCTCTTAAATATTTTATAAGTGTTAGTTAAGAGCATGAGTCTTTAAAATATGAGTATATATGATGAGTTATAAGTATTTTCAAAGGACATTTTGATATATATATATATATATATATATATATATATATATATATATATTATTAAATAGGATTATATTAAAAAGAGAAGAGAAAAAACCTAAACCCTTGAAAGCACAGAGAGCAGACTAAGGGCCGAGCCTCGTTAAAACCTCAGGAAGAGGAAAAAGAGTACTCGTCTAAAAAGAAAAAATAAAAAGTGTTTAGAAGCTGAAGTGGGAGAATCTCAGAAGCTCCGGCCGTACCATCGCCCCTAGAAAATCCTGGCTTCACAACACCAACGGGAACAAAAATAAACAAAGATATATATTTGAGCAAACATTGTGATATAATCATGATTATGCATCTATCGAATTGTCATGTGGAATAAATTATTAGAAAAATTGAATTAATTAAAATTTAGTAAACAATTAACAAAAGTAAATGATGAGAGAAAAAGAAAGAATGATAGAAAAGTAAATGAGGATAAAGTGAAAATGGGATACACAAATTAAAGAAATGATCTTGATTTAATTTCTTTTTTGAGTTGAGACATTATAAATGAAACAATTCAAAAAGAAAATTGGGGACCTTATTAGTGGGATAGTGGAAGTAAAATTTTAAAAAATTCACTCCTTATCTATATCTATATATATATGAAACACCAGTTTTTAACGGTATCACTCATTTTATCACACTTTCTCTCTCCTAACTCCCTCATCTCACACGTTTCTCTCACCATCTTTATTATATGATTTTTACCAAATTTTATCTCACTTCTCTTTTTTCTTTTGATTATTTTCTAGAAATCATCAAATTTGATTCGTGAAAAATATTCAATATGAATGTTAAATTAAAGATCGTGACAATATCTTTAATTTGATATAAAAATTATATTTAAAAAAATTGACATAAAAAAGTTATAATAGTTTGAAATCATAAAATTAATTTATTCCTCTCTCCTCTCTCCTATTTCCTCTCTCCACTCTCCACTCTTTTTTTTAATATTGAAGTCACGTTAGTATTTTTTTTAAATCATATTAGCTCATTTCAAAGCTCTTCAATTTAAAAGTATTGTTTTTAGAGTAGAATTTAAATTAATTTAATATAAATTTATAGCTGAATAATAAATTATATCATCTTAAAAATTATATTTCAGATATGGTTTAAATTTATTAAATCTTTAATTATGTTTTATTGTTTTTTATATTTATTTGTATTAACATATCTACTACTACTATTTTAAATTAAATATTATATTAGATTTCATTTACTATATATTAAACATCAAAATGGCTCATTGAAAAATTATTAATTGGAGAATCAGTATTGATACTATTTAAAAATAAAAAAATAAATTGAACTGCTTAATTTTATAATAGCACGTCTATTTAAATTTAAAAAGATCATGTATATTATTTAAAAACGAATGACAATTATATCATGTTCAACCCCTGTTTTTCCACTAATCGATTGATAAAAAAAAAAAAAAATGTTTGTAAAGCAACACAAATTAAAATTTAAATGCATATAAAGATAAATATTGTCATATTTATTCAAATCACTTGGCACATATAAACTTACAACTCATCAATGACACCATTATTGAAATAATAATCTATATATAATACTCCCTCCGTCCCAACGAAAGCGGTGCTCTTCTTTTCGCCACGGAATTTAAGGAGAATAAGATTGTAGTGTAAAAATGTGTAAAGGTGTGTGGTGCCACATTGTTTGTAGTGTAAAATTATTACCAAAAAAGAAAATGCACCACTTTCGTTGGAACGGTTTAAAAAGGAATATGCACCGCTTTCATTGGGACGGAGGGAGTATAAAAGAGGAGTTTGTTTACCTCCAATTTTTCTCTCTCCTCATAAACTTTCCCTTCAAATTTTATATCTTTTTTAATTCTTTTAAAAAAATCATTAATTTCTATTATAAAAATAATGCAAATGGATGTTAAATTAAAGATTGTAAAAAGATCTTTAATTTGATATAGAAATTATAAAAAATAAAATTGAGATTATTAAGTTATGATTGATTAAAATATTAAAATTAATTTTTGTTCGCTCTCATTTATCTATAATGTTGAATATCGTACTCTATTTTCATTGTATTTTTGTTTATTGGTGACAAACATAAGCATATTTCATTTTTTTCCTTTTAAAAAAGTTTACATGATTTTTAAATATAATTATTTAAACTACAATAATTTTTAATGCAATTAAGGAGGAGGAAATTTGTATTAATTTTGATATGAATTTGTAAATAAAATATTAGTGATATATTTTAAAATTAGAATTTAAAATATTATATATATTAATTTAATTATGTGTACAAATTATTTATTTATTTATATAACAATTTAATAATATACGATTTGGACTTTTACGAGCCAAAATTATTATATTAAATGACGGCTATTAATTTAGTTATATTGATGCTTTAGTGTAATCGTAACCCGTGCATCGCACGGGAGAGTGTACTAGTAATATATAAAAGATCAGTTTAACGGCTACATTGTACCGCCAAATTTTTAAAAAAATGGTTTCTTCTTTTGAACTACAATAATGCCTACATTTTCGGACACTCAAATCAAATACAATTAAATTTTTTTAGCCCACTGAAAGAAAATTATTTTGTCAATGTTTACCGTTTCTTTTATTTTCTTTTCCTTTCCTTTTTCTTTTCTTTCTAAAGTTTATATAGTTTGACAAATGATAAAATATTCTATAATATGCATGTAAAGAAATAGAGTTAAAATAAAAATATTATAAAAAATAAAAGTCGCAAACAATTTTTTTTTCTCTCTCCTATTATTTTTCATATATTATCTTTTATCTTTTGGTTTTATTTGGTTTATTTCATTTGCTATATTTTTTTTATTATCTTTTATCTTTTATAATTTGCTTTAATTTCTTTTGTTTTCTCAATTTTATTTTCTTTTATTTATTATAAAAAATATAATATAATATAATATAATATAATATAATATAATATAATATAATATAAAAATATAAACATTAACAACCCAGCTTTATCGTTATTTTTTTAAATGTCATTTTTTGGTATTTAGATTCCATGATCATGTTTTTCTTCCACAATTCACACTCAATCATACAATTTTATTTTTTCTGTTTATTTCATTTTTAAAAAAAATAATGTAATTCAAATAATGTAAATATTCAATTACATATTAAACGAAATATCATTACCTGAGTTTTAATATGATGTGAAAGGTGAATTTATGTATAAACTGATGGGAGTTCAAAGTTTCAAACAAAATTGTTTTCTCTCTTTATCCCTTATTTGCTTCTTTTTTTTTCATATAGTATGCAACTTTAATTAGTTACATGAATCAACAAGATTTTTTAATCCATGACAAAAGAATATTTTTCAACATTTATTTGATATCCAAATGAATGTGTATTATTACTACACTAATAATATTAAATGTTAAACTGGCGGTAAATTTTTTAATTTTTTTTCTTACTATTCACACACATTCCCCTGACTTACTGGTTAAAGGGAAAGCCTGCATTTTTTTATTATACATCCTTTAGTATGTAGACGTAATGAATCATGCCCAAATTTTTAATTTTTGTATTTATTTTATTTTGTTTTTAGCAAAAGAAAGACAACACAATTATTCATTTTTTCACCTCATTCTTTTGTCAACTTTTAAGGAATCAAATAATATACAATACAATTATAACATATGCATGCATCTGAAAATAATAATTGTAGCAAATGTTATAGAAAGCAATGTATACTTCTTACAATGTATTAACGTGTTGTCTTCCTTGATTAATTATAAATGGATGGTTTAACTGTTGAAGTTTTGTGGATTATGACTTAAAAACGAATTATTTACGATTAACTAATCATATATGTATATATGTAATTTAATTTAAATTAATTTTATTATTTTATATAATTATAACTATTCCCGTGCATCGCACGGAATGGTGGTACTAGTTTTCCATTAAAAAAAAGTATAAATTTAGTAGGGGTGTGCAAACCCAACCCGGACCTGCCGAACCCGTCCGGACCGAACCGGCCCATTATAGGTGTTCGGTCCGGGTTGGGTCTAATTTTAAGGACCGAATTTTATCCGGGTCGGTCCGGGTCTAAACCCGGTCGAACCCGCCGAACCCGGAACCGACCCGGTACTCATATAAATTTAATATTTAATTTATATATTTAATATTTAATTCATATTATGTATAATAGATTGATTGTGATTTATGTTTTGTTTTTTGTGATTGTGGATTGCGAATATTTGAGACTATGATATGTGTTTTGATATCGTATTTGATATGTTTTAGATCTGAAAAATAGGTGCAAAAACAGGGGAAAAAAAGTAGGTTATTAGCGGGTCTGACCCGGACCGAACCAGACCCCGTTGCTCGGGTTCGGTCCGGTCCCGGGTCGGCCCGCACAAAAATTTCGGTCCGAGTCGGTCCATTTTTCCAAAATTTTCGGTTCAGCAAACCCAGCGAATCGGTCCGAGTCGGTCCGGGTCCCACCAACAACACACCCCTAAAATTTAGTACCCATTTCCTATGAATGTTCGCTAAGAGTAGCTATTAATTTACTACTAACTTTCTTAGAATAAATAATTATACTAAATCGTTTAATGTTCGTTAAATTATCCGCCAAACAGCCTGCTAGTCTATGACTAATAGTTTATTTTTATTACATATGAAAAAAATTGTTTTCTTTTCTTGAAACGTACGCGACTCATGATAAGTTCTTTCATATATCTAAATATTTTATCTCATATTCCAAATATACCAATTAATTAGAAATATATACTAATAAACTCTTTTTATGAAAAATATTTCAGGAAATATGACAAATACACTCTTGATGTTTATTATTTTGCATAAATTTTTGTGAAAGTTCTTATACCTTTTCTTAAGCAAAAATACTTATGTAAGAACAATTATAATGATAACACATTTCTTACACAATTCCTGAATAAGAAGGAATCACGTAAATACACATATGATATGATTAAATTGAATGTTAAATTGAAACACATAATTAATTTATTTAAAACAAAATCGATCATGTATATATGAAATTAAAATATTAATTTAAATAAAAAAATCAAAATTTTATAATCTGCTTTAAAATTTAGTTTTATCGCCCAAAATATTAACTCTGTCGTGCAACTAACTAGCCTTTAATTATCAACCGAGGTCGGCTAGCTAGTAAGATTTTGGCATATTTTTATTGGGAATTAAATCTTTAATCGTATTCATAAAAATAAAAAGAAAAAAATAAACGGAAAAAAATGTCACACCCCAATTCTTGAAGGAATAAACTATAATCGAGGTGCGACTAAAATCATAGAAATAAACAAGGGAAGAACCTTGTGAAATTCAGATAATAGAATAAAAAGGTCGGGCAACGCCCTTTGAATGAAGAAAGATAGAAATCAAGTGATACTAATCAATCAACAACATTCTAAACTTCAGGATCACAAGTTTGGTTTCATGCTTCTGATAACCAACGTTAAATATCATAGAGCTAGAAGTTGAGAGTCTACACTCGATAAGAAACATAATTCAGAATTTAACATAAAGGTCTGAAGTTAGAGAAACATAAGACAAATGAGAGCTAGTGCAACAGCGGAAGACGAAATACGGAGTTGAACCCTAGCCTCAGCTCTGCCCCGTCAACACCGACCAATCAACCTGAAAACATTTGAAAGTAATTTTGGGCTAAGTACTAATGTACTTAGTGGGCTAGCATTTTTATAAACATTTCATAATCATAAGAGCAGTTTATCCAATTATACTTGACATGACTTAGAAGGTTTTAAATTGAAATAACTTCTAAGCATGTTAAAACATTTTATTATATTGCGCGCAATTGTCACACTCCCTTTCCGTTACTCGCTATGATCCCGGACCTTTTAGCCACCGACGGATCCATTACTCCTGCTTTACTTGAACTGAGGGCGTAACCCAGCCAAGTTCCCATTTGGGACCCAATGCTCCGGAACACATCCCGTCGAGCACCCTTATAACGCCTCATACATGATTAGTGCCCGAATGGAGATCAACCCACCAGGTCAGCTAATAGGTGTACACAATTCTCAAATAACGTGTTAGGTCAAGAGAGAACCTCGATCGATTCATTGTTGCGAGCCTTAAACAGAGCAGAGTGCACAAAATATTTTATCGGATAAACAGTTTTCATTTCATTGAAACATTTAAGCTCAATAGCTAAACCATACATTTGGAAAATAAGCCCACCTGATTAGGCAATGCCTGTCGTTTATTCTTAACTCTGAATCGGTATAGCAGTGCTACTTCTCACGATCCACAAAGCCTACAAGAAATCTATAATCTTAATAGGTCTCCTGAATCTAATATTAAGTCATAGTGAAGTGCTTATCATCCTATGATTCACTTAGCCGGGTTTTCAAAATTTAATAAATATTTGAAAACTAAATTCTTAAGTCAAGGACACCAACAATATCCTTGCTCGATTTTTCTTAATTAATAAAACTAATTTAATCATAAATGATTCTATGTAAAATGTTTGATGCAAAATTAATTCATGCTTTAACTCACATAATTAAATAATTATATTTAACATATGCACATAATAAGAAAAACTATTATTCAATTTTTTTTCAAAAATAATTAATTAAACACAATAAAGAGTCAAATTAATAAATCAATTAAACAAGTCCAACAATTAAATGGAAGCCCATATTTTATTTGAAAAATTCGCAGCTCAAATAAAATAAATAACAGTCCACATTTAAACTAAAATTTTGGCCCAGATTTTAATTAAAAGCGGCCCAGCATGAAGAAATAAAATAGGCCCAAATTATTTTCTTCTTCTTCTTTAAAACACACGCACACACACAATCACACACTACTCACACATCACACACACACACACCAGCGCAGACACACACACACCAGCGCAGACACACCCCCCCTCCCCACCGGCTCCCCTTCTCTTCTCCCTCATCTCCGGCCAACGCCGGCCCTCCTCCGGCGTAGCAGCAACCGCTGGGAACCCCGGTCAACGCCACGCCACCCTCTGACCTCTCTCTCTCGTCTCTCTCCCACGGAATACACACACGACGCACCACCTTAGGCCGCCGACTCCCTCTGAAATCCGGCGGCCGCAGCGGCATTGCAACCACCGCCGCCGCCGCTCGCCCAAACCCAAGCCCTAAATCACCTCACTCCCCTCCTAACCTTCCTCTCTCTCTAAATCCCACTGGAGCCCTAGATCCCCAAAATCTAGATCGACCCTACCTTAAATTTCCGGCAGCGACGACGCCACACACGACGCCGCCTCCGCCCCATCTCTCTTTCCTTCTCCCTCTCCCTCACTGGCTTCGACAGACAGCAGCTGCCAGGCCGCTGCCGCCGCCGCCGAGCTCCGACCCAGCCAACAGAACACACGCACCCTCGGCTTCATTCTCTCTCTCCCTACGCGCTCCGGCCAGACAGCAGCTCGGAGCCACCGCTGACCGCCGCCTTCCCTCTCTCCCCTGACTTCCGGTGAACGACAGCGAGAAGCCGTCGCTGCCCTCCCCTCTACTCTCGACTCTCATGACCAGCAACAGACACACCACAAGTTCAACAAAAGATCTCTCACTCAACATTCAACAGCCAAGACCAAGACTTAAGTTTGAAATTACAGTTTACAAGGCTAGTTCTATACATGCTTGTTCAATATTATTCCACTACTTGTATTCCAACTTGTATACACATTTCATAAAGTTCATACGTTTACAGCCTTTGTAAAAATTGATGTGTTGGTTTGAATGAAAGAATGACTTGCTAGTTAGTTTGCAGTGAGTGGATGTGAATTATGTTGTGGCAATGAAATAAATGGAAGTAAAGAGTTCAAAGGTAAAACCTTTTTGGTATTTTCTGGGATGCTGCAAGTTCTGCAAAGAATTAATAAACAGAGGAGATAGTCTCAAAATATCTTACTGATGAGAAGAAGTGAAAGAAGAGAATGAATTGAAGGGGAAACATTACCGAGGAGGGCTTGTTGTAGTGTTGGGTGAATGATTTTGAGAGGAGGTTAAAGGTATTTGAAGGGGTGAGATTGAATAGGTTAAAGTACATATACAGTAGCAAAGCATGGGTTGTGAATAGGGCAGCTGGGCTGAAATATTTGACGGGATGAGATTTGATGGAGATTTGCCTGCAATATTTGACTTGGGGATGAGATTGGAGGCTGAAAATGGGGCATTTAATTGCCTCTGCCAAGCATGGCATAAAGCCTGAATTTTGGGCTGCTTGAATAGGTGTAGGGCGGCTGATGGAAGGTATGAGTGTAAGTGAGTTGAATGAGGATTGATAATTAAAATCCCTCATAACTGAATTATTGGAACTGTAATAATTCCTCAGGGTGTGCTAATTAAAAGCTCGTGAAAAATGCTTGAATGCTAAATTAAATAAATATGCAATACATATAAATTTAATAACTAAATTTATAAGTGCTTTTGTAAATCATATTTGTTGGAATTAAAATAAATTCATTTTATCTTCCGGCATAAATCATTTAATCTACTCTTAAAATAAATTCTAAACTTAATATAAATAGGCGGGGTGTTACAAAAAAATAGCCATAATTCTTTAACTAAAAAAAAAACATTACTAGTCGGCCTAGTGCTAGTTAATAGCGATTGCCGGTTAGTGTAAGTAAAGGCTTATTGCAATAAGCCTTTAATTACATGTCGGCTAGTTTATTTTGGCGTAAAATTAAATTTTAGCATGGATCATAAAATTTTGATTTTTTTTTTAATTTAAGTTGATGTCTTAAATTCACACATACATGATCGATTTTTTTTTAATTAATTATTTGTTCTAATTTAGCGCACAATTTCATCATATGTGTGCTGATGGATTCCCTCTTTTCTAAGAATTATGTAGAAACGTGTTACTCCCTCCGTCCCATCAATTTATCCCCTTTAACTTTTCACACATATTAAAAAATACATTTAATCTTCTTTATTAATCAATTTTTATTTTTTATACCCTTATTTATTATATTTACACATTATTTTCACATTTAAGTGAAATATTAAAGGGTAAACATCACTTTATATCCCAATGTATTAGCGTTTTAACGAATATGTCACATCGTTCGGATAAGTGCAAAAAAGTACCCAACGTATGAAAATTTTATCATTTTTGTCCCATAAAAATTTTCTGTCAATAGAACAGTGATATGACTTTTATGGCACGAAATTTTTAAAAAAATAAAAATAAAATTACACATCATTTTCGGGTTGAATAGAAGAATAGAAACCCTCAAATTTTCCCCAAATTTGAAGTTCACCACTCCGCCATTTCTCCATTATTCTCTGTAATTACTACCTCTTCGAAAATTCCAGTGCAACACCACACCACCCAATTTGGCGACTTCTAAGCGAAGGAGCAAGCGAGAGTTTTATTTCGACGGTAGGTGTTGATGTAGCGAATCAATCTAATGTCTTTGCTCATTGATAATCAGTTCAAAATTATGTTGACTCTGAGCAACGGAAATAGATTAGTTTAAAAAAATTTCACCTTTCAGTTGCTCCGAACAATTCCTTTTGTTGTTGATACATTGTGAGAGAAAAGTAGGAAGAACTCAAAAGGGTGTTTCTTGATTTCTTGATTCTGGGGCATTTTCTCATTATTGTTGGCTGTCGACAAGTGATTCTTGCAGAAGCGCTTTAGTTGAGAGAAAAATTTGAGGGTTTCTGTTCTTCTATTAAGCCCGAAAATGATATGTAATTAGTCATTTAACTTATACTTAATGATGTGTAATTTTTGTTTTTTTTTTAATTTTTTGTGCCATAAAAGCCATGTTATTGTTCCGTCTCGACGAAAAAAATTTACGGGATAAAAATGATAAAATTTTCATCTGTTGGGTACTTTTTTGCACTTATCCAAACGATGGGACATATTCATTAAAACGCTAATACGTTGGGATATAAAGTGATATTTATCCAATATTAAATAAGGTTAATTTAGTAAAACAATATTTTTATATATTATTAATTAAAGAAGTGGACTATCTTTTTGAGACATCCCAAAATAAAATAAAGGACTAATTTTGTGGGACAGAGGAAGTATTATTTATATTATTTATTACACAAGTGTCTTTATATAAGAACTTTCACAAAAATCTATGTCAAACAATCAACATCAAAGATGTATTTTGTAACTTTACTTAAATAATCTATTAACACATTCTAATCAAACAATCAATATCAAAGATGTACTTGTAACTTTGTTTAAATTTAAATAGATTTTATATACTCCCTCCGTCCACGAAATGAGTACCCATATTTCCTTTTTCGTCCGTCCACGAAATGAGTACCCATTTCCCTTTTTGGCAAGTGTGCCCTACACATCTCTTTAATTAATACACTCAAAAAGTGGGACCCTTAAACTATTCACACTACACTCCATACATTTCTTAAAACCCGTGCCGTCCACAAATGGGTACTCATTTCGTGGACGGAGGGAGTAATTTTTATAGAATTGTGTATTTTTCATATATCAAGATGGGTTTTTTAAACCTATTAACACATTCTAATATAGGTGGAAAAAAATTATTTTTTATAAATTAATAGTATTTAATAAAGAAATTTAAAGGTTGCACCACGATGAATTCGAATCCAATATTTTGACTTTAGGCATTAATTACTTTACTGCTTAGCTATTACATGCATAAAAAAAGAAGAAGAAAAAATGATTTTCTTCCTTCGCCACAGTGTCTCTACAAGCGTATTCTTTCGGCCCTACAACTTTCATGCCCCACTGTCTTCACCACAGTTAATAAGAAGTCGCTTGATTTTGCTTCGCAACAAAAACCTTTGCTAAGCAAAAAAAAGTTAAAAATCATTTTTTTTTTTCGATTTGTGGTTTGCAGCACCACCAATCCCTCTTCTTTTCTTCTCGCCAAAATCTTATACTACTATTTTCATCCCATTAAAATTGGTCTATATGTTTATTTTAATTTATCTTATTATAAATAATTTATTTATAAATGACAAAAATTAACCCTTACAAAAATGTAGGTCCTACTATTTTAACCAATTTACATATTCGTAGAGTCGAGGCTAGTGTAGTAGCTCCCGATTACGAGCTTAAAAAACAGATAGCAGACATGATGGGAGAGTTGTAAGAGCTCAAGATGAAGAAGCCCGCCACCTACAAGCCAAGAGTAGAATCCCGAGATTTGTGGAATCTCCAGTGGATAGACGATCGCACTTATAACTGAAGAGCATAAGTCAATGTTGCATAAGGATGGTTGGTAGCATCAGAATCAAGGGCAAGGATTTAGGTAGAATTATCAATTCTGTTGACCTCAGCAGCCAAAGGGATATCAGAAACTAACAAGCTGAAATAGAAATTTTATTAAAAAGAAACAAAAAAAGACCTAAACCCATGAGAGCACAAGCGCAACTGAGGGTCGGGCCTCATTAAAACCTCATTAAGGAAAAAAACCTTAACGAGAAAAAAGAGTGCACGTCTAAAAGACAGACGAACAGAAAAAAAGAAAAAGAAATGATACTGGCGGTGAGCGGGGAAAGAGCCACCTCAGAGGCTCCGGCCGAACCATTGCCTCTAGGAGGCTCGGCTCACACAAACTAGAAACCAACAAAGGAAAAATGAAAAAGAACCCAGAGAAGGAACACCAACTAACAGCCCAACGAGAGAGACTGGAGTCGGGACCAGCACAGCAAGGACCACGTGCAGGACGGACTAGCGTAGAAAGCAGCCCCCTGCAACAACAAAGAGCGAGTCAGGAGAAAAACACAGGAAAACACATAAAAGCACAAACAAGCATAACCACACACTCAAAGACAACCAAAGGTGAGGAAAAACCCCTACAAGCATAACCAAAAGTCAGTTCTCAAACAACAGTCACAAAGGCTGAGGCGGGACACAGGTGAAACTACATTCCAACAACAATACCTTCCAATCCAAGTCTCACAGGAAAAGTACTGGCCCCGGGAGGTGTGCAAAGCTAAGGATTTGAGATGCAACAACAAGCTGATACAACTCAAACCGCTCAGACCCAATTCTCCGTTATGGGTGAGTTTCTTAATGCGTAAGCCTTTACAATCAGTCTCGAACCAAACTAAGCAAAACTACTTAGCAAAGTATAACTTCAACAGATAGGTCAACTTCACGGGATGAACACTTTCAGAGGAAATCCAAAATATTCCCGCATGATTTCCCATGCTCATGATGAACAAACGAAACACCAGAGGTGCAGAGACCCAGGGCCATCAAATTTCAGCACTCAACCAATCCATACACACCAGAGAAAGATATTAGATAATGCAATGAAAACACTCCCCATAACATCTACTGAACAAATTGCGTCAAGAAATTGCTCACCAAGGTGTTGCACCCAACACATTAGACTAATAACACTACCCAAACAGCAAATACCAAGCAAGACCAGGACAACAACCCAAGCCAAGCGCAACACCCGAATCAACCAGTGACCCGACCTTAGCAAGAGTAAATCATCCGACAACCAACAATCAATCAAGCAATGGGGACCAATCGCCCCTACCCAACAACCAGGCAAGCAAAAATAAAAAACACACAGAGTAAAAAGTAAAAGGAAAGAGAACATTCCCTGAAAAAATGAGCTCCCCACCAAAGTAGAGACGCCTAAGATACAATCCGGACATAGGAAAGGCCACGCTTGTCATCCCGAACTAGCTGTAGGATATCAGGAATGCTAAAAGGCTAGAAACCCTCCTCAGACACCGAGGAAGCAAGGAAATCAGCGACCCGGTTCCCCTCACGAAAAATATGGAAGATCGTAATGTGTAAACCAACAATGTCCTGAATAATCTTCCTCCACCTGCTGAAGAATCTCCAAGGGACCGTAGTAGAACGAGACCAAAAAAGTTCCACAAGATAGGTGCAATCCATCTTAATCCAAATGTAATCTCATCCTTGAGACACAACCTGCTCCAAAGCAATGATAAGAGTGAAAAGCTCAGCCTCAAAAGCCCAACCTCGGCCACCAGAGAAATGAAAGTACCCAATCACAGAGCCAGAGTCTCGAATGATGCCTCCAACATGAATACAGAGAGGGAGGAGAGCTATGAACCGAACTGTCAATTGATCTTACGCCAAGGATGCGGAGGGAGAAGCCAATACACATAAACATAAGAGGTAGGCCGACGGGGGTTGCCCGGAACCCCAAGACCATGAAGAACAAGTAGCTCCTCCACCGAGTTCGCCATCTCCCCAAGGCTAAAACGGGAGGCTTCCAGCATAAACACCTTGATTCGCACCGTCAAGGCCACCACAAAGATAGGAGCATTATCAAACACAACTTTATTCTGGCGATGCCAGATACTCCAGATAGTAGTCATAATCCCGATTCGCCAAAGGTTTGTCACCTGCCGACTGGCTTGAACCTGCATGGCCCAAATGATAAAACTCCCCACATCCAGGTTCAAAGCACCATCAAACCAGAACCAGGCAAAAATAGAGCTCCAGGCCTACCTAGCCACCGAGCAATCCCAAAAAAAGTGATCAATGTCCTCCCCATCCGGGTCCCGAAAAACTTTGGCGACGGAGAAGGCTAGCCGTCGGGAGACGACCCAAAATAACACGCCAAGTGATAATAGACCTGCGAACCAGGATGAATGGAGCCCAGATCCATTTTTCCCAATCCACAGTCGGAAAACTAGGGCGCAAATGATCCAAAGTAAGAGATGAAGTAACCTCACCAAAATGAGAGCGAGTCCAGGCACGCCAATCCTCAACACCGAAAATGGGTACCGAGATGATGTCAAAGGCAATGTCAGGGAAGGCCACCAAGAAATCCAAGGTGAAGTGCCAAGAGCCCTCATAAAAGTAATCAGAAATCGGCTGCTGAAGATGCCGAAGAGCAGTACTGGGAATCTCAATCCTGTCAATGAGTCCGAGATCATAGCAGAAATGGACTGTCTAGTTCCCAACCAAATAGAATAAGAAAACCAGGGAGACCGGGGCTGAAGACAGGAATCAAGGTAGCGCTGACGAAAAAGACGAAAGCCCATTGAATCCTCAGAGATAACCTGCCAACCCAGATGAAGAAGAAACCCCTGATTGATACGAGCAAAAGACACATTCAGACCCCCTTGAGTCTTGGGGGCACAAACTTTATTCCAGGACCCCGAGGAATGAGGTTTAGACGTAGTGCAACCCGTCCAAATGAAGGATCGACAGGCCCTATCCAAATTATATAAGAGTTTAGCAGGCCACTTGTAGATCAACATACTGTGCACCGCTGCGCTGTGAATGGCAGAAGAGACAAGGCAAATCTGACCTGCCATAGACAACTGCATCCCTTGCCACTTAGGGAAATTAGCAATGATACGGTCCCGAATGCAGACCATACGAGCAGCCGAAACCCTCCCCACAAATATAAGGACACCAAGGTAGATAAAGAGGAGGGAGCCCATCAAAAAATCGAGAGCCCTCTTGAGACGCCGACGCATCTGAGTCGGGACACCTCTACCAAAGTAAACCGTGGACTTAGCCTTATTGCAGGCCTGCCCAGAAACAGCAGCATAAATCTGAAGGATCGAGTCAATCATAACATAACTTTTTTATTTGTTTTGTTGTAGTGCAAAATTTTCTATTAACATTAGTTAGGGTGGTAAGTTTGTTACGAAACCCAATGATAGATTGTTGTATTGTGGAGGATGCTTCAATCTTAGAATGCCATTAGATGCTGATTGATTCAGCTATTTCGATTTAGTCCATGAAATTAAAAGTAATGGAATATATATAGTTGGGGATAAGAAAATGATAGCTATGTTGGATATGCTACATGGTAAGATGGGGGTGTTAGCTATTTATGTGAAAGGAGGGGTTAACATTAATAGATCAACTGACAGAGGGTGATGTATTGGGTGGGCGATGAGGGTGGGGTAGTTGATCATGAGAGGGTGGGCAAAATGAGAGTGGGACAGTGGATAATGAGGCTGGGGAGAGGGGTTGGGCAGTGGATAATGAGGCTAAGGTAGTGCAAGATGAGGGTAGGGCAGTTGAAGATGAGAGTGAACGTAGTGAGGATAATGACTGGAATCCTGATAGTGTGGGAGTGGATTCCGATGTTAGTCTAGATGATTCAGACTACATTTTAGATGGCGAATTCATTAAATCAAGGGTGAATCTTAAAAAATTTGAAAACTTGTTTGATTTAGTTGATGCAACTGAAGTGATAGAAGACTTTGACATTGGAGTAGAGCATGTGTCTGAGTATGAGTATTCTGAGGATGATGCGAGGATAATATTTGTCTTGCTGTGAGTAATATATTAGAAATGAGAAAGGATGCTAGTAGTCAATGTGTTGTTTGCCCTACATTAAGGGATAGGTTTGAGGTGTATTTACTGGCTGATAAGTTTTTAGTTGGTTTAAGGGAAAGGTCTTGTACTTGTAGAGTGTGGGACCTCTCTGGAATCCCATGTTCTCATGTGTTATCTGTCATTCACTACATGGACCTATAACCAGTTTACTATGTCAATGAGTATTGTACTATTTCAAGATATCTATTGGCATATGAGCAAGGTCTACAGCCTATAAGAGGGCAACACATGTGGCCTGAGGTAACAGGAGAACTAGTGAAACCTCCAAGTTTCACTAAAAGGGCTAGTAGATCGAAGAATAAGAGAGTAAGAGTTCCAGAGGAGAGGGATGACAAAAGGCTTAGCAAGCATAGAGTTTCTATGTATTGTGGTAGATGCCACCAAGAGGGACACAACACAAGGAATTGTCAGAACACTACAATGTCATTTGTGAAAGAAAATGTATCGCTTCTATTTAGTAACTTTTTAATTCTTCAAAATGACTCACTAATGGAGTTCATTATCTTATACAGAGAGGTAGAGGAAGGCCAAAGAAAGTGAAGGACACCACATTCTCTCAAAAGAATGCAGCAAGAATGCTACAAACAACCAAGAACTCCAACCACTAAGAAGTGGCATATACACTGCTAGAGGGGGCACCTATAAGAAATTCATGTATCCTAGGATAGGTGGTGGTATATCAAGAAACACTTCAACTTCAACTGTGACAACAACAGATGCAATGCCAGATGTGGAAAATACACAAGAGAGTACCAACATTCAGATGTTGGCTGAAATTTCAAAAATTGAATGTATGGTTTTTTGTTGAAACAAAACAATTTAAGTTTGTGTTAGTTTGAATGTTTTTTTATGAACTACAGATGTTGGGTTTTCCCAGATATGGGTATGAATGAAATATTTGGAGGATAAATTATTTCATCAGCTTATGTTTTCTCATTACTTAGTTTATTTCCACATGTACTGCAATATACAAGAGTTTAAGGCTATGCTTGTTCATGATCACATTAATACATCCAACAACACATCAATAGATAACACACAAACTTGTTCATGACTCAAAATAGATTAAAAAAAAAAAACCAGATTAGTACAACTTTCAACATTCATGATAAGTACCAAAATAGTTTGGCCATATCCTACAACAATCACTAAATACCTAATACTCTACTTCAACAATGAAGCCTACACAACCAACAACAAAATGGAAATGATGAACATCTTATTCTTCTACTGCACTTTCTTCATCATTTATTCCATTGTAACATTCGATTTCTTAAGCTCTTTAACTGATTTAGTGGCAAAAGCAAGTTGTTCATTCAACTCAGCAGCTTCCATCATCAAAGCTTCAAGTTGTTTCTTCATTTCGTTGATGTCAAGAAGCTCTCTTGCCTTGTCCCTCTCTACCTTCAATTTGTTAAAGCATACTTTGTAGTAGTAAGGACTCAGCTTCGGATCTACTCATTGCCAAGACCACAATCATCCCACTGACAATCAAGCCCAAGTATATAGTCAGAAAATCAAACCACAATTCAAATTAACAAAACATCAAATTTTGGCTTACCTGACGAACTCGACAGCAATAGAACTTACGTAGAGAATTCTTCTCAGTGTGAGAAGTCTTGTACTTCACAGGAAGATCATTGTCGCATCTTAATTCCCCATCAAACTTATTACACTTCGTGGGTTTGTGATGAATCTTTTGGGACGTGTACGAACCACTCGATGAGTTCGCCATTAGAGAAATCTCACTATGATTCAAAATTTGTTGGTGTGAGAAGACGAAGAATAGAGCAAGATAGAATTTCGATGATGTCAAGAATAGAAACCCTAAATCGAATTTCAATGAAACGACATCGTTTTCCACTTATTTAAATTAAACTTGAAGTAAAACAACGACGTTTAGAATATTGAAAGTTATTTACACGTAGACATTTTCAGCTACCAAGTCAACTTCAATTTTGCCGAAAATTTACATAGAGTGCAAAAATTGCTTAATAGCTTAATTGGGGTATACTATGCTGAAATTTTGTAATTGATGCAAAACGCAAAAATGAAAATAGTTGAGATATTTAACAGCATTAACCCCTAGATATAAATAGTAAAAGTTAATCATTTGTTTATTTTGATGCATTGAAACTTTAAAATATCCCAAAGCTTTTGATTATTTTTATCATTTAAGCTAGTTTTTTTTTTTTAATTCTTATCTCATTGAAAAGATGAGATTAGAGAAATTTTATTCTTAACGATAAAAATATTCAATCATGTATTTTATCAATCATGCAAAAATAAACGATTCCTACAGGTAATATTTACATATTAGAAACCCATAGAAAATAATAAATGAAAATAGAAAATACTCCCTCCGTCCCATGAAGCGTGACCCATTTCTTTTCGGCACGAGAATTAAGAAATTGGTATTTTGTGTGTTAAGTGTGGTAGGTGAAAAAGTGAAAAGGTGAATAAAGGATAAATTTTTTGCTATTTTTAGAAACAGGTCAAGCTTCATGGGACAACCCAAAAAGAAAAGTGGGTCACGCTTCGCGGGACGGAGGGAGTAATAAATGAAAAGGCCCATATTCCAATATTGAGAGGATCAGGTCAGGTGTGGGGTAGTTGCTTGTCTAGACTTTCCAAACTTGACCTATGGAAAATTATTTTGTTCTCTTCTGATGGATAATAAGAAAATGAATTTTGTATCTCACGTGGATAAATTATACCGTAATCTTTTTGCATGAAAACCAAGTGGACTCAACTATATTTAGTTATACTTTCAATATCTGGAAAGAAAGAAAAAAATGTCGGCAAGATTATTATTTCCTCCGTCAACAATTAATATTTCTTTTTTATCATTTTAATATCTCCACAAAAAATATTCTTCTTATATTTTTAAACATTACACCACAATATATTTTTCTATAATGAGACCCAAACTTCAGTCCTCCACCACATATTTTTAAACACTACCCCCATAACATCTTTAATGTGGAATCTAAACTTCACTTACAATATAATTTATTAATGTGAAACCCAAACTCCACTCTTTCACCGCACATTTTTAAATACTATTCTATAATAACACCGTTAATGTGAGACTCAAACTCCACTCATAATACACTTATTTAACTTTTCTTAGAAAAGTGGAAAACATAGATCGTGAACGGACCTATAGTTTGAACCGTAAACCAACCCAGTCCCGACCGGTCTCGGTTACAGACGAGTACTTCTTGCACTTTATTCTTTCCAATATTTGGCCAACAGAGGTGGCGACCATAAAGCCACACGCATGTTTCCATACCATAAAGCATAAATAACACCTTCCTTCCACATCTCAGCCAAACTAGGATTACATCCTCAAGCAAGAAATATCATCATCCTGTTTTTTCTTTTTCTTTTAGGAGATTATGTAATTTTAAAAGAAAATCTGATACACTAACTATAAGATCCAACCTTAAGAAAATTGATAGGCTCCTTCAACACATGATATACGGAAGCTTGAAAAGCCTAGAGCTAAACTATACATGTGCTCCCAAATAAGTAATGAATAAATCACAAATTCTAAGACAAATACCCAGCAACTACACATTTCACAGCCGGATGCTACAAGATTAATATATAAATATTACAAGCTAAAGAGATTTTTGATTTATTGCCTAAATTCTAGGTGGGAAGGCTATTAAACTTACTTGTGCATCCAACATGTGCCATCTTTCACTTTACAAATCCCACCGGTTTCAGTCAGCATTCTCCCCACTCCCAACAATTGGTAACCGAGATTGGTTCAAATGTTGAAATAGAATCCACCAATACAGCACTGCTCACTTTCATCAAGAAACCTGATATCTTCAGTCTGACATGTCTTGGCGGCCCTGTTACCTTTCCAAGTGATATCAGCTAGTCAGTCTACTATATATGAACTAACAAATCGGCATAGATAAACAAATGCACATCAAAATCAAATATAATACCAAATAAATTTTTGAAATCTGATTGGCCAAGTCCAAGCAACGGATTAAAGGACTATAGTCTTCATGGACCAAACTAGATAGTTTAATGCTGTTAGGCAGTTATTAAGGGAAAAGGAGGTGATCTGCTTCGGGGTGGGGGTGTGGGGAGTATAAGTTACTAAGTGAACCAAGCTTTAAATTGTGCTCGAGTAGCACACGACGCAGCCCATGAGTCTGACACTTTTTAGTTGCTGTAACAATGATAAGAAAGAGAAACTTCAACAATTTCACAAGATAATCAAATGTTTTATAGATCTAGACAGACGATTCAATACATATTGTGATGAACGACTGAACGTGAACACAAATTTTACCTAGTCAGAGAAAACACTCATCAGATCATTTTGGGAAAAGTGCTGCTTTACTGGAATCCCTAATTTTACATTTTCCATCAGATCCATATTTGGCTCCTGCTTCACTTTGTTACTACCCTTCTCAACATAAGATCTCACTTGACTTAGGTTGCACATTCGCAATTCTTGTTCATTGACAGCAAAGCGGCTAGGTATGGACGTCCCTTTACCTATGTATACAGGATTCCCTGTTGATCCTTGCACCAAATTCAGTTTACCATTATAAGAACCTTGCACAAAGGCCATGTTAGGGGGCTGCACGTCAGCATTGATCGTAGAGGGTGAGTTCCGAACTCTTTGACAAGAACTTTCTTGTATATTTCTTGAGCAAGATGATGTAGATGAAACAGAAGCTGCTGCTCCAAACTCAGAAGGTGCACTCACTGCTTTACATTCCACTTCCAAGACTTGCCCAATACCTGACGAATTATTTGATTGAGGCAAGGGATTAATGTAATCCACCGCGGGATTTCTAAAGCTGCAATTTTGATTGACAGAAGCAGGACTATTTCCTGCTTGATGATTTGGTGAAGACTGAGATGGAACTACTAAGCAAGAAGGTTGCACATTGATTGAACGACTTGGTTCTGGCATCATCGCTTGCTTCTGCTGCTTGCTGTATAAAGCTTAACAAACTGTTTGTTTCTGCTACAGTACCAAGATTGCAGGCTGGTACCATGTCACCAAGGTTCTTCGACGACCAGGCTGCAAATTCTGGGTGTACATCGCCATTGGACCTAAGAGGTTGAGAACTTTGTTTGGAAATGTTGGGTAAACATTTTATCAAAGGTTGAGCATAAGCAACCCGCTCCACAGAAACACATTTAGGCCCTTGAAGAGATGCATGTAGCAGAGTTCTCTGATCCATCCCTGGCAAGATTAAGTTTCCAGTGGGTCGAGAAAGCTCAGCATGTAGAGCTGCTAATGTTTGCGGAGGAAGTTGGCCAGAAGCTGCCAATGCTTGAAAGTCAATCCTTCCAAGCGAAGCTAGTTTAAGATTCTGCTCCACTGGCCCACAATAAGAAGACGCAAGGCCAACCTGTTGATGAGCTACGCCACTCAATCTCTTTAAGTACAGTCTGAATTTCTGCAGATTGACATATAATAACCAGAAATGAGATGATCACAATGAAATCGTGCAGAGTTGTGGACATGAAGCTGTCACACAAAAAAAAAAAAAAAAAAAAAGATCTTATGTGAAAAGATGAGATCAATCATATAACAATGGAAAATTTAGCAACAGCCATCGACATCAGAAAAAAAATGTGTGAGATATCATAATGTGCTGATACAGATTTTTTATTAGCAACATAAAATTTGTAACAAATATTTGTTTTAAATGGTGAATGCACCTGGTCCAATGAGAGATTGATTTACGAGTCAAGGACAGTAAGAAACACACTACGTTCTTTTGCACATCCTACTACTCAGTGCTCACTTTAGGAGATAGTATAGCATCCTTCAGGATAGCTGATGGATGACATACCTTTGAATAAATTATATGTAAATTTGCAATTGAGAATCATCATTGTGAAAGTAATACCAGCTGCATTACATGGTTATATAAGAAAACAATGCATTTCAAATTTCTTAGTACATCTGAACAGTATATGGTGAATATATTATATTAATTTTACAATAGTATCCAAATAAATATTCTAAAATTCTTTAGCTTTGATATTAGTCACTGATGTAGTCAAACTCAGAGATGAGATCCAACCAACTTCACACTTTAAGTATTACCATCCTCCTCTATTTCCACATTCTTTAACTGAACAAAAAAATAGAAGACAGAAATAAGTAAACAAAGACTAGATGGGAAGAAGTAATTAGACCTGTAAATGACTAGCCACATTCTCCCTTGTCAACCCTGGAACATTCATCAATTCAAGAATTCTCTTGGGTACAGCCTCTGAAAAGGATCAAAAGATGCTAACCGATGTCAACAATTATATAGACAAATTCATAAGACAAAACACTTCAGAGAAAATACTGATCTCTAAATGTAATTAATGCTCCAGTAAGTTTAAGTTCTCAAGAATATAAGAAGGCAAAGTGCAAGTCCATACTATCAATCCCAAGCTGATTTACAGCAGTAACGAATTGCTGATGGAGCTCTACTGACCAGACTACACGAGCCTTCTTTGACATGGTAGGGTCATCATTTTCCATTTCATCGTCTTCATCTTTAGAGTCTCTCCTTTTCTTTAGTGTTTTGAGAACCTCATCAGCCCCTGCCCCTTCATTCAAAGAAGAAGCATATTCAGTATCATCGATCGCTCGTTTTAGACGATCATGGTCTTCCATGCTACACGAATGATCATGTTCTTTCATTTCATTCTGTTTTTTCCTAACAACATGCTGCCAAATATTCTTTAATTCTTCATCCCTGATAGGCTTAATTAAGTAATCACAAGCTCCGTGTCTTACTCCACGCATGACCAGATTAGTTCTTCCATCGGCTGACATCACTGCACAACAGAATTTAATGTTAAGTAATGATAACCAATTTTGAAACTTTAGCCACAGGAAGAATTACTCACTTATAACAGGAAGGCCCATTTCCAGTCCAACTAGCTCAAGAAGTTTGAAGCCATCCATATCAGGCATGTGAACATCACTCAGTACTATATCAAAAGAGCCTTTCCTTTCCCGCAATAAGTTCAAAGCAACTGTAGCTTGCGAACAACTGGTAACTGCAAGGATATCAACACTTTGAAATAAATTTAAGTGTGAGGCCATTACAACTGAATCCAAAGCGAATCCAAATCAGATAGCAATGATAACTTTGCAGAAAGTTCATATTTATTAAATGGATAAAGAATTACTCCCTCTGTCCCAGCAAACTTGATCAATATTCTTTTTTGGGCCGTTCCAACTAAGTTGATCAATTTCCTTATATGGAATAAATATAAGCAAAGAAACATCTAATCACTTATTCACTTTATTATCGAACACACTTAAAACACTAATTTCTTAAATCTCGTGCCAAAAAGAAGTTGATCAACTTAGCCGGGACGGAGGGAGAATATAAAATTGAGTGGCTAGATCATCTTGGTCATCTATATATCGTGTCGTCAGTTCTCCAAAATTATTGTTTAGGACAATTAACTATTGAACAATAGCCTCGGACTAGTGGAGAGCAGGCAATAAGAATTCTTCTACGAGTTGAAAGAAATTTCAGAGTTAAAACTGGGCCACGTGTTGTCTATCCTGATAGCTGTTTCTTTCTTTAAATTGAAAAGGGGGAAACAGAAAAAAGGAATTCAATAAATGTTAGGATGTTAGCTAATAATGAGCACATTTAATAGGGTCGCTTCTTAGCACAAAGTTTTCAGGTTTTACTACATAAAACATATGGATCATAGAACAGAATTTGAACCAATGGTAGGTTGATAGGTAAAGTGTATGTGCATGTGGGTGCGTGTGTTTCTTCTCTAGCTCAAATAAAGGTTGGTGCTAGTGTACAGCACTGTCCTGGCCAGGGCCCCCAATCAGTGCTCTAGTTGAGGTCGATACAGAAATTTAATGTTTATGAGATGGAAGGGAACGAATTTCAAATGTGTGTGGAAGGAGGCGACACTTCTCCATGTCGTTTATTTGCAGGCTCAAAGATAGTCTGAATGCATAATTATTCACTTCAAAGATAAAAAGGAGTGAGTAAACCGAAGTGAGCATAAACAGACAAAATCATGTACTTGAAATCGGAATAAGCATAAAAATTCATTGATCTTGGCAATATATAATGACATTAAGAATGTTTGTTCGTTTACCAACCTAGCCTGCTCTCAATTAATTAGACACCATACAGAATCAATTGAATGTTTTAACATTCCTGTCAATAATCTGGAACAAGATAGTATATAATTCGCTAGTAACCAACGTAGTCCTTGCACTAGAAACGCACAAAATTACCAGACCCGTGAAAAGGAATAGCAGCAGAGCTCAGCACTCAAAATCACAAAAAACCACTAACCATTATACATGCACTTCCGAAGCATTTGCTCCACAACACGCAGGCAGATGACGTCATCATCCACCACTAAAACCCTCAGCCCCACTGGGAACTGCTGCGACGCCGCAGCGACCTCCAATTTTCCACCGCTCGCGCACGCCATTATCGCCCCTGCCAAAACCCTAACCTCACAATATGTTCACGCACAGCCGTACCTGCTAAAAACCACTCCGCCAAGGCAGGCGGAGTTCCGCAGTGGTTAGTATTAGCTCGCTTGTACGAGTGAGTGTAGTGCCGCCGCGCTGCTGAGGCGCACGGGGGAGATCTGGAGGAGAAGTAGAGGCGTAAACAATGAACGGCAGAAAGAGAGGCAATGATTGAGGGAAGAGTGAAAGGGGATGGGTTTGGAGGGGAAACTGTAGAGAGAGAGAGAGAGATTATTGGTGGATTTGAGTAGGAAAGATTTAAATATGAAAAAGGATAACGCGGAAGACAGTGAAGGAAACTGCATTAAAGCTGTTCGTATTTGCTACCAATTCTATACAATCTTTGTACGTATCTGTGTCTGCCGTCATTCATCATTATTGCAATGCAACCCATAATCATAATCATAATTATATGAAATTTAAGACTTTGATGCATATAAATATGGAAAAAGAATGTTTGCTGACAGACGAGCTAAAATAAGAAAACCAATTTGAATGAATTAAAATGATCACCTAACTTGATGTTTTTAAGTAAACTGTATTTTAGGATTAGTTATCAAATAATCTATCGATCTTTACTATTTTTTTTGGACTATAAACAAACCAAACCACTAACAAACTATTCGGAGCTCGATTCAAAAAAAGTTTGATAAATAAATAAATCAAATTTGACTTTGACAGTATTCAGCTCGTTAGCTAGTGAGCACGTCCGTTAAGTGATTTAACTTAAAAAATACAAATTATTAGTAGGTACTCCCTCCGTCCCATTATTCATGACACGTATTCCATTTTGGGTTGTCCCAACCTATATGACATGTTTCTATTTTGAGAAATAATAAGGGGTCACTTAAAGCTTAATTAATTCCCTAATTATCTCCTTAAGATCATTTTCTCCCTAATTATTTCATCTCTTCCTCCATTCTCAGTTTCTCACAGACGCACTCAACCAAATCCTGTGTCTTCTCTCTTTGGATTCAATCGGTGAAAAAAATATCATCGTCACCCCCACATTTCTCTCTCTCCGTCGAAGAGCGTCGCCGCCGGCTTCGCTCTCCCCTCTCTCGCACCTCGCCCCATGCCTCTCTGTACAAGAACAGAGCCCTAGATCGCCAAACTTTTCCACTCGATTCCCGGTGACGACAATCAACCTCCGCTGTGCCCTAGCCCCTACCTCCCTCTCTCTCACTCCCTCATTCGGCGCGGTCACTACTCCCTCCTCCACCACGCCTCCTCCGTCGTCGACAAAATCTTCAGCCCCACCGCCAGGAGAGGCAGCAACGGCGCGGTCCGCCTCCACCCTCGCCGTAGCCCTTTTCCGCCTCCGCTCTAGTTTTTGGATTTTCGATTTTTGTTTTTGGGATGTGTAGATCTCTCTGTTATAAAGGTAGATCTTGTCTTCAATAAATGAGTTTTGATTTCTGTTTCCATTTTTATTTTGATTGTTGACAGTTGTTGTTGATTTTTTGTGTTGATAATTGTTTTGATTTCTCGAAAAATTTCTACCCATCCATTCTTCAATAAACAAGGCAGTATAAATGGTAATGAACATCATTTTGTCTAGAAAATTTTTGTTCATTAATTATGCAAGAGGATAGAAAATTTTGTTTCAATTTTGTTTAATTAACTGGGCAGATCTTGTCTTGAATGGTGATGAACAAATTCTTACACACATTGTTAGTTTCCTAATTTTATTTTCTTAATCTCCGTGCCGAACAGTAACGTCCCATAAATAATGGGACGGAGGGAGTACAATTTATATTTATTAATTAAAAATTATATCAAATCTTTAATTAACTCTATTTGTTATAATTAAAAAACTCTTTTTTTAGAGTGTAACCAAGTTTCCATTCAAGAAGAATCATCGGTTACAATAGCATCTAACCACCCCGGAAAATCACATTTCCAAATCTCGGGTTGGCTAAGTTTATGCGAAAATTGCGCAAGACAATGAGCGGCCCTATTAGCCATTCTAAAAGCATGGAAAACTCCCACCAAGAAACATTCCCTTGAGCACTGCATCATCTCGACCATGTCTTCCGGCAGCAAATCCTTTTCCTCAGCTGGGTTCGCCATGACTCTCGCAGCCAAGAGTGAATCTGTATGGATCTCAATAGGAATAAAGTCATGTTCAATGCTCACAACAAGCCCTTGGAAAACAGCCATGAGTTCAGCAAAGACTGCATTCGAGCTAGGTGCCATCAGCTTGGAAACAGCCACTTTGATCTCCCCTTTGCTGTCGTGGATGATAACCCCACTCCAAATTTATGGCCTCGCTATCAAACAAAGCATCCACATTAACTCTAAAACATCCATTCATCGGTCGCCTCCATTTCTTCTCACCCGTCTTCATTCCCATCAACATCTCCGACGTGTAAGTGAGTTTCGCCGCCTGGTAGGACTTCCACAGAGCGACCACAGCAGGTTCATGTGTTAGAGCTTTACCTGTATCATCACCATGCACACGGTCGCAGAAGAAAAATCATGCTTTCGAGAGCATCAGTGCCCACATCTCATAATCCTCTTTGTCACTCTCATAATATATCATCAAAGCAATGTCCCAAAGCCTCATGTAATGTGCGTTGGTTAAGAAAGTCCAGAATTTGAGCTCTTCCACGAGTCTCGCAGCAACGGACAAAAAATAAGAGAGTGTTCGGTTGGACCCCAACGGTCATGGCATAAGCTGCAAATCCCATCCGTAGGCACATGATGAACCCTAAGGTTAGTATTTGTAGTGAAAAGATTAGAGAGTGCTCTCCATAGAAAAATTCGGACTTTGGGCGGGATAGACAAACTCCACACAAGCTTATTCCACATTTTCCTGTCCACCGAGCTTCGGCTATCATGTTTCTCATAGTATCCCCGTTCGGCTAGATACGCCGTCTTCACCGAAAAGTCACCTTTAGGCTCAAACTTCCAAGAGATCCGATCAACCGATCCGTGCTCACCTATGGGAGTGCGCTGCACAGCCTCGAGTTCAAAATGCCATAGTAATTCTGCGAGTTTAGGGATGTCCCATTCACCACTTCTGAGCATGCAAGTATCCAGCGTTAAGTTTTCGAGTTCCTGCTCCTCTCTTCCAGTGAGTTTTCTGGAGTTTAGTGTATTCACCCACGGGTCTTGGAAGACCTTAATTCTCTTCCCGTTACCAACTCTTCACATCATACCCTTCTTGATCACCTCTCTACTCCATGCAAGCGACCTCCACACAAATGAGGCATTAGAGTTCACCGACGTCGTTAAAATATCGCCATGCTTGAAATATTTAGCTTGAAAGACCCTAGCCACAAGCGAGCCTGGGTTTTGCAACATCCTCCAAACCTGTTTTGCCACTAGAGCTTTATTGAAATCCTTGAGGTTCCTAAAGCCCATTCTTCCATCCTCCTTTGGCTGACACATAGTCTTTCACCTTCGCTAGTGTAGCCTACGTTTATCATCTTTGTCGCCCCACCAAAAATTGGCACAAACGCATTGAATGTCATCACATATAGAGTCCGGAAGGCGGAATCACTGCATAGCAAAAATAAGTACCAACTGAATCACAGCTTTAATAAGGACCTCTTTCCCGCCGCCCGAGACGTCACGTTGGTTCCAACAAAGAAGCTTTTTTGAATTTTCTCCAGCAGGTAACCAAACTGTAGGCATTTCTAGCAGATGGAGAATGCCGGAAGGCCAAGGTATTTTTGCAAAGCTTGTCCGATCTGGACATTGAGAATTCCCTGAACCTCATGCATAACCCGATCAGGCGTGTTAGGGCTAAAGGAAATATTGGATTTGTCAAAGTTTACCAGTTGTCCAGAAGCTCTCTCATAAGCTGCAATTATCTCTGTAATGGCATAAGCTTTGCGTCCCGTTGCTTAAAAGAAAATCAAGCTGTCGTCAGCAAAAAACAAGTGGGTAATGTCGAGCTGTGGGAACTCCTGGATGAGCGATTCCCTCTCATAGTGATGGAATAGAGAGGAGAAACCTTGTGCACACAACACAAACAAAAAGGGTGAAAGAGGGTCGCCCTACCGTAAGTAACCCTCGCCCCGGCTTAATATCACCAAACACGCATCGATTCAGCAAAAAAAAATACGAGAGCTTGGAGAAGGCCTCGGGAAACCCCATCCTCTTCATAACAGCCTCTAGGTAGCTCCATTTAACCCTGTCGTAAGCCTTCCTCATATCAAGTTTTAGAGCAGCAAAACCTTTCTCTCCATTCTTCCTAGATCTCAGCCAATGTTGGCACTCGAAGCTGATAAGGACATTATCCGTGATTGATCTCTCTTTGATTAAAGCACTTTAGGTTTGGTCAATAAGTCTATCCAAAATTAGGCGCAGCCGATTCACAATGACCTTGGAGAAATTTTGTATATGGTATTACACATACTAATAGGACGAAAATAACTAACACGCTCCAGCTTATCGACCTTCGGAATGAGAGTGATAATGGTGCGGTTTCACTCGTCAAAAGCAGCCCTTTTGTTGAGAACATTCAGCACTTCACTCGTGACAAACTCACCCACCGCCAGCCAAAATCGTTGGTAGAAGGGAGCATTAAAACCATCATCGGGTCCCGGGGCCTTGGTTTGGTGCATATCGAAGATAGCACGCCTCACTTCCTCTGCCGTGTAGGCCTGCAATAGGCTGTTCGCATCATCACTGCTCACCCTTTCCACGATCAACCTCACCGTTTCCTCAATATCCACTCGGATATTGAGGAGTTAGAGCTTCTTGATATCCAATGAACTGCTTCATATTTAGTGATTTAATTACTTAGAAAGTTCTCACATCCTATTGCTAACTTAATATCCTATGAACAAGAATGAGTAATGAGATTTATCATATGAATTATTTTTAGAAAGGATGGTACAAAACTACACAAAGTGAAAGTATGGAATCTTACTAATTACAATGTCATGTTTACCAGTATGGAATCCAACCCAGATTACAATGTCATGTTTACCAACATGGAGCCTAGGCATAATACCTCTCAAGTGTAACTTGGGGCATGGGAACCCGAAGCAACCCACCTGGTATGAGTCAAACTGAAAGTAGCAATTCGTTTGACCACTACAAGCGGAAGAAGACAGTCGTTGCCAGAATTTGGAATCAATTGCAAGAATGATAAAGGATGATCGAGGAAAGTAAGAGAATGGAGTAAAAGAATCCAGAAAGGTGGAGAGTTGACTTAATCTGCAGTTGGAGGAAAGAATCAATCGGATCTTCAATCATATCAATCAAGATGGAGCCAAAAAAGGAAAGAAGATCCTGCTAGAGATTTGAAGGCTGGCGCAGCTAGGGTTAGCCCTCCACCAGACGCCAGTATAAAGAAAGATGGAGCCCCAGCTATCAAAAACTTTTTGGCCGCTGAACTTTTGATTGTAGACAGTCTTTAAAACTTTTATCTTTTGGTCGACGTGTGGCAATCCAGAAACATTTTACATTTTCGTTGTTTTAATTCTGTTCAAACAATTTACTATTTTCTCGTATTTCATTTCGTGTGCAAGGAACAAGAACAAGGCGGTTTACCTTAGGCACTTTTATCTATTTAAGTATTTATCTTTTGCTTATGTTGCATTTATGTTATTTCGTATTTATGTTTATCAATATGTGTGAGTAGTTCTTTTGATCAGGTTAAGGAGTGGAAGTAATTGTTGTCGATATGTAAAACTATTGTGAGGTATTTGTGCTTTCGGTTGAGTCTAGTAGTTCCAGACGGATCTGTGCCAAACTATGGACAGTAGGGGCCTAACGGGTGATCTATGTTCGGTAAAAGACTGTCCATGTCAAGCAAAGGCCAGGCATAGTTGGGCGTGACAACCAGTATGCCCATGACCGAGTAGCTCCGCAGCATCAACAAAAGATGTTGTAGATCCGGAAGGCGAGGAAATGATTGATGGGATACACTGTCCTCCCTTGATCTCGGGCTTCTCTAATAACCATTCATCAACTGTGACGAGGCATAAAGACATAGTTATCGATCGAGGGAAGCACTACGCATCCGTAGGAGTATCATATGATTGGTTGGACGTATTCTGGAAATGAATAGCCCATGATGGTACCCCTTCCGAAGGTGCGGAACCGTGGACCTCAGGAGAGAAGGTTGGTGAGGGTCATACTTGGTGAGTAACGGGTATGACTACTATCCACGGAGGAGTGAAGCACAGCCTTGTGACCGAGGAAAAACCGTGATCTTCGAACCAAATGATTACAATGGACTCAACCATCCTAAGTGTGAAGTATGACCTCCTAAAATGCCCCAATGTCTTTGGGCCACGCTTTGAGATCATGTGGATCATGGACGGATCATCAGTAT
This sequence comes from Salvia miltiorrhiza, assembly GCF_028751815.1. Classification (NCBI taxonomy): domain Eukaryota; kingdom Viridiplantae; phylum Streptophyta; class Magnoliopsida; order Lamiales; family Lamiaceae; genus Salvia; species Salvia miltiorrhiza. Next base: position 33,808,185 of record NC_080393.1, on the reverse strand, counting down.
GCCTATGACCAATACAAATATCGACAACAGTTTTGACCTAACCGAAAACCTTACCTCCTTGTTATATTTGATCTTCGTTTAATTTATTTGTGCAGGTTATACAGATTGAGACTTGTGACACCTCAATTTGTCTTTGGAGAACAAAGTGTTCCTCACTCCCTATGGGATTCGACCCTATACTTGCTGCTAAGACTGATCTATGGTTGTGAGCAATAGGAGCGTGTATTGTCCGTCTAGGGCATACACATTTTTTTATCGTACCGCACGACGGATGCGTGTCAAAATTGGCGCCGTTGTCGGGGAGTGACGCGCAACAATTTTGTTTTTTCCTCATTCTATTTTTCGCTACTGGTGTATGCGTGGAACTCGTTGAGCAGCAAGAGCATTGGTATTTGATCCTGATATTAATAGAACTAAACGTCGACTACGCGCAGGAGCACGGATAACGAGACACGAAGCTATGGCAGAGGCCGAGCAGGCGCAGACCCTCAAACAGTTGGCATACCCAACTAATCTCAACTTGAAGCCCAACAGGATTACCCTACTAGACAACCCGTTTGCACCTTGCGGTATGACCTGAATCCCTCACTGCTTCAGATTTTACCGAAGTTTAATGAATACGCAGGAGATGATCCACACACTCATCTCCAGAATTTTGAAATGACAATCATGCACCAATTGAATGATGAACAACAGGAGTATGTCAAATTGATACTCTTTCCTTTTACATGTGCAACTATCTCAGTTATCTCAGTCAGGGCAGCTATCTTAGTTATCTCAGCCTGTGCAACTGTTTCAATTATCTCAGCTCAGTCAGAGCAGCTATCTCAGCGTAGTTAGGGCAGCTATCTCAGCGCAGTCAATACAGCTATTTCAGCACAGTCAGTGCAAATTATCTCACCTATCTCAATGCAGATTATCTAAGGACTTCTCAGTGTTATTCTCTAAATCACCCGATGGTGACAATTATATATGGGTCTTCTTATGCGCCCAAAGGAACGAAAGTCTGTCATCTTTGATGATGCTCAAAGAACCAAAAAGAAAAATTACTATATTTTCTTATCTTAGTTCATTTGCAGTGCCAACATACATTATTTCTATTATATTGCGAAAATTGACCGTTCTTACCTAATGAGTTGCAGGGAATCATATATGCTTAATTGACTCAGGAGAGCAGCACAACGCTGACTCTACACCATGCACCACTGGTTGAACACAAAGAAGACACAGTTCAACCAGACTAGGGAGAGTAGCTGATGAGGGCTGAAATACTCATCAACGCTGTGCATTAACAATACAGGGACAATTTGCCTAATTATTATTATTATTATTATTATTATTATTATTATTATTATTATTATTATTATTATTATTATTATTATTATTATTATTATTATTATTATTATTATTATTATCATCATCATCATCATCAAATAAAACTAACCAGCGCAGGTTTAATTAAAGACTTGGGATAATAAAAGGAACCCGAAGCACCTGCGCAGTCACAAGATAACGAAGCTCCCGGCACTGAAGGCTCAAGTTAGAAGCTAAAGTTAAATGTACTAAGGCACTAAGGGGCTTTAGGCCCAATTATCTAGGGGGTCGGCTTAAAGGCTTTAGGGTTTATTTCTATGCTTATAAATAGAAGCTTAAGTAATGAGTTAGGGGGCTATCTTTTTTCATTCATCACTTGTAATTTGAAAACACTCTCGTTATAGTGAAAACACTCGAAGATCTCCCGTGGACGTAGGTCTTAATGACCGAACCACGTAAATACTGTGTGGTTTATCGCTTTATAGTTAAGGGTTGATTTCATGCTTCATCATATAAAATATTCAATATGCCTATCAAATTAAAGATCACGATAAGAACTTTAATATGATATATATTATGAAAATATTTGATTTAAAATGTAAAAATTAAATTTGTTTAAATATTAAAGTTTATTAAATTTCTCTCCCCTATCTCATCTTTCTTGAATAAATATATTTTTAATTCTTTTAATTAATATTTTATTTTAATTTTTTTAACTTATTTTTTATTTTTGTTTTTCATAATATCAAATTTTATAATTTTGAATTCTTTTTTATTTTTTCAATATTCAATTAAAATTAATTTATTTTTACTATATTTATAAGTATAATAATTGAATTAGTATTAATTTTATATAAATATAAAAATTAAAAATATTTTCCCGTGCGTACAAATTGCACGGGTTGCAAATGTTAGTATCTTCTTTATAATAGGAAAATGGTTTAGCCTATGTGGCATGCTTAGAATTCTTCCATTTCAAAATTTACCATATATAATCTTCATCATTTATTAATTAATTAACTATTACATTCCATATAAAGATTCATTAATCTTAATAAATATAATTAATAATAAATGTATATATATATATATAATATTAATTTTACATATAATCTAAATTACTAATAAATTTTATTATTTATTTTATCTAAATAAAAATTAGATTTACATGTCTGACAAGAAACAAATTATAATTTATATACGATAAATGATTTTAATTGAATGTTAGTGATTAGATGTATATTTGTATTTAATTTTATATTTCTCAAAAGCGTATATATTATATGTATATGTTGCAATATATTATACTGTATCAATATATATATATATATATATATATATATGGGTGAGCTACCGTGAGAACACATGTTAAAATAAGAAATAAGAGCAATTTTTAATGTATGAATTTTATGTAGAACACATATGAATTTGCTGTATAAATGTATGAATTGCAAAAAATAAATTTTTGCTACATTTGTTATGAATTAACTGTAAATCTTGATGATCTAAGGGCTGAAAATGATTCTTTTTTTTATATCTTAAAAAGTGTACTTATTTTAGCCTTCTCTCTCTCTCTCTCTCTCTCTCTCTCTCTCTCTCTATATATATATATATATATATATATATATATATATATATATATATATCTTCTTAATTTTCAATAAAATCTATTTTAAATTGAGTTTGAATTGAGACATGTACGTATATGTAAATTATAAATCAATAATAACAATAATAATAATAATAATAATAATAATAATAATAATAATAATAATCATAATCATAATAATAATAATAATAATAATAATAATAATAATAATAATAATAATAATAATAATAATAATAATAATAATAATAATAATAATAATAATAGAGGATATGATGTTAAAATACATTAGATATCTTTATCATGTATCAAATTTATAATAATCCCAATCGAGTGAAGAATTAATATAAATCACCTCATTTCACATTGAGTTTTTTTTATAAGATTTCACCAAAATAAAAATTATAAAAAAATAAGCTCTTGCTCTCCAAATTAAAAATCTACATTTTATTGGCGGAATGATTGAGACTAATACAATTTGAATTGCTTTGTCAATTCAATTTGACGAAATTTATTTAATTAAATACATAATCTAATTAATTCAATTTTAAAAAATAAATTGGTGTGATAAGTAAATTATTTCTTCAATTTAATTTGATTATAAAGTATATATTTGTATAAATTTTTAAAAATAAAATTTGGATTCAACATAGATTTTTTATGAAAATTTATCATCTTCTTTATAATAGGAAAATGGTTTAGCCTATGTGGCATGCTTAGAATTCTTCCATTTCAAAATTTACCATATATAATCTTCATCATTTATTAATTAATTAACTATTACATTCCATATAAAGATTCATTAATCTTAATAAATATAATTAATAATAAATGTATATATATATATATAATATTAATTTTACATATAATCTAAATTACTAATAAATTTTATTATTTATTTTATCTAAATAAAAATTAGATTTACATGTCTGACAAGAAACAAATTATAATTTATATACGATAAATGATTTTAATTGAATGTTAGTGATTAGATGTATATTTGTATTTAATTTTATATTTCTCAAAAGCGTATATATTATATGTATATGTTGCAATATATTATACTGTATCAATATATATATATATATATATATATATATATATATGGGTGAGCTACCGTGAGAACACATGTTAAAATAAGAAATAAGAGCAATTTTTAATGTATGAATTTTATGTAGAACACATATGAATTTGCTGTATAAATGTATGAATTGCAAAAAATAAATTTTTGCTACATTTGTTATGAATTAACTGTAAATCTTGATGATCTAAGGGCTGAAAATGATTCTTTTTTTTATATCTTAAAAAGTGTACTTATTTTAGCCTTCTCTCTCTCTCTCTCTCTCTCTCTCTATATATATATATATATATATATATATATATATATATATATATATATATCTTCTTAATTTTCAATAAAATCTATTTTAAATTGAGTTTGAATTGAGACATGTACGTATATGTAAATTATAAATCAATAATAACAATAATAATAATAATAATAATAATAATAATAATAATAATAATAATAATCATAATAATAATAATAATAATAATAATAATAATAATAATAATAATAATAATAATAGAGGATATGATGTTAAAATACATTAGATATCTTTATCACGTATCAAATTTATAATAATCCCAATCGAGTGAAGAATTAATATAAATCACCTCATTTCACATTGAGTTTTTTTTATAAGATTTCACCAAAATAAAAATTATAAAAAAATAAGCTCTTGCTCTCCAAATTAAAAATCTACATTTTATTGGCGGAATGATTGAGACTAATACAATTTGAATTGCTTTGTCAATTCAATTTGACGAAATTTATTTAATTAAATACATAATCTAATTAATTCAATTTTAAAAAATAAATTGGTGTGATAAGTAAATTATTTCTTCAATTTAATTTGATTATAAAGTATATATTTGTATAAATTTTTAAAAATAAAATTTGGATTCAACATAGATTTTTTATGAAAATTTATCATCTTCTTTATAATAGGAAAATGGTTTAGCCTATGTGGCATGCTTAGAATTCTTCCATTTCAAAATTTACCATATATAATCTTCATCATTTATTAATTAATTAACTATTACATTCCATATAAAGATTCATTAATCTTAATAAATATAATTAATAATAAATGTATATATATATATAATATTAATTTTACATATAATCTAAATTAATAAATTTTATTATTTATTTTATCTAAATAAAAATTAGATTTACATGTCTGACAAGAAACAAATTATAATTTATATACGATAAATGATTTTAATTGAATGTTAGTGATTAGATGTATATTTGTATTTAATTTTATATTTCTCAAAAGCGTATATATTATATGTATATGTTGCAATATATTATACTGTATCAATATATATATATATATATATATATATATATATATATATATATATATATATATATGGGTGAGCTACCGTGAGAACACATGTTAAAATAAGAAATAAGAGCAATTTTTAATGTATGAATTTTATGTAGAACACATATGAATTTGCTGTATAAATGTATGAATTGCAAAAAATAAATTTTTGCTACATTTGTTATGAATTAACTGTAAATCTTGATGATCTAAGGGCTGAAAATGATTCTTTTTTTTATATATCTTAAAAAGTGTACTTATTTTAGCCTTCTCTCTCTCTTTCTCTATGTCTCTCTCTCTCTCTCTCTCTCTCTCTCTCTCTCTCTCTATATATATATATATATATATATATATATATATATATATATATATATATATAGGGAGAGGTTCAGGAAAGAACCATAAATAAAAAAAGAACGGAGAACCATTTTCAGCCATTCGATCATCAAGATCTACGGTGGATACATCATCTTGTTGGATGAATGCAGATGCTGGGTTCGAATCCTGAAGGGAGCAATTTTTTTTATTTTTTTGAGTGCATTAATTTTAACAGCAAATGCATTAATTTTTACAGTGAATGCATTAGATTTGATGGTTCTTCCGTTCTCACAAATAATGTAGTTCTCTCTAGAACCACACCCTATATATATATATATATATATATATATATATATATATATATTTATCTTCTTAATTTTCAATAAAATCTATTTTAAATTGAGTTTGAATTGAGACATGTACGTATATGTAAATTATAAATCAATAATAACAATAATAATAATAATAATAATAATAATAATAATAATAATAATAATAATAATAATAATAATAATAATAATAATAATAATAGAGGATATGATGTTAAAATACATTAGATATCTTTATCATGTATCAAATTTATAATAATCCCAATCGAGTGAAGAATTAATATAAATCACCTCATTTCACATTGAGTTTTTTTTATAAGATTTCACCAAAATAAAAATTATAAAAAAATAAGCTCTTGCTCTCCAAATTAAAAATCTACATTTTATTGGCGGAATGATTGAGACTAATACAATTTGAATTGCTTTGTCAATTCAATTTGACGAAATTTATTTAATTAAATACATAATCTAATTAATTCAATTTTAAAAAATAAATTGGTGTGATAAGTAAATTATTTCTTCAATTTAATTTGATTATAAAGTATATATTTGTATAAATTTTTAAAAATAAAATTTGGATTCAACATAGATTTTTTATGAAAATTTATCAATTAAATTACTAAATAAATTAATACAATTTGAATCTCGCATCAACTTTCTTAAGCTACACACGAGATGATTTTCATAACATAGTTATGGTCTTTCAAACTTCAAATGAGATAATGTTCACAAGTCAATTTTATTCTTTCAAATTTCAAACGGAATGATGCTCGAAACTCAATTATGATATTTCAAGCTCCACATGAAATAATGCATAAAAATTTGTCAAGATTTTTCAAGCTGCATACAAGATGATGCTTAGAAGTTAGTTATGGTCTTACAAGCTCAAGGTGATAATGATCTTTAAAGGTACACACATACGAGATAATTCTTTTAACTTAGTTGTGGTCATTCAAAGTTCAAATGAGATGATATTCACAAGTTAATTTTTTTTTAACTCCAAACGAGATGATTCATGGAACCCAATTTGTCAAAAAATTTCAAGTTCCATACAAAATGATGTTTACAAGTTAATTATGATGTTAGATGCTCTAAATTACAAGTCCACTTTGATTTTTAAAGCTCCAGATAGTGATGTTAAAAAAAAATTGATGCATAAAAATTCATTTTTTGTATTTTAAGGTCTAGACGAGATGATACTCAAAGTCTGGTGTTCAAACGTTAGTTTGTCATCTTCTGGGCTTTAGATGATAATATGATCCTATAGGGTTCAGACGAGATGATGCTCAGATGAAATAAAATCTTCAATATCGATATTTTTCAAAATATTATTAAATAAAAATTTATATAAAAAGAATATTTATTATTCTAACAAAAGGTTAATATTTAATTAAGGAATATGATTCAAATTAATTTAATTTTAACTATATTACCTCAAATTAAATAAATTTAAAATAACTTTCCGTCGAATTTCGACGGGTTACGCACTAGTAGTTAAAATTTGAGTTTAAGAAATCCAATTAATTGGGATTGTTCGCGGATGAAGAAGACAAATACTTTTGTATGAGTGATCTTTAAGTGGACGGAGTAACTCACATTTAAGATATATATATTAATTTATAATTAAATTTTGATTATCAAATAATTAAGGCCTCGCCGAATCTACAGAAGGACAAAAAATTAGGTATATATGTTGCAATTGCAAATGATATTGTAATAAAAATGTCTAGTAATAATAATAATAAAAAATTGATTATGACAAAATATAAATATGTGAAAGGAGAGGGAGGAGTCAAGTTTGGTGGGGGAGGCGAGTTTTAAATTGATGAAAAGTGAGGCCTCGTTCAATATACTGAATGTTGGATGGATTTAGAGGCCCTCTTGCTCTGTCTATGCTTTTCACCATTGCCTTTGCTGGTAGAACACTTCTTGATGGATTTGAAGACGTCCCATAATTCAGGCACGACGAAAATCCCTGTTTCCACATCATCATAATTACTGCCCACCCAACAAATATAACTTTCCAAGAATTAACATAAAACAGTTTTCAAGAATGCTAAACATATTTTTTTTTTTATAAAAAAAAAAAGAAAATTACAAGTGGGGCTGAGCTTATTATTATTATTGTTGTTTAAAGATTTTTTTAAAACCAATTGTTTAGAGGTTTTAGTTTCAAATAGTCCTAGCTCAAGTCCATTAAACGATGTATCAAATGATAGAGCTGTAAGGATGATTTTTTTTTTATGCTTCATCCGTCCCAACTAATTTAATTTGTATTCTTTTTTGAATCATCCTAATTAACTTAATATACTTCTTTATACGATAATTTTTTTTTTAAATTTTTCACCTCCCACACTTAACATATAAATACTAGTTTCTTAAATTTCGTACCTAAAATTTTTGTCTCAAGAAAATCGAAACAGAGGGAGTATAAATCACTATTTCCTTCGCCCATAATAAAACTTTGTAGTAGGGAGTAACACGATTTTTATCAAAGACGAAGAGAGTATAATTCATTGTGCATACAAATAGATAACGTACCTTGTAGATAAGAACTTCAACTTGCTCCTCATCCACCATTGCTTGTACCAAAAGAACCTCATCTTTCACCAATTGTGTGTAAGACTCGAGCATTGCTAACTCTTCATTATACCCATAATCTTCATCGTCATCATCATCGTATATTACTCTTCTTCTTGCACGATATGGAGTTGTGTTAGCTCGTTTAATTCGGAGTTTTAGAAGATTCTGGGAAGAGGGAGAGGAGTAGGAATGGGCTGTTTGGGTGTATAAAAATGTGTAAGGACGAGGGAATAGTGGTATGGAATTTGAAGTCCATTTACCCAATTGCCTTAACATGGGAATCATTGGAAATGGAGTAGATGTGAATGCGAAGAAGGATAAGGCTCGATGTTTTTTAGGATTACAATTTTAGAAATTGGAAAAAGATAAGGTCCAAACTGGACATTGAACACTTTTGGTGAGATTTCACATTCTTTAATAATGTCCGTATTTCAGCAACTTTTTAACTCTCGATTGTTTTGTGTAAAAAAAAAAAAAGAGAAAGAAAGGAAACCCTCGCTTGCTTTCACATTCAAATCCTATTTAACACTTTTGAGAGTGGGACAATTGCTATTTGAGACATTAATTTTAAGGTTGTTTTGTTAAGTTTATTTTAAAAAACTTATAAATTCCAATAATTAATTATAAATGAATATAATAATATTTGTAAAATAATTATTATATATAAGACTATGAAAAAATAAGTTGGAGTAGAGAAAATTATTTTTGAAAAGCTTATAAACTGTTGGAATTTATTTTTAAATTTTATAAGTAGTTTAGAACAAATAAAATAAAGATTGGACTTTCACAGGTTCTATGAAAATAATATTTTAGCATATGAATATACTAATGTCCAATTCTTATTGATTACTACAAATTTTAACATCGGATATAAAAAGATTCATTTTGGTTGAATCACTTACTGACTTATCCATAAAAAAGAGAGATTATTTATGAGTCAATATCTTGTACTAGGGAGACTTATTCGATTGACTCATATCCATTAGTTTTATTTTTTTATATTTTTTATTTAATTTAAATTGCACCAATTTAAATGACAAATTTACACAACACAATTTTTAAAATTAAAAGTTCATTAATTTAAAATCCTAAAAATTACTTGATTTAAAATTGGATTAATTGAAATTACTAAATTTAAAATACATAAATTAAAGTTACTTAAATTTAAATTAGTAATAGAGTCCAAATTATAGCAATTATAAACTAAAAACATCAAAAATTACATAGATATATAAAAACTGAAAATTAAAAAAAAAAAACTAAAAATAACAGTAATTAAAATAAGTAAAAAATTAATATCAATAAAAAAGTAAAAAATTAATATCAATAAAAGAAGCTCAACTATAGTTTTAAAACTCGAATTCAAGACCAAAACAACTAGTTGTGAATTCGAGCTTTTAAACACAAATTCACAACCAACACTAACGATTCAGTTTTGAATTCATCGAGCTACTTGTGAATTCAAGGATTTGATTGTGAATTAAAGAATATTAAGTTGTGAATTAAAAAACATTAAGTTGTGGATTCATAGATCTGGTCATTAAGTTGTGGATTCATAAATATAGTTGTGAATTTAATAACATTAAGTTGTGAATTCATAGATCTAATCACGAATTCAAAAATATTAAGTTATAAATTCACAGATCTGGTCGTGAATTCATGAACATTAATCAAAATGTTCCAATTTCACAAGCAAAATCAAAATCTCTCAAAGCAGCACATACCAAAAAATGGTGATGTAAGATACATCACTCTAATTGATTAACAACAAAAATAGAACCAAAATTTGTATGCTTTATTGTCAGTTACTGAAGCTAAATCGATCATGATCTTCACTCATTTGTTAGAAGGGCCTAATTAGGGGGTAAAGTCTACCCTGGGGCATGCGCACCTGCGCATTGCTTTTAGATGCGAACACGTGTCCTATATGTAAAACCAAAAATTTTTAATACTCTCTCTCTCTCTCTCTCTCTCTCTTATTTACTTTATTGTTATACAACCGGTTGAATAAAACCCGAATTTTGCTAAAAAGTGGTAACCTTATGTGGGACAATTAAATAGATGACACGTGTCCCTATAAGAACTATAGACCACAAGCATAATTTTTAAAATTTTAGAGGACACATTTTGTCACTGTATTCATTTGCTTTGTGGAGATTCTGAAGAAGAACGTTGGAACCATTATTATTATTTTTTTTCACAAGGCAGATGGGTTTTATAGCTCTTGTCTCTTTTATTTTTAATTTGTAGTATTGAATATATTGATGTGTGGCTATGGGGAAGTCAAGCGGTGCAGTTGTGAGAGGACCATTGAGCTGAGGACAAGGCATTTTTATTTTTTATTTTGTTATTCCTTTTTTTTTGGAATTGGTAGTTTGTGTACCTCCATTTATTGTTTGATTCGAATATTCGAAAATGCATATTTTATTTTGAGTGGGATGCCGATTCTATGGGTTATTGTTTTGTTGTAACTATGTTTGGTAGAACAACGATTGTTAATTTATTTTCTACGTGGTTGACGGTGTATTTATGCAATAAAGCATTCGTTAAACCCTTTTTTTGTTGTATTGTTTTAATATTCCTTTTTTTTTCATTTTGGTATGAATAGTATTATAGATATCGAATCCGTGTGTGATAAATTTTAATAACTAAGTGTACGTAGTAATTATCTAGTTATAAAGAACTAAGTTTGAAATTTTGTGTACTATATCTTGCAGATTTTTTACAATAATCAAAGGAAGATGAACATCGATTTGAACACGCCGTGTGGCAGCGATAGAGATGCGAAAACATTTAGCAGTAACGTTAACATGGGGACGTTTGACGCTACCGAATCCAGAGGTGATCCCATTGATATTGACTGTGAGGAAGATGGTAGTATTGGCAGCAAGAGTACTCACTGTGATACGAATGTTGACGTTGATTCACTCGAAGCATTGAGAAGCAAATTTGAAAGCAAACTTTTTGTAGGTTCTTCTTTTGACACCTTACATGAGGTGCATAAATTATACTATGATTATGCAAGTGTGATTGGCTTTTCAGTGAGGAAAGGCAGGCAAGGTTACTTCAATCCAACACTCGACGTTCGTATGAAGATGTATCATTGTTCATGCGAGGGAGTAACAGATAACAAGTCATCTGTTGGGAAATTACCTGCGTTCAAAAAACAAAGTTACAGGAGTAAGTGCAAGGCAATGCTTCGTGTTGTGCGTGTGGATATTAAGTCTCCGTAGAAAGTTACATCATTTGTGAAGCAACACACCCACTAATTGGTAAACTCTAGCGAGAATTATTTGTTGCGATCATCCCGTAAAATGTCGCGGCAGAAGAAAAGTTTGCTTATTTCTATGCGGGCTAGTGGTATTGGTGTTAGTCGGGCATATAGGTTTTTGGAGAATGAAGCTGGTAGTCGAGAGAATATATGATTCATAGGAAGGACATATACAATGAACTATACTCCGATTCTCGTAAGATGTTGAAGATTAATGATGGGGCTCGAGATTTTCACTGATAGAAGAATGAGTGACCCTTCATTCTTTTGGAAGGTACAGCTTAGCGACGATGGTAGGTTGAAAACCTATTTTTTGGGATACTCATTGCCTTCTCGACTACCAGCATTTTGGTGATGTATCATCGGTTGACGTCACGTACAAGACGAATAAATATGACTTGATATGTGTTCCTTTGGTCGGCATTAATCATCATCGGACAAATGTGATGTTTGGATTTGGTTTCTTGTCAAATGAGAAGGTGGAGTCGTATGAGTGTTTATTTAGTACATTTCTTCAAGCTATGTATCACAAAGAGCCCTCCACCATATTCTCGGACCAAGACATGGCTATCATGAATGCGGTGGACTCGACTTTTCGACAAGCATCACATAGGCTTTGCCAATGGCATATCAACAAGAATGCAGTGAAACACTTTGGAAAACTAAATCATGATACAAATTTTAAAAATTTGTGGCACAGGTGTATGAACGGGTGCGAGTCTGGGGAACAATTTGATATGGTTTGGGGAAGAATGATGGAGGAGCACAATTTGTCGGAGCACAAATGGTTTTGTAGTATTCATAAATTGAGGAAGCGTGGTTGTCACACCCCAATTCTTGAAAGAATAAATATAATCGAGGTATAAATAATTCATAGAAATAAACAAGGGAAATACCTTGTTAAAACCCGAAATAGGATAGAAAGTCAGGCTATGCCCCTTTGGATCACAAGTTTTGTTTCATGCTTCTGACAACCGACATTCATTGGCATAAATTTAGTAATGAAGAGTCTAAGCTCGGTCAAGTATATCATTTGAAATTTAACATGAAGATCTTAAGTTGGGAAAACAAAAGACTGATATGAGTAATTGCTACAGCGGAAGTCTAACATAGAAATTTATCTCTAGCCTCAGCTCCGTCCCGTCAGCACCGGCCAGCCAACCTGAAAACATTTGAAAGTATTTTTGGGCTAAGTACTAATGTACTTAGTGGGCATGCATTTTCATAAATATTTCATATTTTTGTAAAGACAGTTTATCCAATCATACTTGACATGACTTAGAAGGTTTTAAATTGAAAGAACTTCTAAGCATGTTAAAACATTTTTCATTTGTGCGCACATGTCACACTCCCTTTCTGTTACTCGCTGTGATCCCGGACCTTTTAGCCACCGACGGATCCATTTCTCCCATTGCACTTGCCCTGAGGACGTAACTCAGACAAGTTGAATTGACCTCGGGACGCTACCCAGGCAGGCCTTACATGATACATGCTCCGGAACACATCCAGCCAAGCACCCTTATAACGCCTCTTACATGAATTAGTGCCCGATGGAGATCAACCCACCGAAACAACTAACAAGTGTACACAATTCTCAAATAACGTGTTAGGCCATAAGAGAACCTCGATCGATCCATGAATTGCGAGCCTTAAACAGAGCAGAGTGCACATAAACATTTTATTGGATAAACAGTTTTCATTACATTAAATAAACAATTTGCATTTCATTGAAACATTTAGAGCTTAATAACTCAATCATACTTTGTACATTTGGAAAGTAAGCCCACCTGGATAGGCAAAGCCTGAAGATCATACACATAAAAACCTGTCTTGGGAAAGCAGCGTTAATCCCCCTGGTCACAAAGCCTACAAGAAATTCTATTCTTAATAGGTCTCCTTAATCTTATCTTAAATCATAGAGGACGTGCTAGACATTCTTTGATTCATCACGCCGAGTTCTCAAAATTTAATAAATAATTGAAAACATTTCTCTTGAGTTAAGAACACCAACAATATCCTTATTCGATTTTCATAAATAATTTGATTTAATGAAAACCAATTTAAATCATGAGTACTTTTATTTGCAAAAATGCATATGCAAATGCATGTCATGCTTAGCATATAATAAGTAATCACTTAAAATATGCACATAATAATAATATAATATTATTATGCAAATCATCTTTAAAATAATTAATCAAACTAATTATAGTCAAATTAATTAAATATTGCGTAGCCCATTTAAAATAATTAAATAAAAGACACTCTCCTATTTTTATAAAATTTCGTAGCCCAGTTTATTAAAAAGAGCAGTCCAGACTAATTAAAATCATTTAAACGAGCCCAACAAAAATAGCCCCAAAACTCAAGCCCAAACTGACTTAAGCCCATTCCCTTTCCTCTATATTTTCGGCCCAACAGAAAATAAAACAAATAAAATCGGCCCATACAAAAGCCCAATTGTCCAACTCCAAACCTAGCCCAACTCTCATCTTCTCCCCCTTATCAGTCACGCCTCCTTCCCCCCAACTCTCGACTGCTCCACCGTCTCTCTCTCCCTCTCGAAATCACCCCCTTCTCCCTCATCCTCACTCAGTAGAATCCCGCCGCCGCGGCTCCTTCCGGCGACAGCAGCCAAGCCACCATCACCGGCACTTTCTCAACTCTCTCTCCTCATCTTCTACCCCTGGCAACGGCAAGACGCCGGCGCCTCCCTCAAGTTCTCCGGCAACCGCCTCTCACTGGCTTTACAGCCGACGGCAGCAGCCCCGCCTTGCCTTCGCCGCCCTCCATCTCTCACTCACACCACAACAGCAAGACACTCAACACAAGTTTCTCCCTCGGCTCTCTTCTCAGGTTGACGGCAGCAAGGCCGCCGGCCGTCGCCCTTCAGCCCCCTGTTCTCTCAACCCTCTCATCTCTCTGCATACACCGGCGACAGACGACGAGGTCGCCGCCGACAACAACCAGTCGCACCGCCGTCACCCTTATCTCCCTGACTCGACTCAGTAGTGACAACACCCAACAGACCCAACTCAGACGCACCGGCATCAACCGGCTCGACACAGCAAGTTCAAAGGCAGGGAAGAAATCAAAGCTTCAAAATCTATTTCTTCTTTTCAGTGAAATCCATGTTCTTGAGACAGTTCAAGTCTTGTTTAAAAGCATAAACAAAAGTTCCAGAATCCTCTTTTAATCAGGCTTCATATATATATATAGATGTACACAGATCATGAATGCATATATGTTTTCGTATAACAGTTATTGTAGATGAATGTGTGTATGGGTGTGATTCTTGATTGGGCAGCCGAAGTTTGTGTGTTCTGAAATTTGTGTGTTCTGAAAATAATAGAGAATATTGTAAAAACAAGTAGTGAAGTTTAAAGAAAATGAAACCTTAAAACTTTCGGTCGAGCTTGTCTGAACTTGGTTGATTTTGATGCAATATTCGGTAAAAGCTTGGTTCTTGAATCTAAAATATGGAATCTGAGTTTTTTTCTTGGCGAGAGAGTGTTGTGTGGGATGAAGGAGGACTTTGGCTGATGAGATAAAGAGTGAACCTTCTACTTCTTGCGAGAATGGGGTGAGTGAAATTGTGGGAGAGGTGGTGAATAATGCAATGTTGCTGCAAGCTCAATTTATAGGCAAACTTAGCCGTAATAGTTGAAGACAATGGCAGTAATAGTTGAAAACAATGCATCAACTCTTGACAATGAGATTATTTGCCGTAAATGCATGGAAATTGGCAAGAGCTGTGAATAGTAGCCTATGTGCTAGCCCATTTGACCAACAGCAAGAATAGATTTGCTGTCGTGTAGTTCAGTTTGGAGGGGAGTTGGTGGCTGCCAACTGCCAAGTGTGGCTAAAAGTTGAAAAAGCTAAATGTAGGAGCATGGCTCTTGATGGGAGTCTAAGTGAGGTGAGTGATGATTTGACAATTAAAACTATCTCATAAAAGAATTGTATCTGTAAAATCTTTCAGGATTTGCTAATTAAAAATACTTAAATACTCAATTTAAATAAATATGCAATGCAAAAGAATTTAAATGATTAACTTTTACAAAGTTTTTTGTAAATCATTTTTGTTGGAATTAAAATAAACTCGTTTTTATTCACCAGCGTGAATCGTCTCATACTTCTAAGTTCAAAATTTACTCTAAATTTAGCTAGGAAAAAAAGCGGGGCGTTACATCCCTCCCTCCTTATAAAAATTTCGTCCTCGAAATTGCATATTTGGGGAAATCTGGTTTGGAGTACTAGACATTCACTATCAGTGCACCTACATAACTTGATGCTTATCACATTTTCTAATCATGAGAATGCTACGTCTCATGTCTCGAGAATTGTTGACAAACGAACTCATTCTAATCATACTATGCTTATCGTGATCAAAGAAGATCTTATTGGGACAACTATATAGTACGAGTTTATACATTGGGATGACTAAATTGACAATCACCGAGATCATAGTCATGTGGGCTGGCCAGACCCAGCACGGCGAGTCACTCAGTCAAATGGGAGCTTCGCTCCCAATCATGTCAACTTCTTATTTCTTATAAAGCTCTAAGTCAACTTCTAACTTAAAGCACTTACTTCTAAGTACTTCAATCATAATCATTGGTACCATATAGGTCCATTCTATGTCGTTCTAGCGGTGCTATCACGACTAACATTCTTAAGACATTCTTGGGTGGTTCTCAAACAGTTTGTAAAAGAATTCATCATTCTAATCATATAGGCAGTGAACCTAAAATGATAACATAAAGCTTTCTCATCATTCATTCATACATACATACATACATATATTTGTTTTCTTTGAAATTTTGAGTCATATGGACATTAAATGTCCCTTTCATGAAAAACTTTGCTTATGCCGAAAAGATTCAAGGAATCTAACTCGACCATACATACATACATACATTGATTCGTTAAGGGCTCGGGTTGTCCCAAACACGAAATACATTCATTGAGTCGTTATGGGTTCGGGTAGTCCCAAACATGACAAAAAGTATTCACATAGCATCGTAAACATAAGGCGCACATTTTCTTGAAAACTTTCATAACATCTGAAATACATATATGTATATTTTTGAAACTATTATCGTACCTTTGTTGTGGCAGTGTGACGGCGAGCTGAGGGCTACTGACATTCTTAGAAGTCTAGAGATACTATTCTAGACTCGACATCAAAAGCTTATGGTTATCAGAAACATGAAAGAAAACTCATGCTCTGATACCATTCTGTCACACCCCAATTCTTGAAAGAATAAATATAATCGAGGTATAAATAATTCATAGAAATAAACAAGGGAAATACCTTGTTAAAACCCGAAATAGGATAGAAAGTCAGGCTATGCCCCTTTGGATCACAAGTTTTGTTTCATGCTTCTGACAACCGACATTCATTGGCATAAATTTAGTAATGAAGAGTCTAAGCTCGGTCAAGTATATCATTTGAAATTTAACATGAAGATCTTAAGTTGGGAAAACAAAAGACTGATATGAGTAATTGCTACAGCGGAAGTCTAACATAGAAATTTATCTCTAGCCTCAGCTCCGTCCCGTCAGCACCGGCCAGCCAACCTGAAAACATTTGAAAGTATTTTTGGGCTAAGTACTAATGTACTTAGTGGGCATGCATTTTCATAAATATTTCATATTTTTGTAAAGACAGTTTATCCAATCATACTTGACATGACTTAGAAGGTTTTAAATTGAAAGAACTTCTAAGCATGTTAAAACATTTTTCATTTGTGCGCACATGTCACACTCCCTTTCTGTTACTCGCTGTGATCCCGGACCTTTTAGCCACCGACGGATCCATTTCTCCCATTGCACTTGCCCTGAGGACGTAACTCAGACAAGTTGAATTGACCTCGGGACGCTACCCAGGCAGGCCTTACATGATACATGCTCCGGAACACATCCAGCCAAGCACCCTTATAACGCCTCTTACATGAATTAGTGCCCGATGGAGATCAACCCACCGAAACAACTAACAAGTGTACACAATTCTCAAATAACGTGTTAGGCCATAAGAGAACCTCGATCGATCCATGAATTGCGAGCCTTAAACAGAGCAGAGTGCACATAAACATTTTATTGGATAAACAGTTTTCATTACATTAAATAAACAATTTGCATTTCATTGAAACATTTAGAGCTTAATAACTCAATCATACTTTGTACATTTGGAAAGTAAGCCCACCTGGATAGGCAAAGCCTGAAGATCATACACATAAAAACCTGTCTTGGGAAAGCAGCGTTAATCCCCCTGGTCACAAAGCCTACAAGAAATTCTATTCTTAATAGGTCTCCTTAATCTTATCTTAAATCATAGAGGACGTGCTAGACATTCTTTGATTCATCACGCCGAGTTCTCAAAATTTAATAAATAATTGAAAACATTTCTCTTGAGTTAAGAACACCAACAATATCCTTATTCGATTTTCATAAATAATTTGATTTAATGAAAACCAATTTAAATCATGAGTACTTTTATTTGCAAAAATGCATATGCAAATGCATGTCATGCTTAGCATATAATAAGTAATCACTTAAAATATGCACATAATAATAATATAATATTATTATGCAAATCATCTTTAAAATAATTAATCAAACTAATTATAGTCAAATTAATTAAATATTGCGTAGCCCATTTAAAATAATTAAATAAAAGACACTCTCCTATTTTTATAAAATTTCGTAGCCCAGTTTATTAAAAAGAGCAGTCCAGACTAATTAAAATCATTTAAACGAGCCCAACAAAAATAGCCCCAAAACTCAAGCCCAAACTGACTTAAGCCCATTCCCTTTCCTCTATATTTTCGGCCCAACAGAAAATAAAACAAATAAAATCGGCCCATACAAAAGCCCAATTGTCTAACTCCAAACCTAGCCCAACTCTCATCTTCTCCCCCTTATCAGTCACGCCTCCTTCCCCCCAACTCTCGACTGCTCCACCGTCTCTCTCTCCCTCTCGAAATCACCCCCTTCTCCCTCATCCTCACTCAGTAGAATCCCGCCGCCGCGGCTCCTTCCGGCGACAGCAGCCAAGCCACCATCACCGGCACTTTCTCAACTCTCTCTCCTCATCTTCTACCCCTGGCAACGGCAAGACGCCGGCGCCTCCCTCAAGTTCTCCGGCAACCGCCTCTCACTGGCTTTACAGCCGACGGCAGCAGCCCCGCCTTGCCTTCGCCGCCCTCCATCTCTCACTCACACCACAACAGCAAGACACTCAACACAAGTTTCTCCCTCGGCTCTCTTCTCAGGTTGACGGCAGCAAGGCCGCCGGTCGTCGCCCTTCAGCCCCCTGTTCTCTCAACCCTCTCATCTCTCTGCATACACCGGCGACAGACGACGAGGTCGCCGCCGACAACAACCAGTCGCACCGCCGTCACCCTTATCTCCCTGACTCGACTCAGTAGTGACAACACCCAACAGACCCAACTCAGACGCACCGGCATCAACCGGCTCGACACAGCAAGTTCAAAGGCAGGGAAGAAATCAAAGCTTCAAAATCTATTTCTTCTTTTCAGTGAAATCCATGTTCTTGAGACAGTTCAAGTCTTGTTTAAAAGCATAAACAAAAGTTCCAGAATCCTCTTTTAATCAGGCTTCATATATATATATAGATGTACACAGATCATGAATGCATATATGTTTTCGTATAACAGTTATTGTAGATGAATGTGTGTATGGGTGTGATTCTTGATTGGGCAGCCGAAGTTTGTGTGTTCTGAAATTTGTGTGTTCTGAAAATAATAGAGAATATTGTAAAAACAAGTAGTGAAGTTTAAAGAAAATGAAACCTTAAAACTTTCGGTCGAGCTTGTCTGAACTTGGTTGATTTTGATGCAATATTCGGTAAAAGCTTGGTTCTTGAATCTAAAATATGGAATCTGAGTTTTTTTCTTGGCGAGAGAGTGTTGTGTGGGATGAAGGAGGACTTTGGCTGATGAGATAAAGAGTGAACCTTCTACTTCTTGCGAGAATGGGGTGAGTGAAATTGTGGGAGAGGTGGTGAATAATGCAATGTTGCTGCAAGCTCAATTTATAGGCAAACTTAGCCGTAATAGTTGAAGACAATGGCAGTAATAGTTGAAAACAATGCATCAACTTTTGACAATGAGATTATTTGCCGTAAATGCATGGAAATTGGCAAGAGCTGTGAATAGTAGCCTATGTGCTAGCCCATTTGACCAACAGCAAGAATAGATTTGCTGTCGTGTAGTTCAGTTTGGAGGGGAGTTGGTGGCTGCCAACTGCCAAGTGTGGCTAAAAGTTGAAAAAGCTAAATGTAGGAGCATGACTCTTGATGGGAGTCTAAGTGAGGTGAGTGATGATTTGACAATTAAAACTATCTCATAAAAGAATTGTATCTGTAAAATCTTTCAGGATTTGCTAATTAAAAATACTTAAATACTCAATTTAAATAAATATGCAATGCAAAAGAATTTAAATGATTAACTTTTACAAAGTTTTTTGTAAATCATTTTTGTTGGAATTAAAATAAACTCGTTTTTATTCACCAGCGTGAATCGTCTCATACTTCTAAGTTCAAAATTTACTCTAAATTTAGCTAGGAAAAAAAGCGGGGCGTTACATCCCTCCCTCCTTATAAAAATTTCGTCCTCGAAATTGCATATTTGGGGAAATCTGGTTTGGAGTACTAGACATTCACTATCAGTGCACCTACATAACTTGATGCTTATCACATTTTCTAATCATGAGAATGCTACGTCTCATGTCTCGAGAATTGTTGACAAACGAACTCATTCTAATCATACTATGCTTATCGTGATCAAAGAAGATCTTATTGGGACAACTATATAGTACGAGTTTATACATTGGGATGACTAAATTGACAATCACCGAGATCATAGTCATGTGGGCTGGCCAGACCCAGCACGGCGAGTCACTCAGTCAAATGGGAGCTTCGCTCCCAATCATGTCAACTTCTTATTTCTTATAAAGCTCTAAGTCAACTTCTAACTTAAAGCACTTACTTCTAAGTACTTCAATCATAATCATTGGTACCATATAGGTCCATTCTATGTCGTTCTAGCGGTGCTATCACGACTAACATTCTTAAGACATTCTTGGGTGGTTCTCAAACAGTTTGTAAAAGAATTCATCATTCTAATCATATAGGCAGTGAACCTAAAATGATAACATAAAGCTTTCTCATCATTCATTCATACATACATACATACATATATTTGTTTTCTTTGAAATTTTGAGTCATATGGACATTAAATGTCCCTTTCATGAAAAACTTTGCTTATGCCGAAAAGATTCAAGGAATCTAACTCGACCATACATACATACATACATTGATTCGTTAAGGGCTCGGGTTGTCCCAAACACGAAATACATTCATTGAGTCGTTATGGGTTCGGGTAGTCCCAAACATGACAAAAAGTATTCACATAGCATCGTAAACATAAGGCGCACATTTTCTTGAAAACTTTCATAACATCTGAAATACATATATGTATATTTTTGAAACTATTATCGTACCTTTGTTGTGGCAGTGTGACGGCGAGCTGAGGGCTACTGACATTCTTAGAAGTCTAGAGATACTATTCTAGACTCGACATCAAAAGCTTATGGTTATCAGAAACATGAAAGAAAACTCATGCTCTGATACCATTCTGTCACACCCCAATTCTTGAAAGAATAAATATAATCGAGGTATAAATAATTCATAGAAATAAACAAGGGAAATACCTTGTTAAAACCCGAAATAGGATAGAAAGTCAGGCTATGCCCCTTTGGATCACAAGTTTTGTTTCATGCTTCTGACAACCGACATTCATTGGCATAAATTTAGTAATGAAGAGTCTAAGCTCGGTCAAGTATATCATTTGAAATTTAACATGAAGATCTTAAGTTGGGAAAACAAAAGACTGATATGAGTAATTGCTACAGCGGAAGTCTAACATAGAAATTTATCTCTAGCCTCAGCTCCGTCCCGTCAGCACCGGCCAGCCAACCTGAAAACATTTGAAAGTATTTTTGGGCTAAGTACTAATGTACTTAGTGGGCATGCATTTTCATAAATATTTCATATTTTTGTAAAGACAGTTTATCCAATCATACTTGACATGACTTAGAAGGTTTTAAATTGAAAGAACTTCTAAGCATGTTAAAACATTTTTCATTTGTGCGCACATGTCACACTCCCTTTCTGTTACTCGCTGTGATCCCGGACCTTTTAGCCACCGACGGATCCATTTCTCCCATTGCACTTGCCCTGAGGACGTAACTCAGACAAGTTGAATTGACCTCGGGACGCTACCCAGGCAGGCCTTACATGATACATGCTCCGGAACACATCCAGCCAAGCACCCTTATAACGCCTCTTACATGAATTAGTGCCCGATGGAGATCAACCCACCGAAACAACTAACAAGTGTACACAATTCTCAAATAACGTGTTAGGCCATAAGAGAACCTCGATCGATCCATGAATTGCGAGCCTTAAACAGAGCAGAGTGCACATAAACATTTTATTGGATAAACAGTTTTCATTACATTAAATAAACAATTTGCATTTCATTGAAACATTTAGAGCTTAATAACTCAATCATACTTTGTACATTTGGAAAGTAAGCCCACCTGGATAGGCAAAGCCTGAAGATCATACACATAAAAACCTGTCTTGGGAAAGCAGCGTTAATCCCCCTGGTCACAAAGCCTACAAGAAATTCTATTCTTAATAGGTCTCCTTAATCTTATCTTAAATCATAGAGGACGTGCTAGACATTCTTTGATTCATCACGCCGAGTTCTCAAAATTTAATAAATAATTGAAAACATTTCTCTTGAGTTAAGAACACCAACAATATCCTTATTCGATTTTCATAAATAATTTGATTTAATGAAAACCAATTTAAATCATGAGTACTTTTATTTGCAAAAATGCATATGCAAATGCATGTCATGCTTAGCATATAATAAGTAATCACTTAAAATATGCACATAATAATAATATAATATTATTATGCAAATCATCTTTAAAATAATTAATCAAACTAATTATAGTCAAATTAATTAAATATTGCGTAGCCCATTTAAAATAATTAAATAAAAGACACTCTCCTATTTTTATAAAATTTCGTAGCCCAGTTTATTAAAAAGAGCAGTCCAGACTAATTAAAATCATTTAAACGAGCCCAACAAAAATAGCCCCAAAACTCAAGCCCAAACTGACTTAAGCCCATTCCCTTTCCTCTATATTTTCGGCCCAACAGAAAATAAAACAAATAAAATCGGCCCATACAAAAGCCCAATTGTCCAACTCCAAACCTAGCCCAACTCTCATCTTCTCCCCCTTATCAGTCACGCCTCCTTCCCCCCAACTCTCGACTGCTCCACCGTCTCTCTCTCCCTCTCGAAATCACCCCCTTCTCCCTCATCCTCACTCAGTAGAATCCCGCCGCCGCGGCTCCTTCCGGCGACAGCAGCCAAGCCACCATCACCGGCACTTTCTCAACTCTCTCTCCTCATCTTCTACCCCTGGCAACGGCAAGACGCCGGCGCCTCCCTCAAGTTCTCCGGCAACCGCCTCTCACTGGCTTTACAGCCGACGGCAGCAGCCCCGCCTTGCCTTCGCCGCCCTCCATCTCTCACTCACACCACAACAGCAAGACACTCAACACAAGTTTCTCCCTCGGCTCTCTTCTCAGGTTGACGGCAGCAAGGCCGCCGGCCGTCGCCCTTCAGCCCCCTGTTCTCTCAACCCTCTCATCTCTCTGCATACACCGGCGACAGACGACGAGGTCGCCGCCGACAACAACCAGTCGCACCGCCGTCACCCTTATCTCCCTGACTCGACTCAGTAGTGACAACACCCAACAGACCCAACTCAGACGCACCGGCATCAACCGGCTCGACACAGCAAGTTCAAAGGCAGGGAAGAAATCAAAGCTTCAAAATCTATTTCTTCTTTTCAGTGAAATCCATGTTCTTGAGACAGTTCAAGTCTTGTTTAAAAGCATAAACAAAAGTTCCAGAATCCTCTTTTAATCAGGCTTCATATATATATATAGATGTACACAGATCATGAATGCATATATGTTTTCGTATAACAGTTATTGTAGATGAATGTGTGTATGGGTGTGATCAGGGGCGGAGCCAGACTTCGAGTTCAGGGGGGTCCAATTTTTTTAATAAAATAAATAAATAAATAATAAAAAAAATTAAAAATAAATAATAATCACTAACACAACTATAATGTTATTTAAATTACATAACAAGTCAAATAAACAAAATAAACAATTTTTTTCAGAAATCATAACATTTCTCTCCTGTTTTTCATGTTCTGAAACCTCTGCATAATAGCTTCATTAGTAACATTTACAAACACATCCTTTTCGATGTAAGGTACTAAGCAATCGTTCAAAAAAATATCGTTTCATTTTCAGCTACTTCCTGTGAATAAAAAATAGTATATACATTTTACCAACAAATATATAAGGCAAATCACCAATCAAATGAAGGGGGATTGAACTCGGTAATTACAAGAATGCTCAATAATTCATTTGGGGGTGATTGACTTATTCATTTGGAAGCAAACAAACACGCAGGACGCAGCCCCAATTGTCAACATTCTGGTTTCTTAAGCATACAAACTTAGATTTTTAAAACCAACATGAAATTAAAGCAAAACATTTATATATACAATTGCAATGTCTACCCACTGACTCACTGACATTAGCCGACTCACACCTTCAAAATCAAAGCAAACTTTATAACTCAATCAATATCCAATTCTAATAACCATCGCTGACTCTATTTGCTCAAAGTAAAGCTATCAAATACCGAACTTTTAATCATCCACACACCACAAACCACAATGATTAAAGCCTAAACAATTAATTTATATACACAATTTAGTGATTTACCTTGTAGACAGACGGCGCACCGGAGAGAGATTGCCGACGACGGCGTCGACAGCCGCAGGCTGGCAGCAGCCGGTAGAGAAGTTGGAAAGCGGCGCGGCACCTGAGAATGGCGATTGAGAGAGGAAAGAAATAGGTTTAGTTATTTCTTCGAAGCAGCTGCGCAATGGAGAAGGGGAGGAGTTTCAGAGGTTAGGTTGAGAGCTGCGAAAATTAACCCTAAAATTGTTTTTTTTTAATTTTTATTAATATATATGAAATTACTAAAATACCCCTGCGAAAATTACCAAATTCCAGGGGGGTCCAGTGACCCCACTGCCCCCCCTGGCTCCGCCCCTGGGTGTGATTCTTGATTGGGCAGCCGAAGTTTGTGTGTTCTGAAATTTGTGTGTTCTGAAAATAATAGAGAATATTGTAAAAACAAGTAGTGAAGTTTAAAGAAATGAAACCTTAAAACTTTCGGTCGAGCTTGTCTGAACTTGGTTGATTTTGATGCAATATTCGGTAAAAGCTTGGTTCTTGAATCTAAAATATGGAATCTGAGTTTTTTTCTTGGCGAGAGAGTGTTGTGTGGGATGAAGGAGGACTTTGGCTGATGAGATAAAGAGTGAACCTTCTACTTCTTGCGAGAATGGGGTGAGTGAAATTGTGGGAGAGGTGGTGAATAATGCAATGTTGCTGCAAGCTCAATTTATAGGCAAACTTAGCCGTAATAGTTGAAGACAATGGCAGTAATAGTTGAAAACAATGCATCAACTATTGACAATGAGATTATTTGCCGTAAATGCATGGAAATTGGCAAGAGCTGTGAATAGTAGCCTATGTGCTAGCCCATTTGACCAACAGCAAGAATAGATTTGCTGTCGTGTAGTTCAGTTTGGAGGGGAGTTGGTGGCTGCCAACTGCCAAGTGTGGCTAAAAGTTGAAAAAGCTAAATGTAGGAGCATGGCTCTTGATGGGAGTCTAAGTGAGGTGAGTGATGATTTGACAATTAAAACTATCTCATAAAAGAATTGTATCTGTAAAATCTTTCAGGATTTGCTAATTAAAAATACTTAAATACTCAATTTAAATAAATATGCAATGCAAAAGAATTTAAATGATTAACTTTTACAAAGTTTTTTGTAAATCATTTTTGTTGGAATTAAAATAAACTCGTTTTTATTCACCAGCGTGAATCGTCTCATACTTCTAAGTTCAAAATTTACTCTAAATTTAGCTAGGAAAAAAAGCGGGGCGTTACAGTGGTCTTCAGCTTTCACCCGTGAAAAATTCTCGGGAGGTTTGCATGCTACATTTCGTAGTGAGGTTACCAATAAAGTCTTGAAAGAGTTGTACTCGACAACTTCCACGTTGCACGAATTTGTTGTTGGGTTTGAGAAGATGTAGAAATCGTGGCGAACTAGAGAGTTTGAAGAGGACGTTCTTTGTCGAGGCATGCCTGGTATGTTCGTGTCACACCCCAATTCTTGAAGGAATAAACTATAATTGGGGTACGACTAAAATCATATAAATGAACAAGGGAAGAACCTTGTGAAATTCAGATAATAGAATAAAAATGTTGGGCAATGCCCTTTGAATGAAGAAAGATAGAAATCAAGTGATACTAATCAATCAACAACATTCAAAGCCTTAGGATCACAAGTTCGGTTTCATGCTTCCGATAACCAACGTTAAATAACATAGAGCTAGAAGTTGAGAGTTTAAGCTCGATAAAAACATAATTCAGAATTTAACATAAAAGTCTTAAGTTGGAGAAACAAAAGACAAATAAAAGCTAGTGCAATAGCGGAAGACAAAATACGGAGTTGAACCCTAGCCTCAGCTCTGCCCCGTCATCACCAGCCATTAACCTGAAAACATTTGAAAGTAATTTTGGGCTAAGTACTAATGTACTTAGTGGGCTGCAACTTTTAAAGCATTTCATAATCTGAAGAACAGTTTATCCAATCTTACTGACATGACATAGAAGGTTTTAAAGAGAAATAACTTCTATGCATGTTAAAACATTTTCATATATATATACTTAATTATTTTGCGCGCGTTTGCACACTCCATTCTGTTACTCGCTGTGATCCCGGACCTCTAGCCACCGACGGATCTCTGTCTCCCGCTGACTTGAACTGAGGGCGTAACCCAGCCAAGTATAATAAACCTCGGAAATTAATCCAGACAGGCCTATCATTTCTATGCTCCGGAACACATCCCGTCGAGCACCCTTATAACGCCTCTGGTTAGTGCCCGATGGAGATCAACCCACCGAGTCAGCTAACAAGTGTACACAATTCTCAAACAACGTGTTAGGTCATAAGAGAACCTCAATTGATTAACTGTACGAGCCTTAAACATGGTAGAGTGCACAAAAATATTTTATTGGATAAACAGTTTATATTACACGAATATTTAAGCTCAATAGCTAAATCATACATTTGAAAAATAAGCCCACCTGTCTAGGCAAAGCCTGTCGTTTAACTTTATTTCTGAATCGGAATAGCAGTGCTAATCCTCCTGATGCTCAAAGCCTACAAGAAATCTATTCTCAATAGGTCTCCTTGAATTCTAATCTTAAGTCATGGTGTAGTGCTTAATATTCTATGATTCACTTAGCCGGGTTTTCAAAATTTAATGAATAAATAATTGAAAACATTTCTCTTGAGTTAAGAACACCAACAATATTCTTACTCATCTTTCTTTAATAATTGGAATTATAATAAAACCAATTAAATCATAAATATTCTTATTGCAAAATATAATGCAAATCATGTCATGCTTAGCATATAATAAGTAATTACTTAAAATATGCACATAATAATAATTTAATATTATTATAAAAATTTAAAATAATTAATCAAACTTAATAAGTCTAATTAATTAAATAGTGTAGTCCATTTTAAAATAAAGAAACTGCACAGCCCAATTAAATAAATTAGTAAAGGCCCAACAGATTTAATAATTAAAAGCCCAGCTGAAACAAAAATAAATAAAATTCTCGGCCCAAATACTCAGCCCAATTCGAAATTTCAAGCAAAGAAAATCGGCCCAACTCTCAATTAAAATCAACCCAATTCACAAGCCCACTGAAAATTAAATCAAAAAACCCAGCCCATTAAAAATCGGCCCAAACTCTAACCAAGCCCTAATCCACACTTATCCCCCTTTTCTTCCCCCCCCTTCAGCCGCTCACACACACACGCCTCTCTTGCCTCTCTCTTCTCTCCCTCTTCACGCCAAACCCGCCCCTTCTCTCCCCCGAATCTCCTCCGGCGGACAACGGCAGCCACCGCCGAATACGCCGCCACCCTTGACTCTCCTCTCCCTCAACTGCTCCATCTTGCCCTCGACTGCTCCATCTTGCCCGGCGACGAGCGCCGCCCGGAACTTCTCCCTCGTCTCCTGTCACTCCCGCCGCCGCAGCTACGCCGCCTGTTCCTACCCGACACCACCATCACCTTCTCCTTCTTCAGCCGACAGCGTGGCCGCCCTCGCTGTCCCGAGACAGAGAGCAGCGGTTGGTCGGACCGCCTGCCACCATCCCAGAGCCGGCGCTGCTGTTGCTGTACATCTTCTCCATCGCCGGCTGCCATCCCAGCCTCTCTCCGCCGCCGCGGCTCGGCCACCAACGAAGGACCACCCACCTCATCTCCCTCTGTACCCCCCTGTTCTCTCTCCTCCTTGGCAACGACGGAACGCCGCTGCCTCCCTCGGTCTCTCTCTCTCGACCTTCCGGCGACTGCAGCAGCGGTAAGCCGCCTCGCCGTTCTCCCTCACTGAACTCCGGCTGCCACGACCAGCAGCTGGTCGCCGCCGTCCACCCCAAGACTCACGCACACACACATCACACCAAGTTTGTTTTTGGTTGAAATCGCAATAGTTCGTTTAAAAAAATATGAACTTTATGATCTGCCATTATGTATATATATATATATGTATCATGTATGTATTTCTGTAAATGATGGGGTGAATTTATGAGAATGTTTCTCTGTCTTAGCTCGGTTGAGAGATGAAACCTTGTGAAATGATCTGTGCTTGCTGGTTTTTCTCTTGGTTTAATATTCAAGTCTTGCTTCTCTTGTCTTTAGTGGAAGAGATTCACTGAAATATATATCATGTTTAAAAGAACAGATGATGAAACATGAAAGAAATGGAGAATTGCCAAGTTCAAAACCTCAAACTTACATGTGTAGTTATCATAACGCTTAGGAAAGAGTTGAGAGCTGCTGAAAATTTTAGAGTTGTTATGTGTGGGTTGTGTCTGCTTGTGAAAGAAGAAAAATGATGAGCTTGTTGTTCTAAAGAATTGAAGAAGGGAAAAGCTCCACGGCTTGTGTGAAAGATTTGGCTGATTTGTTAGGTGTAGTGGAAAACTTGGCTGATTTGCTAAGTGGGATTTGACTGCATAAAAACAAAAATAAATGGAAACAAAAGAGAGTGGACAACTAAAGCAAAAGAAAGTGGAAGCAAATGAAAGTGGATGGCTAAAGCAAAAGAAATTGATTAGATATGAGATGATTTAATAGTCTGCATAATTACATGTATGCTAAAAATAATCATGATATAGGGTGGCTATTAGGAACATAGATAATATATCGGGACTGTAATAAATACTTCAAGGTTTGCTAAATAAATATTTCGTGAAAAATACTTGAATGCTAAATTAAATAAATATGCAATGCATATAAATTCAATAACTAATTTACAAATATTTTTGTAAATCATTTTTGTTGGAATTAAAATAAATTCATTTTCTTTTATCCAGCGTGAATCAACTTAATATCTAAGTTCAAAAATAAATTCTAAATTTAACTCAGGGAAACGGGGTATTACATCCCTCCCTCCTTAAAAAAATTTCGTCCCCGAAATTACATACCTTGATAATCTAGCTGGGGATACTTGTCTTTCATTGAATCTTCAAGTTCCCATGTGGCCTCTTCCATCCCGTGATGGTTCCACTTCACTTTAACGAGAACGATGTTCTTGTTACGTAAAACTTGAACCTTGCGATCAAGTATCTGGACTGGTTTTTCTTCATAACTTAAGTCCTGGGCTAGGACCACTTCATCATGCTTAATCACATGTTTTGGATCAAACACATACTTTCTTAACTGAGAGACATGAAACACATTGTGTACGTCTCCAATACTGGGCGGCAATGCCAACCTATAGGCTACAGGGCCTATCTTATCTAGGATCTCAAAAGGTCCTATAAAACGGGGTCGTAACTTGCCCCTCTTTCCGAAACGTATAACTCCCTTTGAGGGAGAAACTTTGAGGAAAACTCGATCCCCAACATTGAATTCTAACTCCGATCGGCGTTTATCGGCGTAAGACTTTTGTCTATCTTGAGCTTCTTTAATTCTTTGCTTGATGTGATCGACCTTCTCAACCATCTGTTGGACCAGTTCAGGACCTAACAACTTTCTCTCGCCCACTTCATCCCAGTAAAGTGGTGATCGACATTTTCGGCCATACAAAGCCTCATATGGAGCCATTCCAATTGTTGCTTGATAACTGTTGTTATAAGCAAATTCTACAAGAGGTAACAAATCCTCCCAACTTCCACCTTTGTCTGTGACAATCGTTCGCAGCATATCTTCTAGGATCTGAATCGTTCTTTCTGACTGCCCGTCAGTCTGAGGGTGGTACGCTGTGCTGAAATTTAGCTGAGTGCCCATTGCTTCTTGTAAACTTTTCCAGAAACGCGATGTGAATCTGGTGTCACGATCTGATGTGATAGATACAGGTACACCATGAAGGCGTACTATCTCTCTGACATATAACTTTGCAAGTTTCTCCAATCCAAAAGTCATTTGAATTGGCAGAAAGTGCGCTGACTTTGATAATCGGTCCACTATGACCCAAATAGCAGTGTTTCCACGTGCCGACCTCGGTAGGCTCACTACGAAGTCCATGTTAATGTGCTCCCACTTTCACTCAGGGATAGGTAGTGGTTGCAGCATTCCATACGGCCTCTGATGCACGGCCTTCACTTGTTGACAAGCGAGACATCGCTCTACAAACAACGCTACATCTCTTTTCATTCCTTTCCACCAGAAAATTTTCTTCAAATCCTGATACATCTTTGTGCTGCCTGGATGTGCAGTGTAAGGAGTATCATGAGCCTCGCTCATAATCTCATTCTTTAATTCTTCTTTGTGTGGCACACACAATCTTTCACCAACCATAAGTGCATTATCCTTTGCTTCAGTGAATCCTTTCGTTTCATTCGTTCTTGCAGCTAGACGCATCTTCTCCAAGAACCAATCTTCTCTTTGTGCTTGCACAATTCTTTCCCTCAAATCAGGTTTAGCTATCAATGCAGCAACACAACCCGATACTGTGTCTGGAGGATGAACAATTTCCAAACTGAGTGAGGCGAAGTCACGGATCAGTTCCTTCTGCTGGGTGATGAAATACCCTAGCTTAGCCTTCGTCTTTCGACTCAGTGCGTCAGCTACTACATTCGCTTTTCCTGGATGATAACTGATGGTGCAATCGTAATCCTTTACTAATTCGAGCCATCTTCGTTGTCTCATGTTCAAATCCTTTTGCTCGAAGAAGTATTTCAAACTCTTATGATCTGTAAAGATCTCACACTTTACTCCATAGAGGTAGTGTCTCCAAATCTTCAGCGCGTGCACGACGGCTGCTAGTTCTAAATCATGAGTAGGGTACTTCAGCTCATGGGGCTTCAATTGACGAGACGCGTATGCTATCACTTTCTGATTTTGCATCAACACGCAACCCAATCCTAGTTTCGAGGCATCAGTATACACCACGAATTCTTCATTCTCTTCTGGTATTGCTAACACTGGTGCAGTAGTCAGCCTAGTCTTCAGCTCCTTAAAACTTTGTTCGCACGCTTCAGACCAAACGTATTTAGTCCCCTTTTTCAAAAGCTGAGTCATTGGCCTAGCCAATTTCGAGAATCCTTCGATGAATCTTCTGTAGTAACCTGCTAGACCGAGGAAACTCCTGATCTCATTGACATTTGATGGTGTCTTCCATTCCTTGACTGCTTCGACCTTAGCGGGGTCTACTTTGATTCCTTCAGTCGACACGATGTGACCGAGAAACATCACTTCTCTCAACCAAAACTCGCATTTGCTGAATTTAGCAAACAATTTCTCATTACGCAGGGTTTCGAGTACGATACGCAAGTGCTCCTGGTGTTGTTCTTCAGTCTTAGAGTAGATGAGGATGTCGTCAATAAACACTAAGATAAAAGTATCGAGATATTGATGGAACACTCGGTTCATCAAATCCATGAAAACGGCTGGGGCATTCGTTAATCCAAAGGGCATCACTGTGAACTCGTAATGTCCGTAACGCGTTCGAAATGCTGTCTTTGGAATGTCTTCTCTTTTCATCTTGAGTTGATGGTAACCAGATCTTAGATCAATCTTGGAAAACACACCGGCTCCTTTCAACTGATCAAACAAGTCGTCAATCCTTGGAAGAGGATATCTATTCTTTATCGTGAGCTTGTTTAATTCTCTATAATCGATACACATCCTTAGTGAACCATCTTTTTTCTTGACGAATAAGACTGGTGCTCCCCACGGTGATACGCTAGGCTGTATGAAACCTAGATCCAACAGTTCTTGTAGTTGCACTTTCAATTCTTGTAACTCTGGCGGGGCCATTCTGTATGGTGCCTTTGACACTGGTGCTGCCTCGGGTTCTAGATCAATCGTGAATTCTAGTTGTCTGTTCGGTGGCATACCGGGCAATTCTTCGGGAAAAACATCTTTGAATTCTCGCACCACTGGAACTTCTTCGATCGTTTTCTTTACTTCATGCTCTCCTGTCAAACTGACCAGAAAAGCCTGACATTCTCCCGTTCTCATTATCTTTGTGGCCTTCATCGCCGAAATCACTGGTACTCTTCCTCCCATTCTTATGCCATGAAAACTTGCCTTCTCCTTTCCAGCGGATTGGAAAGAGATCTTTCTCTCGCTACACAGTATCGTGGCACCGACTTGAGTAAGCCAGTTCATCCCTAGGATTATGTCAAACTCTATCATAGTGATGACATACAAATTTGCCTTAAATGTTTCAGCACCTATGTTCAGCTCTAAGTTCGAGATAATGTCCTTAGCAGCCAATCTTCCACCACCAGGGGTGCTAACTTCTAAAGTTGTCTCAGCCAATTGTGGAGTCAATTCTAATCTCTTACAAGCAGCATGTGAAATGAAAGAGTGGGACGCTCCAGTATCAAACAAAGCTATAATCGGCACGTCAAAAACATTAATCATACCTGCCAAGTTTCCTTGGTTTCCCGCTGCTTGTTTTTTGTTAAGGGCATAGGCCCTAGCATTCTGTGGCTGTCCCCGTTGTCCTCCAGGACCCTGATTTTGTCGCTGTTGATTTCTGGGGTTTTGCTGTTGAGGTGCTCCTCCGTTCTTCTTCGGACATACTGAAGCATAGTGCCCAGTTTCCCCACATCTATAGCATATATTCATTCCTTTCAGGCATTCCCCTGAATGAGGTCGCTGACACTTTGGGCATAGTGGTCGTCCCATTGCTTGCGGCTGTTGGTTCTGACGCTGATTCTGATTTTGGTTAGCAACCCATGGTTTCTTCCCATTTCCATTTCCAGGGTTTCCTCCAGTTCCTTCGTTCCACTTTCTTTTTCCTTTACCACCATCTTGAGGTGGTACAAATCCAGACTGTCCCGGAGCTTTCCCTTTTTCCTTTGGTAGCAATGACTCAATGGTAAGAGCCCTGCTCAAAGTTTGTGCGTAGGTGAGACCTCCCTGGCTTGCTAGGGAGATTGATATCTCGTGGCGCAGTCCATTCCTGAATTTTTCTGCACGCTTCTCATCAGTGTCCACCAGCGTCGGAGCATATCTTGATAGCTGATTGAAGGCTCTATCGTACTCAGTAACTGTCCCAGCCCTCTGCTTCAGATTCCAGAACTTATTCTGCTTCTTCTGTCTATAGCATCCCGGTATGTATTTCTCATATAATTCAGTCTTGAAATCTTCCCAAGTGAAATTTTCCCACTGTTCCTCAGTCATTGTGCGCCTCACCGATTCCCACCAGAAGTCGGCTTCGTCCACCAGTTGGTAGGTTGCACAAGTTACTTTGTCTTCGTCATCGCAACGGATGTAGTTAAAGATACGCTCTATGGCCCTAACCCACTTTTCGGCGTCTGTTGGATCGCCCAGCCCGTCAAATGTTGGAGGTTTTTCCTTGCGAAACTTCTCTTCAGCAGTACGATTTGGTGCTACTTGTTGGATTGGCTCTTCAGGGATGAATCCCCTGCCGCGTCCACGACCACGACCACGTCCTCGTCCCCTACCGCGTCTTCTTGGTGCGTCTTCCATTCTGATTTACGAACGAAAATAACACAAAAGTGAGACTTATTCTGCATGCATGCATACATATATACATACATAGATATACTTAAGGTATATTACTTCTATAGTGTAACCCTATGAAAGGCTAACTCTATGGGGAAACTGATCTATCTGGGTGGAATACTCAAGTGAATCCTTAATCTTATCTCATTGCTTCTACGTTATAACATATCTATGTTAAACGTTTCTATCTTACCAGTCCTTACTTAAATCGATCAAGCGGGGCTATCACGACTAACATTCCCAAGACATTCGTGGGTGGTACTCAAACAGTTGTAAGAGTTCTTATTATTCTGATCGTATAGGCAGTGAACCTAAAACAATAACATAACTTTCTTATTCGTTCATTCTCTTTGAAACCTGAAACATGTGGACATTTAATGTCACATGAAACTTTTCTATTGCCGGAAAGATTCAAAGAATCTAACTCGACCATACATCTGGTATTCGTGAAAAGCTCGATAGTCCTAAACACGACTTTACTTCATTTTATCGTTAAGGGCTCGGGTTGTCCCAAACACGATACTGACTTATCTTATCGTTAAGGGCTCGGGTTGTCCCAAACACGATACTGACTTATCTTATCGTTAAGGGCTCGGGTTGTTCCAAACACGATACTTAGCTGGTTATATGAGTCGGAGACTCAAAATAACAATATGAAAGCAATTAGCAATTCATAACTTATAGCATATGGAAAGCGTTAAGCAATTCACATAGCATCATTTACTGAAGCGCGCACTTCTTGAAAACTCTAAAACATTTAATAACTTTGAAACTTTTATCGTACCTTTTTCCTGCGGCAGTGTGACGGCGAGCTGAGGTTCAACAACTTTCTTAGAAGTCTAGAGGTACTATTCTAGACTCGACATTTAAAAACTTATGGTTATCAGAAACATGAAAGAAAACTCATGCTCTGATACCATTCTGTCACACCCCAATTCTTGAAGGAATAAACTATAACTGGGGTACGACTAAAATCATATAAATGAACAAGGGAAGAACCTTGTGAAATTCAGATAATAGAATAAAAATGTTGGGCAATGCCCTTTGAATGAAGAAAGATAGAAATCAAGTGATACTAATCAATCAACAACATTCAAAGCCTTAGGATCACAAGTTCGGTTTCATGCTTCCGATAACCAACGTTAAATAACATAGAGCTAGAAGTTGAGAGTTTAAGCTCGATAAAAACATAATTCAGAATTTAACATAAAAGTCTTAAGTTGGAGAAACAAAAGACAAATAAAAGCTAGTGCAATAGCGGAAGACAAAATACGGAGTTGAACCCTAGCCTCAGCTCTGCCCCGTCATCACCAGCCATTAACCTGAAAACATTTGAAAGTAATTTTGGGCTAAGTACTAATGTACTTAGTGGGCTGCAACTTTTAAAGCATTTCATAATCTGAAGAACAGTTTATCCAATCTTACTGACATGACATAGAAGGTTTTAAAGAGAAATAACTTCTATGCATGTTAAAACATTTTCATATATATATACTTAATTATTTTGCGCGCGTTTGCACACTCCATTCTGTTACTCGCTGTGATCCCGGACCTCTAGCCACCGACGGATCTCTGTCTCCCGCTGACTTGAACTGAGGGCGTAACCCAGCCAAGTATAATAAACCTCGGAAATTAATCCAGACAGGCCTATCATTTCTATGCTCCGGAACACATCCCGTCGAGCACCCTTATAACGCATCTGGTTAGTGCCCGATGGAGATCAACCCACCGAGTCAGCTAACAAGTGTACACAATTCTCAAACAACGTGTTAGGTCATAAGAGAACCTCAATTGATTAACTGTACGAGCCTTAAACATGGTAGAGTGCACAAAAATATTTTATTGGATAAACAGTTTATATTACACGAATATTTAAGCTCAATAGCTAAATCATACATTTGAAAAATAAGCCCACCTGTCTAGGCAAAGCCTGTCGTTTAACTTTATTTCTGAATCGGAATAGCAGTGTTAATCCTCCTGATGCTCAAAGCCTACAAGAAATCTATTCTCAATAGGTCTCCTTGAATTCTAATCTTAAGTCATGGTGTAGTGCTTAATATTCTATGATTCACTTAGCCGGGTTTTCAAAATTTAATGAATAAATAATTGAAAACATTTCTCTTGAGTTAAGAACACCAACAATATTCTTACTCATCTTTCTTTAATAATTGGAATTATAATAAAACCAATTAAATCATAAATATTCTTATTGCAAAATATAATGCAAATCATGTCATGCTTAGCATATAATAAGTAATTACTTAAAATATGCACATAATAATAATTTAATATTATTATAAAAATTTAAAATAATTAATCAAACTTAATAAGTCTAATTAATTAAATAGTGTAGTCCATTTTAAAATAAAGAAACTGCACAGCCCAATTAAATAAATTAGTAAAGGCCCAACAGATTTAATAATTAAAAGCCCAGCTGAAACAAAAATAAATAAAATTCTCGGCCCAAATACTCAGCCCAATTCGAAATTTCAAGCAAAGAAAATCGGCCCAACTCTCAATTAAAATCAACCCAATTCACAAGCCCACTGAAAATTAAATCAAAAAACCCAGCCCATTAAAAATCGGCCCAAACTCTAACCAAGCCCTAATCCACACTTATCCCCCTTTTCTTCCCCCCCCTTCAGCCGCTCACACACACACGCCTCTCTTGCCTCTCTCTTCTCTCCCTCTTCACGCCAAACCCGCCCCTTCTCTCCCCCGAATCTCCTCCGGCGGACAACGGCAGCCACCGCCGAATACGCCGCCACCCTTGACTCTCCTCTCCCTCAACTGCTCCATCTTGCCCTCGACTGCTCCATCTTGCCCGGCGACGAGCGCCGCCCGGAACTTCTCCCTCGTCTCCTGTCACTCCCGCCGCCGCAGCTACGCCGCCTGTTCCTACCCGACACCACCATCACCTTCTCCTTCTTCAGCCGACAGCGTGGCCGCCCTCGCTGCCCCGAGACAGAGAGCAGCGGTTGGTCGGACCGCCTGCCACCATCCCAGAGCCGGCGCTGCTGTTGCTGTACATCTTCTCCATCGCCGGCTGCCATCCCAGCCTCTCTCCGCCGCCGCGGCTCGGCCACCAACGAAGGACCACCCACCTCATCTCCCTCTGTACCCCCCTGTTCTCTCTCCTCCTTGGCAACGACGGAACGCCGCTGCCTCCCTCGGTCTCTCTCTCTCGACCTTCCGGCGACTGCAGCAGCGGTAAGCCGCCTCGCCGTTCTCCCTCACTGAACTCCGGCTGCCACGACCAGCAGCTGGTCGCCGCCGTCCACCCCAAGACTCACGCACACACACATCACACCAAGTTTGTTTTTGGTTGAAATCGCAATAGTTCGTTTAAAAAAATATGAACTTTATGATCTGCCATTATGTATATATATATATATATGTATCATGTATGTATTTCTGTAAATGATGGGGTGAATTTATGAGAATGTTTCTCTGTCTTAGCTCGGTTGAGAGATGAAACCTTGTGAAATGATCTGTGCTTGCTGGTTTTTCTCTTGGTTTAATATTCAAGTCTTGCTTCTCTTGTCTTTAGTGGAAGAGATTCACTGAAATATATATCATGTTTAAAAGAACAGATGATGAAACATGAAAGAAATGGAGAATTGCCAAGTTCAAAACCTCAAACTTACATGTGTAGTTATCATAACGCTTAGGAAAGAGTTGAGAGCTGCTGAAAATTTTAGAGTTGTTATGTGTGGGTTGTGTCTGCTTGTGAAAGAAGAAAAATGATGAGCTTGTTGTTCTAAAGAATTGAAGAAGGGAAAAGCTCCACGGCTTGTGTGAAAGATTTGGCTGATTTGTTAGGTGTAGTGGAAAACTTGGCTGATTTGCTAAGTGGGATTTGACTGCATAAAAACAAAAATAAATGGAAACAAAAGAGAGTGGACAACTAAAGCAAAAGAAAGTGGAAGCAAATGAAAGTGGATGGCTAAAGCAAAAGAAATTGATTAGATATGAGATGATTTAATAGTCTGCATAATTACATGTATGCTAAAAATAATCATGATATAGGGTGGCTATTAGGAACATAGATAATATATCGGGACTGTAATAAATACTTCAAGGTTTGCTAAATAAATATTTCGTGAAAAATACTTGAATGCTAAATTAAATAAATATGCAATGCATATAAATTCAATAACTAATTTACAAATATTTTTGTAAATCATTTTTGTTGGAATTAAAATAAATTCATTTTCTTTTATCCGGCGTGAATCAACTTAATATCTAAGTTCAAAAATAAATTCTAAATTTAACTCAGGGAAACGGGGTATTACAGTTCGTGCAACGAGCAAACATTTTAATCCAAGTAGGCAAGGTATGTACGAGGAGTGTTTTCAAGTTGTTTGAGTATGAAGCTCTGAATTGCATTTATGTAGATTTGACATAATCACCCCCTGATTGGAATGAGGCAATATTGGAGTTCAAGTTGTCATCAAGTTCTTCGGTAACAGGATATCGTTTAGTGAAGTATAATCAAAATTCTAAATTCTAAATAATGCACTGTTTCTTTACTGGTTGCAATGGTACAAAACAGATCCAATACTGTATCCAGAGATCTTCTTGATTTGTACAAAAGGTTCTTGCATGGATAGTTTGCTGACTGTTGCTAAAATTTCTTCTGTAGTCCTCAGTTTGTGGATGTTAAGTAGCACTTGTTACAACAAACCTATTCTTTTGCCAGTATCTATGGCAGCTGGTTAAGTTGACACATAACTAGGTTACGCATGAAAAGTCTTTCCTTCTAAGCTGGAAGGCATGCAATCTAGTACATAAAATTTCAGATGATATCCCTTGGTCCACTATTAGTGTCCCATTTCGTGTCCAATTCCGAATTTGGAATGTTTTATAAAAATCATACATTATTATAAATATTATTTGGTTCCATTGCATTAGAAAAATTTCGAAACATGGAATGCGATGCTGAGTGGGACAATAATTGTGGACCAAAGAACATATAATTTTACATATAAGAAGAAAAAATGTTGTGAGAAGTCTACTTGCATCTCTGTTATTTGAGCTAGAAGAGGGAAATAATTAGGGAAAGTACCGGTTTCAATGTCTATAAACAAGCATGATGAACTGGCTGATATTCATGTTTCTTAGATTTGAGGTTGAATGATACATATGACATGCTGTTTGTATCTACAGATGCCACCAAATAGGGAAGAATTTCTTGAATGCGAGGTGTAACACATGTCGTGGATCAACAACTTTGGCTGCTTGTCTAGGCTGTAAGAATAACTTTTGTGATTGGTGAGCTCCTTAATGTGTTCTAATCTCTTCTCCAAATTTAGTGCAAGCCTTTGGTTGATGTGCTTTACTGTTTTTTATTGTGCTTGTTAGATCAACAAGCTTATGCTCACCTATTAGTATATATATCTTGAAAGTTCAAGAATGCAGAAGAATATTAGCAATTGTGCTCTAAATAAGGGAATATATAAATCATCTTAATCTGCCTGGTAATGAATTCATCAAAGTCTTGCTTTCCTATACTTTAGCTGTTAAGAGAATGGGAATGCATCATTCTCTGGGTTATATATTAATTTAGGTTTCATTTCTTTTAATAACTTTAGACATGTTTATCTGAGTTATACTCATGGATGAAAATCAATTTTACCACCTCTCTATAGCACATTCCTCCATTTTGTTTTGATCTAACTATTCTACATTGATATCATTATCAACCCATGGTACAATCAATATGGAGAATATGAACCCATATTTGCTATATCTTCATTTCTTTCAAAACATATTCATTATCATTATTTCGAGGCTCGTTTCATTTGATTGATGGGCATTTAAATCCTTGCAGCTGCCATAGATTATTTTCAATCTTTATTACTTGAAGAGAATAGAATAAGTGATAGCCTTGAGCTTTCCAGTGCAGGTCATCTGAGTGAACACATCAGGGAAAATCCAATACATCAACAATATTATTCGTATAAACTTAACCGCCTGGTAAGAATTTATTTTACTTTTTATTTTTTTCTATGAAGCAGTCAGGGTATCTTGGAGGGTAAGGTCCATCATGCTGGGGGTGAGAGGTATGGGAATTATCTTTTTTTCACTATGGGAAGCTATTCCAATAAAATTTGTATTCGTTTTCTTTTCTTTTTTTTGGTTGCTTTGAGAATCATGCTTGTATAATTTTGCCAAGTTTAACACGTGGATGAGTTTAGAGGAGTTCACATATATAATTTGACCTTATCAAGTCAACAAGGCACACACAAAGTTCATGGTTATGTGAAGTGAATGAGAAACACCCACTGTTAGATTTCATATCAATATCTTATCTTCTTACCATTATTTTTTTTTTGATGAAATTACATTATAAATAATACAAACCACACACACACCCCACCTAGTGGTTATTGTGGCCGAGAGTATTCGAACCTGTGACCTCTTGGACAACAGGCAACCACCCCAACCACTAGGCCATCCCAAAGGGACATCTTCTTACCATTATTGATGCAATATCCTGTGAAGATATGGAGCTGAATATAGTAAAATACACATAGATTGGGATGAACAAAAGGAAATAAGGACGTGATCATCTTAGGAATTAAAACTGTTGGGAACTTATTGAAATATCCTAATCCTTGTTTTGATGATACCAAAATCCATAGACCTTAATTGTAATAGACTAGAACTGTTCGAACTCAAGTGTTAGAGTTCTTTTCTAGTTTAGTTTGTTGTTCTGAAGACTGAAGACTGAAGGATGAAGGACTGAAGACTGAAGATTGAAGTTACCAACTGAAGTATCAGTTGAACAATCAGTCCAGAACTGATTACTTAATGCGTGCCACGTGGATTCAGCGGACTGATACTAAAGTCAAGTATCAGTTAAACATTCTTCCTCGGACTGAACCTCTAACGTTCGAAGGAAGCTACGTACTCCAAAAGTACAGCCGCATTAAATACAGAGATCTCAGGATCATCCCTCTCTGCAGAGGTCATTCCTATTTGGTGGCTACTTTATTAGACATGTTAAATCTCCTGCTCTTCAAACAAGGAATCTCGAAGATTGAAGCCTCAGCCCAAATTTAAAAAGCTCTCCAACGGAAGAAATCTTGAAGATGTTCTCCGCCAACGGATCTATTCAAGATCTCTCCTATAAATAGCGCTCGAGGATCACTTCAATCTTCACCGATTCAACAACTCAAGCTGAAGCTCTGCCAAAATTGCGACTCAACCCAAAGCTTAACTTCTCCAAAGCTTGAATCGAAGAAGAGAATACCAAAGCCAAAAATCAGTCACTGCTGATTATATACATTCTCTTAGACCTTAGGCAAACCTCTGTTTACCCAGAGCCTAGGTCAAAACTAACTCCAAAGAACTTGTTCTTTGAAGTTTAGTTTGCAAGATTTTAAACCTCCCTTCGAGATACTGAATCGAGTGTTTGAGTTGAATAGGAGTTCAGGAAGGTACTCTGACTCCGTGAGATCCTAGTGCAGGTTCGTGCTAGGAGTGGAAAATCCAGCGCGAGTGAAGTGTTGGTAATGAAGATTGGATCTTCAGTTATTTCGGTTGTGTGCACCCGGCTAAGCACATGGATAGGTTTGCAGTGCACCAGTAAAATCACTTGCGGAGTAAAGTTGTTGGTCTGATCAACCGACCGTGGATGTAGGAAGTGTTTTCCGAACCACGTAAAAATCTGTGTGTCATTTACAGCTTTCAGTTTTACATTCTTACTTGTGCTCTCTCAATTGATAAACTGAATACTGATTAAATGCAAAGAGAAACCTAAGACTAACAACGTGCTCAACAAAGGCTATTACGAAACAAAGTTATATCCACTGCGTATGTTATCAGTCTGACTGATCTATCCTCTGATAGTCAAGAAGACTAGTAACATCTCTATTTTAGCAAACTCGACTGAAGCCCTAACTTTCATCAGTTAAGTACCAGTGACTTAACTGATAACTCTTTACTGAAGAGTATTTCAGTATCAGTCGTCAACCCTGTTTGGTCAAAACTCCTTTCAGTTAACAGGCGTTTAAGTTTGCATTTAAAGTTTCGTTTTGATCTCTATCTTGAGATCCCTCTGGTTTTCAGAGAAAAATAGCCTATAGGTGTATTCCCCCCTCCCCCATACACCTATTCGAGACCCTGCGGACCTAACAAAACCTTTTATGAAATAGCTGATACTTCATATCATCATTGACCTTTCTGCTCCAGACCACTCATACTCATAAATTTGAGTAGAGAGATTAAAGTTGGCAGAAAAGATGTGGTTATGGAAGTAGTGTTAGTATGATGCTTTCTGTTTAGTTTATGGCTCATGGTGTTATTACAAGCTAAAACAGGTTTGTGAACCAACCGAGATATTCTTCCAATCTGTTTGGTGCAGTATTACCAGCTAGGGCATATAGCTTTTACTCTTCATGCTAAAGTACTGGTCTTTACTCATTACCTGTTTTTGTATATTACAGCACCATAAGCTAAGTCGTGACCTTTTGGTTATGGATGGTGAGTTCTTGTTGCTGCATTTTCTGGTTGAGGAGCTGATGCAGAGGAAGGAATAATGTGGTTCAATAATTAACTGGTTTTTGGCTCTATGTATTAGAGTGTATCAGACTCTAGATCATTCAATTCAGGGCCCTGTTAAAGGAACTTTGCTGGATTAGACTGGATATCTAACCTAATCAATTGAAATTAAATGTGTGAAATAAGCATACATGATGATATCAGGAAACAGTGTTACTGTTCAGCCCTGGTGGGAGTTTATAGACAAATTTACCTTATATGAGTTATTTTATAATACCATAGATTGGAAGAGAAAGTCTTGGTCTGGGTGTTGTCTGCAGTGGTTAAACCTGGATATTTCCATGTCATTTTGGTTCCTTAAAGAGAATTCTATTACATGTGCTTGTGAATTGTGACGGAAGGCGAAAATAGATAAAAGGAGATCAAAGGACTAAACCAAGATTTCTGATCAAATTGGTGCTCGTGCAACAACTAATGGCAACTCCCTTGCTTTATTTGATGAGCCATAATTGAAAGAACTGGAAACAACAGATGGTGGCGGCGTTGGGGAAGACGGGAAAAACATACTGGGGGAAAAAATGGAAAGAACACTAGGCTATTAGACATCAATATTAGTTGTTCTATATGTGTTTTCTGTGTTGTTCGTTTCTCTCTCTCTCTCTCTCACTTTTCTTTTCTTTTCTTTTCTTTTCTTTTCTTTTCTTTTCTTTTCTTCTATGCTTTAATAATAGCTCCTAACTTTTTTACAGGTTAAATGCTGTAAGTCAACTTGCCGGGT
This sequence comes from Salvia miltiorrhiza, assembly GCF_028751815.1. Lineage (NCBI taxonomy): Eukaryota > Viridiplantae > Streptophyta > Magnoliopsida > Lamiales > Lamiaceae > Salvia > Salvia miltiorrhiza. The sequence continues at coordinate 33,764,804 of NC_080393.1, read as the reverse complement.
GACTAGCATCAAGGATCTCTTAGCTTGTCACTATTGTTTTGATAAAGCATTTGACAAGTTCTATGATATGTACTCCGCAACGTGGTAAGTGATGCTCACCTACTCCATAAGCTCCTTTGTTTCTTGTTTCACGTTGCCTTTTTTTGCAAGCAACAAATGTTTTTCCTTGGCTGACAGAGCAAATGTTTTTCCTTGGGATAAACTTGTTACCTGCCCTGAGTTTGCCTAAAACTAGGGAAAAGTCGCCTTCATGTTCTAGTTTCATATTCTGTGGAACTTTATTTCATTCCCTTCAACTTCATTTCAGGATCGTATGCTTAACCCAAAAATAAATGATGAAGTTGTAAAATACTCTTAACAAATATTTTTCTTATAGGCTGTCGACGTCGTGATCTCCAGCTGTCTTTACAGACTTTCATCCTTTTTCAGTGTTCCATCTAAAAATGCATTGTGCTTGTAGGAAACCATCTGGACTATCAATCATTTGGAATTCTATCTGCTGTGAAGATCACTTTGAGTGATTAGTAATTGCTACTAATATTGCTAACATGTTTCATCTAAGTTTTTTTGGGTTCTGATAAACAGTGTTGATTCCTCAGGCATCGGATGAACTGTTTGAACGCGAATGTAGAAGATAACGCCTATATTTTAAAGAATAAAAATGACCTGGACAAGAAATGCGTGCAGCTGAACGACTTCATCTTTTGAAGTAGAAATCAGTGGATGTGGTGGATTCACGAATAGAAGGAGACATTGAAGAACCAGTTCTCTCATGTAGTCTTTTAGAGGGGTCATCGGTTATTCAAGATTGAATTGGCACGAGATGACTGGAGATTAATTTTGTCACTAAGGAAGGCCAAGACTCATAAGACAAGACTAATCCTTGTGGCATTGTTCTGTGGCTGAATCCATCCAACGAAACAACATATTATGAGATTAAGTCCACAGTCTGATCCATCAAACAAACACCAACTAGAAAGCTATCATGTCTCATCATTTTGGTGTAATGCGATTGTTTTTCTAGAAAGGTATCCAACTTATCTCATTTCACTACTATTCAATCATATGTTGTAAACTTGTTAAGGACTTAACTTCAGCACATGTGAAAAGTACAAGAGCCTAACTTTTGTATACAAATGGATAATTTTGATTTTAATACATGTACCAGGTGAGCAAAAAGATTCAATTCAAACTATGACGGTTCCTAATCTTTTATTTTTATGTTTTGTATTATGAATTTTGCAGAGAGTATACTGTGTAATTGTAAATTTGTAACTTCCATTTCTAGCCTAATTTAGCAACGATGGCAAATCACAAAAGATTATCTTTTTTGTATTATTAATCTGCGTTTGTTCCAAAATATTTTTATGCTCGTCTAGTTACAACAAGTTACGACAATGCACTATTTTTAATTTTTTTGAGAATTAATAATATTTATTTTAAGTAAAACTATATTAAAAAAAAATTGAATTATAAAATATGTGGTGTATGTACCTTAACAATAATAATGAAGCTTGCTAAATTTAATGTACCTTAAATATTATATTTCTTAGTTAATTAATTTGGATTGAATATAAAATTTAGAATCCTGACAATTTCTTGATATTTTCAAATAAGGAAAAAAGAGTTTAATAGAATTCATTATCATCACAACCATATATTTCCGAAAACCACATTTCTAACCCAACGTAATGGGTGAAATAGACTCTAGCCTAACATGGACATATCCAGGGATTAGTGTCTCCTTTTTGAATTTGTATTTTAGTCCAAAGTAAGGCGTCACATATAATTTAATCTAAGAAAATGTACAAGTTCAATGCGTCAGCTATGACAATTCTGGGGGAGTAGGTTCAGTCACATCTTGATAATGTTGTGCTATATCATAGTTTAATTCTAATTATTATAAAATAAAATAAAAGTATAATTTTGTTTTAATTTGGGAGGAGAAGATGTTTCAATTCTGGAGGAGAAAATTACATAAAATACGAGGAGAAATTTTTTGCATCAGTTCTGGAGGAGAAGCCTTTCTCTTTGGAAATGATCTATCAAAACATGGTGGAATCAAATAAATTCTGAATCATATGCTAAGCATCGCTCCGGAATAATTATTATCATAATACACTTGCATTACGTACATTCTTTTAATTTTAATTTTGAACTAATATATCAATTATGTATCTTTTCATGTTAATATTTGGTGACTGTATCATGACGCTTGCATAAATTCATGGTGCATCTATTTTTTGAAGCCCTTTTGTGAGATCTTCCCTTCAGCGTAAAATAACTTGTTATGAGCAATACTGCATTAAATTTGTCCCCAGATGCATGAGTTTTAGCAGGAAATATTTTAGCCTACAAAGAGGAAAGCAACTGAAGTTATCGAGAAATGGACTTTCCCACCAACTCCAGGCAATATAAAACTTTCAAGTGCCAGAACATTGTATGTGTATCTAAGTTTAGGTTTCACCAATTCCATTCCCTGGCTCAATCATTAGAGCAAAACAACTGGTTTCCTCGCCATTAAAAAAACTTCTACATATTAAATCAGCAGCAAACTTGGTCTCCTTTCGGTCAACTAATGAACCCAACAAATTTTATCACCTCAAGAAACAGCATGTTAACCCATCATCTCCCCAGAACAATGTCATCAAATACGGAGATGTAAATTTCAAGGGAAAGATATGCATGTGACTGAATTGATAAAGAATAATGACCTCTTAAATGAGAATTCCTTCTGGTGACGCTAACAAATTTTAGGTTTTAGCATTATCATTAAGTAAACAATCTTATACACTACAATCGCATCTATATCTTTTATTTCATAATCCAGTTCATCATGTAGCTCCAGTTGACTGTTTCTCTCAAAGTAAAGTTTCACAGGATAAAAATAAAAGTAAATTTCAACACTGTTAGATCTGTTCAGGTTTGCATCCAAAAATCATACCAGAAACTGGAAAGTACTGCAGTTTGCTGCTAGGATTTGAGAGCTCTTCCGAAACCCATGAAGTACCTCGGTCCTCTTCACCATCAGCAGAAGTACTTTCATCGCCTGCACATTTGAACATTCCTCATGGAGATAAGAAGACAAGTGTTTCAGTTACATAATATGCAAGTGCACCTATATAAATAGTATGTAAAACCATAAGGCCCATGCACAAAGCCCAAGCACACTAATATCTAACTAATAGTTAATTTAGAGATAACTCCAATAGGTCCACTGCAGCGTGCGACGAGTATAAACTCTGCTGAATGGTGTAACCAAAGCATAGCTAACAGATTCACAGGGAAAATAAAACATACTGCTAGTGCAAACAGGATTTTCAGGACTCAAAAGACTCTGCTCTTCTTCTACATTATATAACTTATACAATAAATCACACAGAATACTAAAGCAAGCGTTGATAATGTTGAGTTTCATGGCATGCATAACATTAATTCGGGGAAATTTAGATACCTCAACCAAATTCAGTCTTGAGAGTAAATAAAAGATATCATCCAGAGCTTTTCTTCTTGCAATCTAAGTGATCTAGTGGTTCTTGCACCAAACAATCAATTGCTCTCGTGGAAACTAATGGAACAAAAGTGTGAATAATAGCCAATATTGTTCATTACTCTGGTAGTCCCAGCAAAAGGACCCTAATGAACATCTTAGCATCATATTTAGATACTAGACTCTCAAACATGAACACCACACATCCAACACTAGATTATTGTCAAATCGGAAAGAGCAGACTTACTCTCGTACCCCACCAACTTTAAAGCTGAATTTGAACTTTCCTGTGAAGAGAAAATCCCATCAATTTGCATAACCTAACAGAAATTTAGAACCAAACAGAAGAAAAATGATACACAAAATGAGCAGAAGTAAATAGACAGCTGACATCACCAGCACATCAGCAGTAAACTCTTGGTAAGGTTGAGAAGCATTAGCTTCCTTCCTGTTCATCCAGAAGTTTAAAAACCTGTTTTGTTTGATCATCAAGAAGATGAAGATGAAAAACATCAGGCAAAGTTGTATTTCATCCTTATAGATACAACTTTGCATTAAACAGCAACACCACTAAACAGTTTTCAGTCAAAGAGCACCAAACATAAATGTAAGACAGTCAAACAACAAAGAGAAACAACCAGTCAGTCATTAATAAGCATCCAAGTTTTCATTCAATCAATTAAGATGCAATCAACTCATTCACCAACAAACTATAGATTTGCTTTACAATTCCTAAACCAACACAGAAATAAACAAAAACATAACAACATCAACCATCGTAATTCTAATTGATTGGGCCTCAATAGTCAACATTGAAAACAGTAACCACCAAAATTTTCATAACCCGAGTGAGTGCCTTAACACCACAAAATCTTTCAAGCCCTATTCTTAAAATATAAAATTAAACCCTTCAATTTCACAAGGGTATCTAAAATCTCAGTAGAAAACTAATAGGCGATACTACGAACAATTGGTGGGCATTCGTAAACATCACATTCAATGTATTACTCAGGCTCTATTCATCATCGTCGCGCTTCTTGGGCTTGCGGTAATTCTCCTCGATGTGCTTGGCGATCACTAGGCCAGTGTTGAAAAGCTTCCGAACATTAGGAACGTTGTAATTCTGGGCTATGTAAACTCCGCATGCTGTCCCCACAATGAACGAGAAGCTGGTTTTTATTATGCCCATTTCTTCTTCGATCGACTCTTCCCTTTTTTCTCAGATGGGGATTGCTTTATACCTCTTCTACAGATTTTGTCCCCGCAATAATAAATTGGATCAAATCATGGTTTCGTCTCGAACAAGTAAACAAAATAAATTGAAATGAATCGGATTATAAGTTGAGCTGATTACAGTTGGGAATTAGGTTTTCCGTTTCGCAAGAAAGCAAGGAAGTGGTTTATTATGACTTTGACACTCATTAAAAATGAAACAATTGGTATTTGGTGCGGGTCTGACCTATCAACATATATATATAACATTTGAGGCTGCGTTCTTTTTAGTTGTAAATTTATCTTGGGAAAAGGAAGGAAAAACAAAATTTCACCCTTTAAATCCTTCATTTCTTTTCCCACATTTCCTACTTGACCCTTACTCATTCTTCATTTACACTACAAAGGAGGGATAATATTATCACACCATTTTTGGAGGGATAATATTATCCCTCCTTTGTAGTGTAAATGAGGAATGAGTAAGGGTCAAGTAGGAAATGTGAGAAAAGAAATGAAGAATTTAAAATGTGAAATTTTGTTTATCCTTCCTTTTCCCATGATAAATTTACAATCAAAGAGAACACACCTGATAAATAAAATTCCAAACTCTAATATGGTGCAGTGGCAAGTGCCTCCACCCCTTATCTTAAAGGGGGAGAAGTTCGAAACCCCTATCCTCCATTTATGCGATTTTTTTTTTCTTCTTGTTTTCTTTATTTTTTTTATTTTCTTTTTCTTTTTTCTTTATATGCATTTTTTTTCCATTTATGCGAATTTTTTTTCTTCTTCTTGTTTTCTTTACTTTTTTTTATTTTCTTTTTCTTTTTTCTTTATATGCATTTTTTTGTTTTCTTTTTACGTTTTTTTTTTCTGTTTAAATCATGCACCATAATAGGATATATATTTGTTCGCACAAATGTATATTTATGTTAATATAAGTAGTTAATTTCATTCATTATACAGTATTATACTCCCTCCGTCCCACGAATCTTGACACGTTTGGATTCGGCACGCGAATTAAGGAGTTATAGATTAGTGTTTTAAGTGTGTAGTTAATAAAATATAAAAGTGATAAAGTATGAGAGAGAATGTAATAAAAGGGATAAAGTAGGAGAGAGAGAGTAATAAGGTGCTAAAGTATGAGAGAGAATGTAATAATTATTACCCAAAATGGAAACGTGTCAAGATTCGTGGGACTGCCCAAAAAAGAAAACGTGTCAAGATTCGTGGGGCGGAGGAAGTACATATCAATATTTACTTTTTTTTACAATAATAATTATTTGATCAAATAACTAAAAGTATAAATTCTCATGAATGAAAGTAAGAATTATCGTGAACAAATGTAATAATTTAGAAATATTACATTTCATTGTAACAATAATTACTTTTTGTTACGACAACAATTACTTGACCAAATAGTTAATGATGAGGACTGTAATACTCATCAGCGCTGTGCTTAGCAATACTAGAGCAGAGCTAACCGCCCTGCCAGAGCAGAGCTCAACCCGCTTCGCCAGAGCAGAGCTGCCTGCCCTGCCAGAGTTACCAAAGACAGCCTACCGGAATGCCTTCGCAAGGCCTGAGACCAGCAACGAAGGGACTTGACAGCGCAGACGAAGGGACTGGGCAGCGCAGACGAAGGGACTTGGCGGCGCAGACTACCCAAGCTACTTGCCAGCACAGACCCGCCTGCGCAGGTCAAGGGAACTACTCAACACGAGCAACGAAGGACATCGCAGATGGGTCAAATCAAGACTAAAGTTAAGTGTATTAAGGCATTAAAGGGCCTAAATCCAATTATTAGAGTTCATGGGCCTAAACGCCTTTAGGGATCACTCTCACATCTATAAATAGAAGGTTTAGCATTAACATTAGGAAATCATGGTTTATTTGGGAGCAACACACTTGTAAAATGTAATTATCTCAAAGCATAGTGGAAGAACTCGAAAACACCCGTGGATGTAGGTCTTAACGACCGAACCACGTAAATCCTGTCTCGATTATTGTTTTTTAGATTAGGTGTTGGTTTCATGGAATTTATTATTCTTTGAACATGGAATTTTGAGTTTCAATAAATGAATTTGGGATTTGGGAAATGGTATACCTTAGCTTTTGGGGCATAAGCATGACTTATATTATCTATGCTGGAATTTATGCAATAATAACTATGTCTTGGAAGTTGCACAACTTCTGCATATGCGCTTAGACTTGAAATATAGATTGACTAAGTACATGAAGGGACTTGAAACATAATTTGAATAACTTACTTCGGGACTATAGTCATGCCAGCGCTGCCACTAGCATCACAAGTAAGGACACCAAGCACAAGTATACACATAACATGTTTTAGTTGAACATGCACATGTTACTAGGAGGGGGGAGTGGAGTATGTGCCACCATGTGTATTTTCTCGAAAAACTTAGCAGGATATTTGAGCCTTAAATGGTAACTTAGCCACGATCCGGAACTGTAAGCCTCAGAATGTATCTGAGCTTTCTCAGCGCAGTCAGGACAGGTTATTTCAGCCTGCGCAGCCATCTCAGTTATTTCAGTTATCTGGGCTGGTGGAACTATCTCAGTTATCTCAGTACAATCAGTGCTCAAATTATCAGCGTGACTATCTCAGTCATCTCAGCCTATGCAGTCATCTTCATATAAGTCATCTGCAACGCAGATTGCATAAATTGTCTCAACGCTGTCAATGCGATTATCTCAACACAATCAATGCGATTGTCTCAGCGCAAGCCAGTGCGATTATCTCAGCGCAGCCAGTGCAATTAACCAGCACAGTCAGTGCGATTGTATCAGCGCAACCAGGGCAATTGTATTAGCGCAGCCAGTGCGATTGTATCAGCGCAACCATTGCTATTATCTCAGCGCAGTTAGGGTGATTGTCTCATCTAAGCTACCACAGATTACCTAAGTCACCTTCAACGCAGATCGTCTAAGTTATCTTAACTAAGGCATTAATTGCAAACCCAAGGGCATTAATTGCAAAACTCAGGGGCATTAATTGCAAAACTAAGACATTAATTGCAAAACTCAGGGGCATTAATTGCAAAACTAAGGCATTAATTGCAAACTGAGGGGCATAAATTGCACAACTCAGGCATTAATTGCATGACGAAGGCATAAATTACACAACTCAGGCATTAATTGCACGACGAAGGCATAAATTACAAAAACTAAGGCATTAATTGCACGACGAAGGCATAAATTGCAAAAACTAAGGCATTAATTGCACGACGAAGGCATTAATCGCAAAATCTAGCCCTTTGTGGCATCGCAGGCATTGATCACTAAATTATTAGCAACAAATTACCGCAACTAACACGGTGCAATTGTAGCACAAATTGGTAACCAAGTATCGTATCCACAGGGACTGACACAACGAAACTTTAGCTATCTCCTAAACAAACTTAAGTAGTAGACAGGCAACAGAACGTAGAGATTGGTTGACTTAAACTAAAACGCAAATAACAATAATTAAAATCACGTAGGAAATATCAAATATAAAAGACAGCTGATCCTAGGGTAGAGTAGAGAGTGGCGGCGCTGGGTAGGGCAGTGAAGAGAGCGGCTGCGCTGGACAGGAAGACCTCCAGAAATCTGGCAGAGAAACACATGAACCACAGTGGTAGTATGAACAAAGCGCGATCTCTCGCAACTTCCAAGCTCAACACCGCACAAAAACCCAACAAAACAATAAAAATAAAAAGAAACAAAACTAAAAGAACGAAAAACAAAACAAAGTAAAACAGTTGGGTTACCTCCCAACAAGTGCTTAATTTAACGTCTAGAGCTCGACGATACCTCATGGTCTCAATGAACATCAAACGCAGCGGGCGTGATAGACACGCCTAACACGAACAGAGACAGAGGACTCATGTGCATCAGCTGCGTGAAAGACGACGCTTCCATTCGGCACATCTATCATAGCTCTTCCCGTAGCTAAGAATGATCGACCCAAAATCAACGGCGGATTTGTATCTTCAGGAATATCGAGGACCAAGAAATCCGTAGGGAAGACTAGCTTGTCAACTTTCACAAAGATGTCTTCAAGCTTTACTCTTGATCTATCCGCCATTTGAATCTCCATCGAGGTCGGCTTGAGATCTCCAATTCCCAACCGCTTGAAAACAGAGATGGGCATCACATTGACACTATCCCCTAAATCGCAAAGAGCTCTCCTCCAATCTCGCACTCAATGGTGAAGATACCCGGATCTTTCTTCTTCGAAAGTAGCTTCATTGGCAGCTCAGTGCACACAGCTTTCGCCTGCGAGATTTTCTTATCCTCATCCCCCATCTTCTTGGTGTGAACAATTGCCTTTTCTTCTTTATCCTTGGGATCCTGCAATTGCGAGAGAATTTGAGGTTGTGCACGTCGGTCCGATTCTTCAAGTAGTCTCTCTAGTTCATCCACTATACATCTATGCTCTGTCTCCTCGGGATTGATAACTTTTTTCTCATTCTTGCAATGGGAGATCTCCAGCTTGATTTCCTTGGCATCCTTGCCGTCCCGCTGCTCTGGATGATCCCGCTGCTCTGGATGATCCCGCTGCTCTGACTGATCCCGCTGCTCTGGATGATCCCGCTGCTCTGGCTCGCTTCTCAATTGAATTGCGTTACATTTTTTGCTCGGCTTCTCAGCACATTGCTCTTCAAGTACCTCCCTCTTCATCAGACTACGGGGGAATGGAGCTTTTGGGATGTATTCCCTAAGTGGAATAGGAGATTTGTATGGTTCCTTACTTGGTTGTTCATTCTCCTTGCTCATTCTCCTATCTTTTGGAGATAGAGTGCCATCGAAAATAGCATTGCATTGGCCCTTTGGATTGGCAGTAGTGTTGCTCGGGAATTGGCTCGACTTGTGCTGCGTAGCTGCTTGGTTGACTATCTGACCAACTTGAGTCTCCAAAATCTGCACTTACTTGGACAGTGCTGAAAAATTATTTCCAATATGACCCACTTGAGACTCTAAATTGGTCATCCTTGTATTAACAGTTGTCTTCATACTAGACATCTCTGTTAACATCTGCTGCATCATATCCCCCAGTGATACTTTCTTCGGCTCATTTACAACTCCTCCGCTAGATACAGAAAATCCAGGTGGAGGCTGCAAGGCATTGTTCGGATTGCCATAAGAAAGATTCGGTTGCGGTCGTCCTCCTGGCTGGAACTGCTGCTGGCCCTGCTGATATTACTGACCTCTGCCATACATTCCTGGCTGACCTCGATTCAATTCACTGATCTTAGTAGTCAGCTCTGCCAGCTGTGTAGCCATCGCTGCCTGTTGAGTAACCATTGCTGCCATAGGATCAGAACTGGACGCAGCTGCCACCTTTTTCAATTGTACTCTCTCGGATGACCATTGAAAACTCGTAGCAGCCATACTCTCTATGATGTTCCAAGCCTCTGAACTGCCTTTCTGAAGCAGCGAACCTCCTGCAGCTGTGTCCAAATGCATTCTTGTACGCTCTCCACAAGCATTGTAGAACATGATAATGAGCGTACCTTCATCAAATTCGTGGCTCGGACACTTTCTCAACTTCTCTTGATACCTCTCCCATGTATCTGCCAGCTTTTCTCCCTCAAACTGCTGGAACTGCACAATGTCCATCTTCAGTTTCAACGTAAGGCCAGGCGGATGAAACTTGCGTAGGAATGCATGAGCCAAATCCTTCCACATGATATTCTCTCCCAGCTGCGGCGTATGTTACCACGACTTCGCCTTATCCCGCAGTGAGAAGGGAAAAAGACGAAGACGGATAATGTCATCGGGGACACCATTCATCTTCACCGTGCTATACAGCTCCAGGAAATGCGCCAGGTGCACATTAGGGTCTTCAATCGCGTGTCCACCATATTGACTCTGTTGGACCATTGTGATCAAACCCGTTTTCAGCTCAAAGTTGTTAACATTCACTCGTGGGAGCTCCTGATACACATACTGCGGAATGAACGCTTCATTGATGGCTGGTTGTTTCTGACCCTCTTTAGCAGCTTGAGCGTCCAACAGCTGTTGCAGCTGCTCCTGTAGAGCACGAATCTGTTCATTAGTAGCCATCGTATGCAGTGCCTAAAAAAAAACGAGAATTAGAAAAATAAAAATAAAAAGAAATAGTAAACGCCTGAAATACTACTAAGTCCTATCGAAAATATTAAAGTAACTTCTTATCAATCCCTGACAACGGCGCCAAAAAGTTGATCACTAAATTATTAGCAACAAATTACCGCAACTAACACGGTGCAATTGTAGCACAAATTGGTAACCAAGTATCGTATCCACAGGGACTGACACAACGAAACTACTTTAGCTATCTCCTAAACAAACTTAAGTAGTAGACAGGCAACAGAACGTAGAGATTGGTTGACTTAAACTAAAACGCAAATAACAATAATTAAAATCACGTAGGAAATATCAAATATAAAAGACAACTGATCCTAGGGTAGTAAATTCATTAATTAAATCTACACAATAAATCTATTAATCCTATGTACCAGTTTTAATCCAGTTATGATGAGAGATCACTTAATTAATCAATCACTCTCGCTAGAGCAGCAACGATCGTAGATTAGTAAATTCTCTATCTCCGCTAGGTCTCAAGAAAATCTACTAACTCCCAATAGCTCATAAGAATAGCTCCCTATAATCCACCAATCTCCGCTAGGTCTCAAGGTTAAAATCATATCATACATTCCTGAATCCGCTAAACAGTTATCTCCGCTAGGTCTCAAACCGAATAGCTACACATGCAAATTATTGGCCAGATAATCAACAAGAAATTAAGCACCAGGAATTATGAATCATAAACTGGAAGGGAAATAGGCATTAACAAATAAATCACATGAACCTAATTAACTATTTACAAACCCTAGAATCAGAAAAAGAAACTAGCCAGACACAGTAAAAGAAAGCAATAATAAAAACTGAATTAAATAAAACTGAATGAAAATGATTGTAGCGGCTTGAATCTTCAATCTTGATCCAAGCCTTAAAAGCTGGAAAACAATAAAATTCTAAAGCTATAAAACTGAAATATGAATGTTGGGTTCAGGGCGTCCGCTATATCTTAGATAGGTCAAAAGAGGACCTATTTATAGTTTTCAGATTTCCTACGATCACCATGGAAGTTGCCATGCAAAGTAGAATTCTAAAGGTAATAGAATCGTGTAAAATAAGGCAACTCTCCAGCTGGATGCGCGCTTTGGAAAACACTCCTACTCTTGCCGACTTCGCAGCTCTCGCCAGAGAAATGGTTATCGCCAGGGGAACGGGCCTCACCTCGCCTAGGGTAATGCTATCGCCAGAGGAATGGGTCGCGCCAGAGGAATGGGTCGCGCCAGAGGAATGGTGATTTCTCTGCTATCGCCAGAGGAATGGTGATTTCTCTGGCTTCTCGATTCCGCTGCACTGGCTTCTCTCCCCTCTGCTCTGACTATCGACTTCTCTGGCGATTGGTTTCTCTGCTCTGGTGAGTTGACTTCGCTGCTCTGGTCTTTGATTTCTCTGACGCCAGAGGAATGGTGATTTCTCTGCTCTGGAGATGTCGGTTCCTCTGCTCTGGAGACCAGAACACCTAGAAAACGCCAAATTCATCCAAAATTCTCCAAAACTGCATTCTTCCATCTCGAAAGCCTAAATCTCCTGCAAAGCATAAAATACACCATAAAACGCACCAATTTCCAGAAGATTATCTTAAAATACGCACATACAAACCCTTAAAAATAGAGTAATTTAAGCATAAATCAGGCATTAATTGCAAAACTTAGGCCTTCATGGCAGCGCATGCCTCAATGTCTATGCTCCGCGTAGAAACATCGTAAGCCGCAAAAGTTAGACTGGAGATGAGCCTTAAGTGGCAACTCAGCCGCTCTGTGGATATTTGAGCCTTAAGTTAGTCATCATTGATGATATTCAAAGAATCAAAAGGAAAAATTACTATCTCTTTTATCTTAGTTCATTTGCAGCGCTGGAATACTTTGTCTTTACTATTTTTACAGAGATTGACAATTTTTATCTAACAAGTGGCGATTCAGGGAATTATATATGCTTAGTTGAATCGGGAGAACAACACATCGCTGATTCTACATCACGTGTCACTGGTTGAACACAAAGAGAACACTGTTCAACCAGACTAGGGGGAGTAGCTGATGAGGACTGGAATACTCATCAGCGTTGTGCTTAGTAATTTAAGTCTAATTTACCTGATTATTGTTATTATTATTATCACAGGAACTAACGAGCGCAGGTCTAACTAAAAAGACTTGCTAACAAATAAATATGAAGAGACAATCAGCCTTGACCAAAGTGCAGAGCTGCTGCCATTGCCAGAGTGCAACACCACCAGCAAAGACCAGAGCAGCGCAGCTCGGGAAGTCAGCGCAGACCAGAACAACGTAGCTCGGGAAGTCAGCGCAGACCAAAGTAGCGCAGCTCAGGAAGTCATCGCAGACCAATGCAGCGCAGCTCGGGAAGTCAAAGCAGACCAGAGCAGCGCAGCTTGGGAAGTCAGAGCAGACCAGAGCAGCGTCACTGAGACCAGAGTCAGCGCCGCGAAGACCAGAGCCCAGAGCTACCAGAGCTGGCCTCACCAGAGCGCAGAGCTGGCCTTGCTAGAGCCGGAGATACCCGCTTCACCTGAGCGTAACGATACAAGAGACCCACCCGCGCAGGTAGGAAGCCTACCTGTGCAGCCAAGAAGCCTGCGCAACCAAGAGACCTACTCACACAGGCAGAAGGCATACCTCCGCAGACAACAAGATACCTTCCCGCGCAGCCAAGGTGCCTTTCCACGCAGCCACGTATGATGGTTCAGCTTGGGGATTAAGATCATTGTACTGAGTTTTAGGGCCCAATTGACTAAATGAGTGGGCTTTTAGAATTAGGGTTTACTTACAAACTATAAATAACACTGTCTATTGGAAAAATAGGGGATCTGATTCATTCACTCGACAGTGGTAAAATGTAATTATCTCGAAGTATAGTGAAAATCCGGGCAACCTCCGTGGACGTAGGTCTTGACGACCGAACCATGTAAATCCACGTCTCGTTTATTGCTTTATAATTTAGGTGATGATTTCATGCTTCATCAGTTAAGAATAAAATTATTAACGAGTGAAAATAACATTACTTTTATTCACATCAATAACTACTTTTACTTACAAAAACATTTATTTGAATAAATAACTAAAAGTACAAATTCTCATAAATAAAAATAACAATTATCGTGAACAAATATAATAATTTAGAAACATTACATTACATCATATCAATAGTTACTTTTGCTCACGACAATGATTACTTGACAAAATAACAAAATTACAAGTTCAAACGAGTAAAAATAACATTACTTTTATACATATCAATTGTTGGGAACTTAATGAAATATTATATCCCTAATTTTTTATGATACCAAAACTCTTTGTGCGTATTGTAATAGACTAGAAATTTTTCGAACTCATATGTTGGAGTTCATGTCTTTGGTTTGTTTGAAGACTGAAGACAGAAGACCACAACTGAAGAAAGCTGGAAAAAACAAGTCAGAATGCATCAGTTTAGACTGAATGAGAGTTTCACTGAACTATCAGTGATGACTAATGCTTTAATGCGGAGCAAATGGAATTAGCGGACTGATACTCCTGATAAGTATCAGTCGACATTCTTATACTCTGAAGCCAGCATTAAATGCTCATACAGCCGCATTAAATGCAGAGATTTTGGGGATCGTCCTTTCTTTGCAGAGAGTTCCTATTTGATGCAACATGTCTCACAAACACCCTACCAGATGTACTTTGAGACGCCGTTCTTCACCAAAACAAGAACCTCGAAGATTGTGGACTCAGCCAGATTCAAATCTACTCTCACAACGGCAGAAATCCTGAAGACCATCTCTCCAACGGATCTATTCAAGACTTCGTCTATAAGTAGAGCTCGAGGAATACTGCAATCTTCACCGATTCAAATGCACAAGCTGAAACTCTGCTAAAATTGCAACTCAGCCTTCAACTTAAATCAGATCACTGATTACATACATTTTCTTAGTTTCTTAGGCAAATCCTTGTATTACTCAAAGCCTAAGATTTTGATTACTTGAGATTCCATTCTTAGTAATCCTAGTTGGAAGAATCCTGAATCCCTTTTCAACCGAGAGAAAAGAGTGTTTGAGTGGTTGTTTAGTACTAGAAAAATTAAACAGATCGATTTCCTTGGCACCAGATAAGCCAAGAGGGAGTTCAGACCAAGGGTTCTGTCTCCAAAGACCTTAGCGAGACACGAGTGTGTCAAGGTGTGCTAAGTGTCAGTCTAAAATCCAACCAAGAGTGGTGTTGGTAGGTTTGCTATGCACCTCAACGCATTAGCCCAGAGTAATTGTCAGATTGATCATCTGACCGTGGAGTAGGAACGTTATTTCCGAACTACGTAAAAACATTCTTGTGTTCTTTTCTGTTTTCAATTATTTCCTATTTGCGCATTTGCTGATATTAACTGAATCTGGCTAACTGAAAAGATCAACCAAGAATTTTATTTGTGTCTTTCTTTTCAAATGCTAATTGAACTAAGTTTATTTTCCGCTGCCATTGTTATCAGTCTAACTGATAGATCTACTGATAATCAGTAAGATTCGTAACACTTCTCTGTTTTCGTTCAAACTTGATTGAAGCCTTATTTGGACTAAAGTTATCTGACTGATTCAAATAATTGAAGTCATCCACTGATAGTTCCATCAGTATCAGTTACTAGCCTATTCTTTTGAAAACTGTTAAGTTCACTTCTCATTTCATAAATCAGTTTTTCGCAATGAATTACCCTACAGGTGTATATCCCCCTCCATACACCTGTTCAGAGACCCTCCGGGACCCAACATCAATAATTACTTTTTTCTTACAATAATAATTATTTAATTAAATAACTAAAAGTACAAATTCTCATGAATAAAAGTACTAATAATTATTGTGAACAAATGTAATAATTTAGAAACATTACATTTCATTATAACAATAATTACTTTTTATTACGACAATAATTACTTGACCAAATAGCTAAGAATAAAAGTCCTAGCGAGTGTTACTTTTCTTCACATCAATAATTATTTTTACTAACAAAAATAATTACTTGAGAAAATAACTAAAAGTAAAAGTTCTTATAAATTATTATTAAATTAAGATTTTATTGAAAAAGAAAAACAAAAAACCCTTGAGAGCACAAAGAGCAAACTAAGGGCCGAGCCTCATTAAAACCCCTCTAAGGCAAACCCGCGAGGGAAAATCCTTAAAGGGGAAAAAGAGTACTCGTTAACGCACAAACGTGAAAGGAAGCGGGGGTGAGACAACTTCAAAGGTTTCGGCCTAACCATCACCCCTAAGTTGCTTGGCTTCCCATCACTAAAAAATGACGAACAAAGGACACTAATCAACCACAAAAACCAAACAACAATCCAAAGTAAAGCAACACAGACCCTGCCTAACCTGCAAGCAAAACGAAGGAGGAGATAAAACTCCGAGACTCAGCTCATCAATGACGGCACCGGCTGAATCCCACCAAAACCCGACCCCGAGAAAGGGAGTCGAAATCCAAAGGAGTCCGACTAGCTTCGCCCCCGAGCCGAGCTCACCCGGACACGGAAAGGCTCCACTGCCACTCCAACCCCAACTACTCCAGCTCACCGCCGACCAGTCACTAGCACCAGTCTGCGCCCGTAGCCAACCCTCGGCATCAATCCAGTCCACCTCAACGGGATCTATCTTCCCGAGCCCAGAACCAACAGCGACCACAGCATCACCCATGCACCCCCAAACGACAGGCCTACCAAGTGTTCGGATTAAGGCACGAACCAAAAGAGTCCCAAGCCACATGTTCGTCAAACCAGCCAAGAACCTATCGATCATAGCAGGGCAGAACGCCCCAAAACCAACCCCAGCAAGAGCAGTCCACTCACCCAAGCTATTCCAAACAGAGACGAACAACAGACCAATAGAGCTGAAAAAAGACCAAACCAAGATCGCACACCAACTGCTCGCCGAAACCGCAACATCCTAAACCGAAGAAACCTCCATCCGCGAGGGAAAATCTTGCAAGCAAAACGAAGGGGGAGATAAAACTCCGAGACTCAGCTCATCAATGACGGCACCGACTGAATCCCACCAAAACTCGACCCCGAGAAAAGGAGTCGAAATCCAAAGGAGTTCGACCAGCTTCGCCCCCGAGCCGAGCACCAAAAGAGTCCCAAGCCACCTGTTCGCCAAACCAGCCAAGAACCTATCAAGCATAGCAGGGCAGAACGCCCCAAAACCAATCCCAGCAAGAGCAGTCCACTCACCCAAGCTATTCCAAACAGAGACGAACAACAGACCAACAGGGCTGAAAAGAGACCAAACCAAGAACTCACACCAACTGCTCGCCGAAACCACAGCAGCCCAAATCGAATAAACCTCCATCCAGCAGTAGGAGTTAGCGACACAGTCTCAGTTGACTGTGCGAAGCCATATCACGACGGACCGCAGTTTTGATCTCCTCAATTTCGTGCGGCCACCACCCTTCCATCCGCTGTTGATTAGCCATAATGTCTGCCACTTTGTTGCCCTCTCTATAAATATGAGTGACCTGCAGATTGAAGTTCTCTAAAATCTTTAATATGTTATGCCAAGTCGCCTTAAACCTCCAAGGCACCGCAGTAGATCGAGAATTCAGGAGGGAGACGACGTAAGTAGAATCTGCTTCAATCCATAAGTTGTGCCACCCACGAGTATTAGCAATTTGAATAGCGAAGATGATGGCCAAAAGCTCAGCTTCAAAGGCGTATCCCAATTCCCCTTTGAAATGAAAACAACCACGCACCACATTCCAGTTGTCACGAAACACACCACCTGTCGCTATGGCCCCGGGCGCTCCCATCGCCGAGCCGTCCGTATTTACTTTGATCCAAGGAGCGACCGACGGCCACCAATGAACCTCCACAAACTCCGGAGGCGGAGCACTCCTGGTATTTACTCCCACCGCACGGAGGATCAGATAGTCCGACCAAGTATTATGCATGTGACCTAATTTGGAAAAATTAGAGTCCATGTCTTTGAAAGTGACTTTCACCATATGAATAATACGACGAGCCTCAAACTTTTGATTTTCAAAGATACAATTGTTCCTCTGTATCCAGATAGCCCAGAGGATCGTGATGATGCCAGCTTTCCAAAGATTGCCAACAAGCGGGCTAAGATTATGACGCCAGGCTTCCACCAAGAAGCTATGAATATCACTGGCATACAGACTTTGCGTGAGGTTGAACCAGCCAAGAAACGTCGCCCAAATCTCCCTCACCCGGTCACAATTCCAGAAAGGTGATCCTGACTCTCACTGTCTCTTAAGCAAATCAGACAAACGTTAGGCATGATCATGCCATGGCGAATAAGACGATCATAAGTAGGCATACGGCTATGGAGAATACGCCAGCAAATTAAAGATCTACGAGTTGGTATGAATGGTTCCCAAATCCAGGATCCCCAAGAAACTTTCGGAAAGTGATGACAATGTCTATCAAAAGCAAGGGCAGTAGTGACATTCTCGTGCAACGAAGGCTTCCAAAAACGCACATCTCCCTCATTCCCAAGGGAAGTCAGCAAGATATCACAGATAATGTCAGGGAAGGCATTCACGAAGGCTTGGGAGAAATGCCAAACTCCATCAAAAAAATAATCCGCTACCGATTGAGTGAGAAACGGTAGCATAAAATGGGGAATCTCACATTTAGACATCAGCTTGTACCCCAACCAATCATCGTACCAGAACGAGGTGGTCGCCCCATCTCCAATATGCGAAAAAGAATCAGCAACCAGACCATCAATCTCCTTCCGTAAGCTCATCCAGATGGTAGAGGCGGCCACCAAAGATCGACCCCTCCCAAAGCTATCCAGATATCTCTCTCTGATCAGGTCATAACCAAAATCCTGCCCATCGATCACCTTCCAAGCAATTTTCATAAGATAGCTTTTATTCATGAGCTCGAAAGATCTAACACCAAGACTGCCCTCCTCCTTAAGCGAACAGACCCGATGCCAGCTAACAGAGCAAGAGGGAACCTGCTTAATATTGCCAGTCCAAAGGAAGTTCCGACAGCAAGCATCAAGGTCCTTGATCAACGCCGTCGGCCATCTATAAACCATCATAGAATGCGTAAGGGAGCTTTGAATAACCGACCGAATCAAACAAAGCCTCCCAGCCATCGATAAGTGCAAGCCCTTCCATCTAGCGAATTTATTGATGACACGATCTTTAATCGGACGCAGGTAAGAGGCCCGCACCCTGCCCCGAAAGATGGGAACGCCAAGATAGGTGAACGAAAAATTCCCTTGGGCGAAATTTAGAATGTTTCTAATCGCCCTGCAAACCTGAGTGGGAACTTTACTTGTGAAGAAGATTTGAGATTTTTTCGGGCTCACAATTTGATCAGAGATTTGCCCGTAGTAATCAAGAATTTTCTGAATGGTACGAGCATTGCTGGTAGTAGCATGACAAAACACTAAAATATCGTCCGCGTGTAAGAGATGGGTAGGAAAATTAGAACCACGTCTCATCTGCATAGGCGTAAGATGACCAGAACTCACACAATTAGTAAAGAGCCGGCCGAGAACATCTTCCGCGATGCCAAAGAGAATGGGAGAGAGAGGGTCTCCCTGACGGACTCCCCTAGAGCAAGCGAAATAGCCTTTAAGATTACCGTTGTAGAGGATAGGAGATCCTGGCAGAATGAAGAATAATCTCAATCCAACGAATAAACTTAGCATCATAGCCTGCCACTCTGAGAACATTAAGCAGGAAATCCCAATTCAGAGTATCAAAAGCTTTTTTAATATCAATCTTGCAGGCCATATTTTGTCCCCGGCTAGTGCGATGCATACAGTTAACTCCTTCCGAGCCCATCAGAATACAATCGTGAATCGAGCGACCACTAATGAAACCGAACTGATGATGGGAAACATAAACAGCTGCTACCTGGCTCAGTCTCGTTGCCAACACCTTAGCAATGATCTTATAGAGAAAATTGGACAAAACAATAGGCCTAAGATCTGAGACCGAGTTGACGACTTCTTTTTTAGGAATGAGCACCATAGTATTAGAATTGCAACCTTGAGGAAGATACGAGTGCCGGAAGAAAGTTTGAACAACATCCCAAATATCAACTTTAATTATAGGCCAGCAGTGCTGAAAAAACTTGCCAGAAAAGCCATCCGGGCCAGGAGAACTCTGCGAGTCCATCTGAAAAACCGCGGCCGAGATCTCATCTTCATTAGGAATACGAATAAGCATATCGTTGTGATGATCAGCGACCATACCATCCATAACCGCTTCCACCGCCGTAATATCCGGGATAGTGTGGCTGCTAGCAGTGAACAACGTAGAGAAAAAGTCCACTGATGTGATCCCCAATAGCCGTCTGGTCATAGCTGATAGTCCCATTAACATCCAAATGAGAAATAATATGAGGCTTCTGACGATAGCTCAACATAGCATGAAAAAACTTAGTGTTCCTGTCCCCATCTTTAAGCCATGAAACATGGCTTTTCTACTGTAGGAGCGAGCTTTGACGTGAGAGAGCAATGTTGATCTTAGCTTGCGCTTCGACCTCTTTGTCAAAAAGATCATCAGTGTAACCTTCCACAGAGATCTGATCTTGGATCTCCAAAAGATCTTGTTGAGTCTTCATGATGCAAGAATCAACGTTCCCAAAAGTATCACGATTCCAATTGCGAAGGACATGCCGGAGCCTTTTAAGTTTATGCATCACTTTATAAATCGGACAATGAATGTTCGTCTCCATCTGCCAAGAAACCTCAACAGTAGCGAGAAAATCCGGATACATCGTCCACATCGTAAGGAACTTGAAAAACCGATGGCGAGGAAGAGAATCCACCGTGCAATGCAAAACCAACGGAGAATGATCAGAGGTAATGCGCGGCAACGCTTGAACAAAAACCGAACTCCAAAGAGCAGCAAACGAAGTATCGTAAATAGCTCTGTCCAACCTCGACTCCACGTGAGTAGGCATAAATCTGCGACCTGACCAAGTGTAATGCAAACCAACAGTAGGCGCCTCGATGAAACCTGTGGCATCGATGAAATCACAGAATTCCTCACAGGCTATCGTGTTCGGCATGCAATCACTGCTTCTTTCGTGCGCGCCTTTAACAGCATTGAAATCGCCAATAAAAACCACATTATCATCAATATGATTAAGAAGATCCAGCCAAAGTTGTCTTCTGTCAACATAATTATTAGCCCCATGCACCACCGCAACTTTAAAGTTCCAGGTCGACCAACTGCACTTCATGATAACTACCTGCTCCGAAGAAAAGATAACGTCATAAATCACCGAAGGGTGCGAGAAAACCCAGATATTCGAGCTCATATTAATCCGAGAGTTTTGGAAATAAGGAACCAGATTCAAGGAGCGCCAAAATCTGGAAAACGTTTTATTGAAAGCAGATTTTGGTTCAATAATACCAACAATAATAGGAGAGAAGGAGCGACATTGCTCCGTTAAAACTCGTTTGGTTTCGTCCGTAAGACCACGGACGTTTCAGACGAGAACATTCATCAGAACCTAGAGAGAAGACGTGGACGGGTTTTCACCCGCTTCCACTTCGGCCGCCCAGCTTCTCGCTGCCACATTATCCAGAACTTTGATGCTTGCGGTTCTCTCAGCAGATATGACAAAGTCTCTAGGCCTGTCGCCCGCTTCCCACGCTTTAAAAAGCTTGTTCTTGTTGTAATCTTCGGAGGCTTGAATAGGGACAACTTTAGTATCCGAGGTCTTGCGAAGCCGAGTCTTGATACTGTCTTCCCCACTTAGGACCTGCTTTTTGGCAACTTGTTCTTTAGTTGGTCTGCCACATTTTTTAGCTTCGACATGTTTGGCTTGCGAAATTTCCGCAGCTCTCTGCGCTTTAATAGCAGCCTCCATGAAGATTTCCTTCTTCTCCTTACTGGCTTCAGTTTTGCCCTTGCTCGAGATGGTCAGATGATCCCTTAAGTTGCCGGTTATCCTCTCCTGATCTTCCATTTTATCAGTTTCCCGATCTCCTTGATTCCCATACACGCTCGGTTCAATCAACTCCTGCTCCTCCTTTAAAATAAGACACGCTTGCCTCTCAACACCACTGATCTGTCCGCCAATGTTCCCCAAAACCATATTAATTTGCTCCTCCGAGGCTTTCCTCGTAACAGTTTCAAGGATATCAGGTCCGTAAGAGTTAGCCTCCTCAAGTTCCCCCTCCGACTCGGACTCCACATTCCCCTCATCAAGCATTTGAAAAGTATTCCCCTCCTGTTGGACCCCTTATCCTCATTGTTCTTGTCCTCCGCAGTAGCAAGTTGTTGTTTTGGCTTCCAGTTATTACGTTTGCTCACCGTGGTGAAGCCTTCATTCTCCTTTCCTGTCCCGTTCGCATGTTTCTTACTGTTCTCCTTCGTGCCTTCTGGCTTGTTCTCAGCTCTTTTTTTGACTTTATTACATTTATCAAACGAGTGCCCAGCGAGCTTGCATTTAGAACAATACGCTGGAAGATGTTCAAAATCAAATTCCACATAGAAGGAACATTCTTCACTATCAATAAGGAGGACCTCCGGGAGAGAGGCTGCCAGATCAATTTCAATCAAGATTCGAGCATAATGCCCAACTTCTCCGAGGGCTGTCGCACTATCAACTTTAATCGGAGTGCCAAGAGCCCTTCCAATTCCCGTGACGATGTCTAGAGTCCAGTACTCTAAAGGCAGATAGTAAATCCTGGTCCAAACTTGACAAAGCGAAGAAACTTCCTTGTACGGATTGAAGTTTCTAACCCATTCCCGAAGTCTCATCGAGCCAGCGAGAAGATCCCAGACGGGTTTGCTTTTCACTTTCGCTTTATCTTCTTCGCATGCAAAAGTTATCGTATAGAAACTCTTCCCGATGGGAATGAGTTTCCACTCCTTCTCCACCTCCCAAACGTCTTGCAGTTCCTTTTTTATCTCAAGGAAGTGTTTAGGTTTTTCCCCCTTGCGCTGGAATAGTCTTACAATCAAAGCATATTGGAATTGATCCACCTTCGCCTGTAGAAGTTCTCGTGAAATCGTCAGGGCGACTTCTTCTCCCTTCTCTACTGGCTGCAGAGAATTGAAACGATGGACCAACACGTCCGACTTTTTTTCAATCTGTTTTGGTTTCATCAAAGTCGCAAAGGACTTTTTAGGGCTTGCAGCGTTGGCAACCTCAACAATCCTCGAAGCCTTCCTCATCTCCTCTTTAGGGTTTGAAGAAACCCTAGTTTCAGAAGCGGGTGAACCAGAAGACCCTTTCTCAAAATTGGTGGAAACCATCGGCAGGTGAAGTCCCGACTTGTCGGAGACTAGAATCTGGGCAGCGTCCGGCGTCATCGGGTTATGCATGGCGGCGGCGAAGAAACTAGGTCAAACCCATCTCTCGAAACATTGCTCTGAATTGAAAGTTTCAAATTGTTTCCAAAAAAAGTTCTTATAAATCAAAATAAGCATTATTGTGAAAAAATGTAATCTTGTTAAAACATTACCTTTCATCATATCAATGGTCAATTTTTCTTGGGACAATTTTTACTTGACTAAATAACTAAAAATATAATTTCTAATGATAAAAAATAAGCACTACTTTTATGCATTTCAATAATTACTTTTTCTTACTATAATAATTACTTAACCAAATAATTAAAAGTACAAGTTCTAATAAATAAAAGTAACAATTATCATAAACAAATGTAATAATTTTGAAATATTTGTTCACGATAATTGCTATTTTTACTCACGAGAACTTATACTTTTAGTTATTTTCCTCAAGTAATTATTGCCGTCATAAAAAGTAACTATTGTTATGAAACATGTAATATTTTAAAAATATTATATTTTTCACAAAAATATATAAAAAAAGGCAAAAGAAAAAAAGTAAACAAAAAAAGCAAACGAAAAATAAAGAAAATACCGAAAGGATAAAAAAACCAAAATATATAAAATAATGCTAAAGAAAAACTGTAAAATTAAACAAAATGCAATAGAAAAATACAACCTATTCTTGGGTGGTTTCCAGTTGTGAACTGCTTCAACCTTCGATGGATCCACTTCAATTCCTTGGGCTGAGACCACGTGTCCAAGAAATACAACCCGATCAACCCTGCATCATCTATAAGTTGGAAGGCCGCACATGTCATCTTCGAGTCATCTCTACAACGCATGTAGTTGAAAATGCGTTCCATCTGACGCATCCACTCTTCAGTCCCCAAAGGTCCCTCGTTTCCGGTGGTGCCATGCTCCGAAACTGAGCTACTACTCCATTTCCACTTTTCGCCTGAGGTTGTGGTGGTTGTTGAGGCAATACCCCCCTCAACGCCTGTGCTAGTACTTGGGCCAGCGCATTAACATTGTTTCGATTTTGATTCCTATTTCTCATTGATTGTGTGGCTTCGCTATCAGGATTCTTCATCTGCCGGAGGTCTCCTATTACCCCTTGTCCTGGCCATGAACTAAAACAATGCGGTATAAAAATAGAGTTGGTGGCCAAAACAACGTTAGATACTAGTTTCATTTAAGCAACTAAAAAAAAAAACAAACATCTTGTAATAACGGAAAAAAAATAAAGACCTAAATAATCACTAAACACTACTAGCTCTCTTCCTCTTCTTGTTTGGGCCATTCGTCTTTGAGTTATTCCCATAGACATAGTATTTCCATGTTATTAAAACTTCAGAGATAAACTCCTCAAAGTCTAGAGTTTCCATTAATCCATGTCTTCCTGGTCCGATTTTGACGACGTCCTCCATCACTTCCTCCACCATCCATCCTATCATTCTGGGAGCCACTTCCCTAACTCGCTCCGCGAAGTATAACGGTTCAGGTGTGCATCTTTCAGTTTCCATTTCCCTCCATAGGTCGCGGTAGAGAAGTAGCTGCATTTCTACTCCAAGAGTATGGTCCCATGTTAGTTCTTGGAACCTATCCAATAATTCGGTGGTACGAGTAGGGACCCGACTTGCTAAAGGTCCACTTGGGGCACTTCCCCCAAATCTTATCATATGTGTTCTTTCCATCGCCTAAAGGTCATCACACGAAAAAAAAATATAAGAGGTAAGGAAAAAAAATTAAACGATTAAAAGAAAACCCAAAATAATAATCCTCAAAACGAGGTCCAATAATGTCTCAAAACAAAGAAGTAATAACGCAATGTCAAAAAAAAAAAAAAAATCAGTAGTCTCTTCATAGGGGTGGTTGGAGCCTTGGCCTTCTTCTACGGCTTTCTTTCCACGAAAGACAGTCTTCAAATTGTTCACAAGGATATTTATATATCGGTCAAATGATGTCTTTTAGGGCAACTCTCATAATGATCGAAGCTAACTTCGAATGCTTCTAGGGCAAAATATTTCAAACGGTGGTCAATTACTTCTACCACTTTATTCATTGCCTGCATATCACCCGACTCTCCTCCATTGGAGACATACTCCTCCCATAGTCTCAACATGGTCCACAAATTTTCCTCTGCACCCTTGCTATCTTCCCACTGGTATGAGAAGAAACGTCTTCCCAACTCTTTGATACTCATAGGCACCAACGTGCTCTTTCTACATGTGTTGCGTGTTCTAGCCATCTAGACAAGTAATCTTGAGGACATGGGGAAAAAAATAAAATAAATAAAACCATTGAGAAAACTTAGAGCATTAAAAAAAATATACCATACTGTGACGCCCCAATTTTCTTTACTAAATAAAAATAAGTACTTTGATTGAAAATAATAAGGTTTCAATATTTAAATAGCTAAAACTCGAATCCAACAGAAGAAGTAAACAACAATCATAAACTGAGTCTTTATTTCTATAAAAAAAACATTAGTTCTTCTTTATTCTCGACCACCATCACACTCCCGCCTTTCATCACCCGAGTCGTTTCCTGAAAAGATATAATATTGTTTTGGGGTGAGTACAATAAACTCAGTGGGGTGCATTTATCCATATTATAAGAATCACAACAAGATATAAGTGCAATAAAAACTGTCTGCTCTTTCATATTGCCCGAAAGCAATAACTTTCTGTCTCTTAGCCCGAAGGCTATATAATTTTCTGTCTCATATAGCCCGTAAGCTATAACTTTCTGTCTCATATAACCCGTAGGCTATAACTTAACCTGTAGGTTATAACTTTCTGTCTCATAGCCCGGAGGCTCTGCCTGCTTCTCACACATATAAATTGAGTAAAACGTATAATAAGGATAAATGTTAAATGCAACGTTATAACCCCACCTTAACCTTTCTTGTGCAAAACTCGCAATTAAAATAATCAAGTCTCGCACGCCGTTCCTAAAATGAATTATGAAATCGTAATTAAAATATGCTAAATTAATTAATGCACATGAAGATGGATGAATAAAATATGCTAAAATTTTATTAATAAAATTAGAACATTTAAGAGATCAAGTATATATATATAGATAGATCGAAGAGGCTGGAAATCAAAAAACTATGTAGATTTTATTATAATACATGTCTAATTAATTTTCCAAGCAAAAAGCTATAAACTCACGTCACATACATATTTAATATATATATTCTCACATTTATGGATACAACATATATTACATACATAAGTTTATTTATAAAACAAACAAATGCACAATTTCCTATATGTTATACATAGGTACACGAATCATTCCGACTTTTATATATATATATATATAGAGGAGGGCTATTCAGAAAACAGTCTTTAGTCTATAAAATAAGACCGAATCCAGACCTTAGATGATCATTTTAAACGGCTACGATTAAAAGTCAACTCAGTATTTAGTTCATGTATTCCTATGTTAAATGCAGACATAAATATGTTTCAAGGGTAAAAATGGCAATGGATTTCGACCTTCCATATTTCCAACTGATGTGGTCCGATTCTGCAGGGATTAATTATGGAATTAATAGGTGAATTGGATATGATATTAGAATCAATTCAATATCAAAAATTGGATGCGGTTTACGATTATCCATTAATGATTCTATTCAAAACACACCTAACCCTTTTGAATCTACATAATTTGGCGGTGATATTCCATTAAAAAAATGTAAAATTTACATATAACTCATACATTATATTCCATAAATAATAATTAAATTGAATTGGCGTTCACATATAATTTATACATTGTTAATGTAAAATTACAACTAATGTATTAATTATTTTTATCAACCAAGATCTGTGAGGTTTGTATGAACTATTGTGTTTTGTGGCTCCGAATATTTGAAAAACAAACTTTTGTATGATATCGTTCATGTGTAGGTTTAAAAAAATTCGTATGATATGGTGTTGCATGAATTATATTTGATTTTTGTACGAATTATTTTTTACTATGTGCATGAATTATTTGTTTTGTAAACATGAATGCATAATATGCAATAGCAATCTTGATGCAGACATTATACATCATAGTTTTTCTGCATTTTTTTTAACTATTTGAGGAATAAAATTCAGGCGTAGCGTATGTTATTGTGTTTTAATTTGGATGATTGTACGTATCATTCATGAAATTACTGGTAAAATTCGTGTCATTCAGTATAATTTATGACGGAATAAAAATTAGTTATAAAACATGAGAGTGCACTATTTGCACTTTATGCATATTATAAATTCGCCATTCATTACGAGTTATGTTATAGTTCGTATCAGATTTAGTAAAATTCGTAAACTTATGATGCATGTGCATAATACAAAATTTTGATTCGTAATGAGTCATGGAGCTTAGATTTTATATTCGTGAGGTAACTAGTGAAATTTATATAAATAATAAAGGATTTATGAGGATTAGTATACATGTCTGATCGTATAGTATCCAAATAATTATGGAAAAGATATTTAATCAAAAACTGAAATTACCATCCTAACCTATTAGTGTATGTGGCGTTAATTTTCATTAATTATAAAGTAGCAAGATCTGTCCATTGATTATTATATATCCAATGGTTTATAGTGGTTCCTATTTTATAGCCTAAATCTAGTTTTTATTTTAGCCTAACCCTATATTATATGGCGAATTTCTTATAGAGGCAACCGACGGAACAAAGAAGTTTACCTCACACAGAGAAGATCGGTAATTTGTGAGAGTGTGGAAAAGAGTGAAGAGGAAGGGTATTTATACTAGAGGATAGGGGTTTATTTATAGGAATAAGCATCACTCAAAACAATCATTCCATAATCTAATATTGTCGAGAAGGAAAAAGAATTAGGGTAAATCAGCCATGCAACGAAGGTAAACTTTTAGAGGGAAATCTGTGAACCACTTATTTGGGCTCAAAACACGGGCTAAGGAAAGAACTTGGGCTGCACAAAAAAATAAACAAATAATTGTTTGGACTTTAATATATATAGAAACTTATATAAAAAAATATCTCCATAATAATAATAATAATAATAATAAATGCTTGAAGTGATTAAATGCTCATGCTCGTGCAATATCTAGGCGCGACTTATAAGACTTAAAATTTAATTATTGAAAAGAATTAAAGAAGAGAAATTTTTGTAGTTAATATATATATATATATATATATATATATATATATATATATATATATTGGGGCACTACAATATGCTTTATTGACTGAAAGATTCAACAGAATGGAATCCAAGTTCCGTAGATACAAAAACAAGTTCCACAAAGGGAACTACAAAGGAAAGGAGAGAGAGCATAAATCCAGACACTCCACTGAAAGGAGCGAAGAGAAGAGACCATCCAATACCAACATGAGAGATGTAGAATGTTTTGAATGCTTGAAAAAAGGGCACTTCAGAGCAGACTGCTTGATCTCTCACCCGAAGAACGCAAAAAGCTTCAAGATAAAAGGGATCGCAAGTTTGCAAGGAGAAGAGCGATGTTGGCTGGAGACGCTAAAGACTCTGGATCAACATCTATGTCATCCATCGGCAACTCCACCAGCTCGGATGATGAGAGTCAAGCACTCATGGCCAAAGACGCCGAAAGTGTGGTTGATAATTCAGGCAACAGCTACGACAACGGATTAAATGGACTTGAGGTAAACTCTCAATCCAGAATTCTTAATACTGATAACTCGTTCATGATTACAGGAGACTACTTAGAATCTAGAGTCACTTCAACCAATGAAGTTGATGAGTATGATCAACTCATGACTGATCATCAAAAGCTGAGAATACTGTTCGAAAAACTCCTGCTTCAAAATCAGAAACTGGAAAAAGAGTTCAGTGAAGATCAGTCAAAGAAGGAGACAATCAAAGTCTATTATCCGAAAGAGAATTGTCTTGATGAACTGATCAAGGAGAATATTCGATTGAAGACTGAGCTTCAGAAATCAGTAAATGAATGCTAGAGAGCCTCACACGAAATCAAAAGGCTCAACTACAAATTGGAGCAAACAGTCAAGCAATGCATGAAGGAATCTCCAATGATGGATAACTTTCCATCAAAAACTTTAGTGGGAAACATTGGAGGAAAAATTACAACTGCTGATAAAGGAAAAGCAATCATGATCCAGGATATAACAGAATCATCCGACGATGACACTCCAGAAAAGTCCAAGGATCATGACAAAGAAGAAGATCAGAAAAGAAGAATGATGGTGAACCGAAATGTTCCTCCTCCTCAAAACTACAGACGGTCAAAGGAGGCACCCAATCAGTTCGCCCTTCTAAAGAGACTGGAAAGCCGATTTCAGTCGAAGTATGGAGAAGGATCTTCCAAACTGAAACAACATCAACATAGTGGAGCAAAGAAGCAACCTCTTCCTCATCAGTCCGAGGGAAAGTTCAGGAGGAATTAGAAACTGAAACCTGTTCAGTTCAGAAAAGAGCAACAACTGTGAAGACAAGGAAATGACGAGTCCAGTCATATTCAGTTCCAACCACGACATCATATGATTGGACCTCATCAGCCTCGGTACAGACAACTCCAACCTAATGCTCATCACCATCAGTCGAGACCAACTCTAGTATCTCAAAGAAAATACACAACTGATCAAAGGAGACCTCCAGTCTACACAAGACCTAGCTTCTACAAGAAGGAAGATCCAAATAAGAAAAAGGCTCAACCAAGAAAAGCTCATGTACCAACTGAAGTATCGACCACCTCAGCCAGTCGATCAGTCAACCTCAAAAAGGCAGTAACACGACCAGTGATGAAGCAGATCTGGGTTCCTAAGGGAACAATTACTAACACTCAAAGGATCCAAATATTGATTGGGCACCTAAAATACTTCTTCCTTGCAAGGTAAAACCAGAAAACACAAAAAGAATGAAGAGGTCAAAGCTCAAATCAAAACATGGTTCCTGGACAATGGCTGCTCAAAGCACATGACGGGCTACAAAGAATATCTTACTCAATATGTTGAAAAAGTTGGATCAAAAGTTGCCTTCGGAGACAACTCGATAGGAGAAACAAAAGGATATGGTGTACTCAACATGGATAACGCCAGTATCAGCAATGTTAGCTATGTTTCTGGACTAAAACATAATCTGTTGTTTGTGAGTCAATTTTGTGACATCGGGTTCACAATGAAGATCAAGAAGGATGAATTCACTATAAAGAACAACCAGAAGAAGGTGGTGCTGACAGGAATCAGGCAAGGAAATCTCTACATCGTCTCTTGGAAAGATAGCCAACCTGAAACATGCCTCATCAGCAAGAGCAACACAGAACTCAACTGGCTTTGGCACAGAAGACTCAACCACCTCAACTTCAAAACAATCAAAAAACTTGCAAAGCATCAGCTGGTATAAGGCTTACCTTCTATTGTGTTCCAAAAGATGCAAGAATGTGAAGCATGTCAAAGGGAAAAGCAGACCAGAGCCTCTTTGAAGTCAAAATCAGGCCATTCCTCAGAAAGAATTCTTCACCTGCTTCACATAGATCTCTTTGGACCAGTGTCTCCCAGGAGTTACAGTGGTAGAAAATACACCCTTGTAGTTGTAGAAGATTAGATATACTTGGGTTGTTTTTCTTTACAAGAAAAGCGAGACATTGAAGGAGCTGCCAAAACTAATGAAGAGATTAAGTGTTGAGAAGGACAAGAACATCATCAGTATCAGATCAGATAGAGGAACTGAATTCCTAAATTCAGTAATTCGGAGTTACTGCGATGAGAGAGAAATCAGTCATCAGACCTCTACAGCAAGAACTCCACAACAAAATGGAGTGGCTGAAAGAAGGAACGAGTCTCTAAAGGAAGCAGCTAGGACGATGTTAGCTGAATCAAAACATTCCCTGAAGTTCTGGGCTGAAGCCATCAACAACGTGTGCTACACTCAGAACCGCTCATTCTTCACTCAAAGACATGGGAAGACTCCATAAGAGCTATGGAAGAATAGAAAGCCAACAATTTCTTACTTTCATGCTTTTGGTTCTAGGTGCTTTATCAATAACAATGATAAAGCCAGGTTAAACACCTTTGGCGGTGAGGCTGATCCAGGAGTCTTTCTTGGATACCCTGATACTGAAGATTCCAGCAAAGCCTATCGAGTGTTTAACTCTCAAACATTAGGTGTGGAAGAAACGCCTCACGTCATCTTTGATGAGTCCTATGATGAGTTCAAAAAACTGGAAACTGAAGAAAATGCCAAGGATAAAGGAGTTTCCAGTACTGAAAAGAAAAGCAGCGAACCAACTGAAGTGTTGGTGTGGCGACCAAGTAAGGACGAAGATACTGAAGAGCTTTAGTGTCAAAAGATAGCTCCAACTGAAGATGCAACGGAAGGCATCCGTCAAGAAGAAACTCCTCCTACTGAAGAAAACGCTGAACCAAAGTCAACCGAAAGACCGCGAACCATTTTGACTGAAGAACCTCCAGCCATCTCCAGAAGAAATCAAGAAGTATAGAAGATGGTTTGAGCTTCACTCTAAAGAAAACATTATTGGAGAAGCTTCGAAGGGAGTTAAGACTCGAAGATCAATGTGCAACCTCGTCTACGACATCAACCAAAATTGCATCAACGAAGATGAGAACTTTAGTTGCTTCTTATCTGACACAAAACCAAAAGATGTAGAAGAAGCACTGAGATCCACCTATTGGATAATTGCTATGCAAGAAGAGCTAAATGAAATCAACAGGAATTCAGTCTGGGAGCTTGTGGATCGCCCAGATGATGCAAAAGTTATTGGATTGAAATGGATCTTCAAGAATAAGAAGGACGAGGAAGGGAATGTTGTTAGAAACAAACAAGGCTGGTGGCCAAAGGGTACAGTCAAGAAGAAGACATCGACTACAATGAAACCTTTGCCTTAGTTGCTCGACTGGAAGCAGTCAGACTCTTTCTAGCCTATGCAGCATTCATGAAATTCAAATTACACCAAATGAACGTAAAGTGTGCATTTCTCAATCGAGTGCTCATTGATGAAGTTTACATGAAGCAACCTCCAGGATTTGAGGTTGTTGGACCAGATAAGGTGTACAAACTCAAGAAGGCGCTCTATGGACTGAAGCAAGCACCAAGAGCGTGGTACAACACTCTCTCAGAGTATCTGATCGAACAAGGATTCAAGAGAGGATCAGTGAACATAACTCTGTTCACTTTAAAAAGAGGAGAAGATCTTCTACTTGTACAGATATATGTCGATGATGGGAGAAATGAATTTCTTTCTGGGATTACAAGTGAAGCAAACTAAGGAAAACATACTAATCAATCAGTCAAAGTATGCTAAAGAACTGATCAACAAGTTCGGAGTTCAACACATGAAGACCGTGAAGATTCCCATGAACACTAACTGAAAACTTGATCCAGAGAAAGTGGAAAAATCAGTTTCTCCAATGAAGTACATAGAGAGCATTGGATCACTACTGATCTAACTGCGAGCAGACCAGACATAGCTTTGCAGTTGGATTTTGTGCGAGATATCAGTCAGATCCTAAAGAAGCTCACATGGACGCAGCAAAATGCATTCTCAGATATATCAAAAGCACACCCAATGTAGGGCTTTGGTATGCAGCCAATGATGACTTCAAATTAACAAGATACACAGATTCAGATTTTGTTGGATGCACTATCGATAGAAAATCAACTTCCGGTACTTGCCAATTGAAGGAATATTAAATTGAATTAATACTCGACTTGCCCAAGGGCTGTCTCTTGGATTATCTTAATTCACCATATATCGATTAAGGGGGGTGTATTCGTTGTCGAATTTGATGGATTTCTATGGCTGTTGAGTTTCCGGCGACGGCGTCTCACCGGCCGAATCTCTTAGCCTCTCGTCTCTTGGAGATGTTCTTGCTTGTGGGGTATTACCGGCGACGGCATCTAACCGGCCGCGTTTTTACCTTCTTTGTGTTTCTTGGGGTTGGTGTTCGTGGAGAACTCACGGCGACGGCGTCTAACTGGCCGTGTAGTTTTCCTTGGTCCCTTTGGTTTTTTATGTTCGAGCTAATGGCGACGGCGTCTAACCGGCCGTGTAGCTTTCTCTGGTTGGCTTTTTGGCGACGGCATCTCACCGGCCTTTTGCCTCCGCTCTTTTGTTCTTGTGGGGGGAGAGCCGGGATTGTTTGGGGACGATGGTTAGGCCAGAGTTCCGGAAACTTTCCCTTCCGCTCTTCCCCTTTTTTCCTTTTGTTTTTAGACGGGTACTCTTTCCCCTTTTTACGGTTTTTCCCATTGGGTTTTCCGTAAAAAGGTTTTAACGAGGCTCGGCCCTTAGTCTGCTTTTCTTGTGCTTTCAAGGGTTTTCTTAGGTTTTTTTTCTTTTCTTTTTTTTCTAATAAAATCGCATTTAATAATGGATTTTAAAAGTCTGGGTGTATTCGTTCAAGACTTTTAAAAGTCCATATAAATCTGGGTGTATTCGTTCAAGACTTTTTAAAATCCATACAAATCTAGGTGTATTCGTTATTCCATTGACTTAAAATCCGAAATGACTTTCATGGATTTCATCCAAAAAATACACACGACGAAATCCGGCCAAGAACCACGAGAATTGAAATTCATGAAATTTTAAGCGAGCGCTGAGTTCCAGCGCCCGCGGCCAAGAAGCCAGCGAGCGCTGGGTTCCCAGCGGCCGCTGATTGTGGCGAGCGCTGAGTATGTATATATAGGTAGACAATCAATAAAATAGTGGTTGCAATCCAAAAAACGTATTGGTCAACATCAAATTCTTCGACTAATAGGAGAATATTCAATTCCAATATTTTTTTTATCATAACAAGTAATTCCACTATTAACACATTATGTGATGCATTACCATGAATTGCGATTCCCGATTTTTTCTTATTTCACTCTCCTATGTAGCTTTATTACAAAATTTTATTTTTATTTATTAACAATTCTACAGTTCTTTGTTTTAACAATATACAATTATACATCCTGCCTGATTCATTTTATTTTAATTTTAAAACACAAAAGAAATATTTCTTTCTCCCACATCCAATTTCCCTTTTTATGTCCAAGCCAAAATCATTAAAATTAATTAAATAATTAAAATTTGAGACTTCTAATTGCTATTTACTAATATTATTCATTTAAATCTAATGAAAATTTATGTGATTTTTAATTAATATCACTAGCGGGCGCTGAGTCTCTTCTAGCGGGCGCTGGTTCTCCGCGGGCGCTGGTTTCATGGAATTCAATTCCAAAATTATCCCGTAAAGTCTTTGAAAATCAGTGAAAATCGGGGTGAAATCCAACCACGAATTCTTTGAAAGTCGTCTGGAATCTATGTGAATTCCATGGAATTTAAATTCCACGGACTTTTTAAAGTCTGTGGAAATCCACAACGAATACACCCCCCTAAATCTAGCATGCTCCTATTAATTTAAACACTACACCGAGGAGTTCAGAAATACCTGAAGAATTCCTAAGAATTCGTCAATTCGCTACTGAACAGGTCAGTCGACTTCAATGCTCCATCTGACCCCTCAAACGACCTCCAATCATATTTTTTGCAGAAATACGACTTCTTCGTCTTCGAAAGAGCTTTCCACAGACACCTGTTGCACCTCAATCGGAGTTCTGTAAAGGAAGTTATGACTGTTTTTTCGGAGACTTCCAGAACTTGGTTTCCTGCGAAAATCTGACTCCAGCTCAGATATTCTGATCTGTATCCCGCTCAATTCCCAACGTTGGATGGAAAACGAACTATGAGAACTCCCAGAGAATTCGACCCCTACAGTTGGCGCCTCCTTATTGCTCTGCTCTCTAAAACCCTAATTTTGGTGTGTGTCTTATTCTGATAGCAGATATCTGTATTTAAAGACAAAACACAGACCTAGGGCCTTAATAACTGTAGTATGCGACTCCTACTGGGCTCAAGAGACTTTGGGCCAGTCCAGGGATCAGATACAAGGAATAAAGATGGGCCTCAAATGAATTAATTTTTATGATCAGCCTAGATCACAATTAATTCATAAATATTAATTCATTCCACTAGAGAATCAATATTGACTTACCCCTTTATTACCGATGATGAGTCGGGCTTGTATTTAGACTTATTAGACCTCCGTATTTAAAATATTCGACATCCATTAATTAATTAAAGCTCTGACAGCTTATATTAATTAATCTCTTTGTAATCCTTAAGTAGTACCATCAACCCTTATCATTGCGTCTGAACTTAATCAATCTGCAGGGTTTAACGCAATAAACCTTTTGAGCTCCTTAAGGGGATGTCATTATCCTATACCGGATACGGGTACTAATATAGATAACCAAAAATGATATATTAACTGCTATTACCCAAGATACAGAGTACTCAAGTTAATATATAACTCTCACCCATAGTAAATCAAAGTGATACACGTATATATTTGAAACCTTATTAGTATTAAGATCTTATTAAGTCACCGAGATCTTGATCCTTCACATATGTCAGATAGAAGAATACATTTCACCGTGATCCTATCAATACGTTATGACGTACCAGTATAGACAAGTAGTTAAGACAAACTCCTTCCATCTATACTGCAATCCTAAACCAACGACTCGTCCTAGAGTCATCTCGGTTGTGATCAGTTTATATCTCTTAAGGTTATTCCAATTATATGGTCTTCTGTGATCTACAACACACCATATAATCTACTTATATAGAGACAAATGACATACATATGCAATCATGAACACAATCAGATAGGAGATTAAATAGTGAACTTAGGAAACATTGTATATAAGCATAAAACGTTCTTGCTTTCAGTATACAAATCCAACACCAATTCCTTAGTAGGAAGCTCATCTCATGCTTTTCAAAGAAGCAGACATCAGTCGCCACATCAACAACTGAAGCCGAATATATGGCCGCTGGAAACTGCTCCTCACAAATCCTTTGGATAGTACAACAATTGAAGGACTACAGGATCGAAGAAAGTGAAGTTTCTATCTACTGTGACAGCTCAAGCGCAATTGCAATCTCGCAAAATCCTGTTCATAACTCCATAATCAAGCACGTCGCTATACGACATCACTTCATTTGTGATCATGTTAAAAAGAAGGACGTTTTAGTTGAGAAGATCCACACAAGCATTCAAAGAGCGGATCTACTGACAAAGGCTCTCCCTGAAGATAGGTTTAATGACCTCTGTGGAAGAATTGGATTGATCAATCCAGAGGAATGAAGATGATCACTCCTTGAAGATGTCAACTGAAGTTGGAGTTGATAACTAAAATTGTCATCTGATGACTCTTCAACTGCTGTGTCCACCAAGGAAGCGGGTCACCAATCAAGGGGGAACTTAAGTCTTCAGTTAACATCCTACGAGGTATCGACTAACTACGATGATCAGTCGACCAGTAAGTGTTTTTGAGTTAACTGATTCTCTTAACTGAAATATCCTTGCACCATTATTTATTATTTTAGCATATATTTCCTCCCTCTTAAGGATCCCGCCTTTGTTTGAGAAAATTGTATTGTAAAACACATGTCGTAACTACATTCTAAGGCATAACTTCTCATACTTATATTAGCATGTTCATCTTCTCCTCAGCAGTTACCAAACATGGCATTTCTTAGTCTTTTCTTGTCACATCCAAGTTTTCTATCTTGTCTCTAGCCCTAACAATTCAACTCCACAGTTCACACTGTGAGAAGAAATCTCAATTTTTCAGGAAAACTTGACGATTCAATCTCAAATAGGAAAGACTTCTCAATCTGCGAGCAAAAAGATTGTTTGCTACGAAGCTTCAATCACTCCAGAAGTTCTTCAAAGGTAGGGCGATCATGACAAATTGTATCAGATTCTCTCTCGACATGGATAGCTTAAATTCGTTCACTCCCGGCCTCCACACCTCCTCGGAGATGAAGTGATCAAGGAGTTCTACAGCTCCATTGCATTCAATGCCGAAACTGGCCAGTACACGGCTCAAATTACAATCTTCACAGCCGCCGACTTCTCATCCTCTGAGAAACACATAGTTAATGTTTCTCGAGTGGTCAAGGAGATCTTTCATCTTCTCACCGAAGGCTCTGCCCCTGTGTTCTCCGATGAAGTCACTGAACACACTCCTTCTATCTGCATTGAAGGAAGCATCACCTTCTAAGGTGCAACGTACCATGAGCATGTCAGTGCTTCAGCCACACCTTAAGATTCTGGCTAAAATTATTAAGAGGTGTTGGCTTGGTACTTTGGGATCGCCAGATCATATCTCCCGACCCTACAAGATAGTGTTTGCTGCACTGATTCAGAATCACCCATTCAACTGGTGATGAGGAGTAAAATATGCGTAATACGAATATGACAGCACCAGGGCCGCCAGCGCTGGAACAAAGGCGAAGAGAAGGGTCTGAATAAGGCACTTCGAAGAAAACGTGAAGGATGAAAGCATTAGGGCCATTTCGGGAAAATTCAGATACTACGTGTGACAGGGCTGAAGAAAAGATAAAATGAGCAGCGCTGGGGATTGAGCAGAGCAAGTGCAATCAGGAGTGGGATTCTAGCGCTGGAAAAGAGCGACAACTCCACTGGTCGACAATAACTTCAGAAAGATTTTCTCTAACCAACAGGGTCGTTATCAGACATGTAATTACTGTTTTACCCTTGTATTAGGCGATTATAAATAGAAGGAACACCGGTCATGGTAAACACATGCTATTCAAATTTCAATATAACTCTCACTCTCTTTTCTCTTGCTTCAACTGCTCTCGCTTTTTTTACCGATTCATCAACACACTGCAGGTGAATCACTTTACTTATAATCGAAGGGTGAAATTATTGAACTCACCAACTGGGAACAATCATATCTCCGAGTCCTTGCAGAAGAAAATGATCAAGTTTATTCCCCAAGACATCTTCGTCAGGGAAATAGGGTTTCTTTGATCATTCTTCACAGCACCAAGGAGACTCAATTGTTCTGGAAGGAAGAGATTGAGGTGACTGATGCGATCAGTCTCTTCAAGGGTGCTTTGAGCTCATCCCATGCAGCTCCTATACCATCTTCTACTTCAGCAACCTTGGATTCCCCACCATCAACTGCAGGAATCCATTGCCGCACACATTCTTCTCAGTCCAAACGTGATGCAGGCAAATCTGCAATGTCAGCCCTTACGCCTGACATTGTTCTTTCCACTATCCTTCATTTGATTGAAGTGGTCTCAGAAGATTCAACTGAGGCTCATTCAGATACTGTAGATGAACAATCACTACAAAAAACCCCTCAAAAGCATTCTTCTTCACTTCATCAATCGCCCCAACCAACTCAGTTTGAACAAGAACCCTACTCACCGGATTGATGAAACCATGCCTCCTAAAAGAAACATTTTTTAATTTATCACTGAAACCTTTCTTACAAAGGTTCCAGAAAAGGACCCCTCTGCTCCTTCTTCTTCTTCAGAGACTGATGCTTCATTTCCTCAAAAGCTTAGGAAACTACTACTTAGGCCTTGCTCAGCACTGTCTCAACTTTTTCGTTCCCGACATTCAGCCAGAGACCAATCCCTGATGAACACCAAGACTTAGAGCTTCTTTTCTTTTACACGTTCATCAAATCTGCTCATCGATCACAGATTAGGGACCTCAATGTCCTGATGTCTGAGTCCGATTTAGACTCTGCTGAGTCGGAGCTGTACAAAAAGTTCGGCATCACCAACATGTGGGATGTCACACATGATATGTATACAGTAATCTGAGATTACCTGCTTACACGTGGTTTTCTGTGCAGGACTCCTAGCATGGACTAGATACCAGAAAGGATGGAAGAGGAACACTCATCTACTGCCCCACCTCAAACCACGGAAACCCAACTTGAACGGCGTATGGCAGTGTAACACCCCATACTTTTCCTTATTAGAAATAGTGCCAAGACACTATTTAAAGTACTGAGATATTGAGATGATAGATTTTTTATTATCTTAGATGAGACAAAGTTTCTTTATAGATAGAGATATGAGTTTTTAGAACCAATGACGGAGTTAGAAAGTGAACAGCTTTGAGAAAATGAGTTGAGTTAAAGATGCTGATTGAATTGAGAAGAGATTATATTATTTTTCTGAGACCGGATATAGAACTACCGGTGAGACTGACTGACCTATTATGTTAATAGGAACAACGAGTTAGAAATGAAGTTGAGAAAAAGAGCGAGAACCCCTATATAGAAGAGTCGATGTGAGAGATGATTTGTTTGTCGTTGAATGTGGTTTGTCTTGATGTGATGTTATCTGAGACTATTTGTTTGATTGATATGTGACTTTTGTTACGTGCGCATTTATGAGTGAGTTATTATGATTTTTTTTATAATGATAGCACGTGAGTTTTATTTTGAGTTTTCAAAACAAACGAGATTTATTTTCATCGAGAAATCGAAAAGTGCCGATTTATAAATTTTTCCAAAATATGTTTTCAAATTATTTTTCCTAAAATGACGAATATTATAAATTGAGTGAGTGCACTAATATTGGTGCAATATTTATTTCTAATTTTGGTCACAAGAGTTTTGTGCTATAACATGTCATTAATTAGTGACTAATTGTTTCCATGATTTAAGTTCCTACACTATATATATTATTTTTTCGCAATGAGTTATATAATTCTTAAGACATGTGCTTATTTCTTTTCGTCAAGAGGCAAGTGGACGAGTGGAGTGGAACAGAGTGTAGAGAATTGGGAGACAATGCATTAATGAGTGAATAGTACTTTGTCTCTAATCATTCTTCCTTAACAAGACAAAGCTTATCTCACTTCTCCCTCACACCATCATTTTCATCCCCCTCTCTCTCTCTCTCTCTCTCTCGATTTTCTTCCTCCTTTACCACCATTGAAGAGACCTCCAAAGCTTCCTAGAATCATAACGAGAGCAAAATCCTTCACTAAATCAAGACCTAAACACTTTCTACTTCCTAAATTCAAGAGATCCTTAGAGTTAGTCTTGGAGTTAGAAAGAGAAACTTTTGTTCTTAGTGTTATCTTGGGTAAGTGATCTTTAATTGCATAGATCTAGCTTCTATGATGTTCTATGTGTGCTTATATGGATGTTTGAAGAAAGAAAACACCCCCTCACCCCTTTTGTGAGATTTTCGAAAATAGGGAGTTTTTCCCCTTCAAAAATCTTTCTTTTCTTAAATTAGGATGAGAAATATATTTAATGAGGTGTTTTGAGATGATTGATGTGTGTATTGCAAAGCATGGTCTTGTGATGCAAATTTTTGCATAGTTTAGTTTGACCTAAAATTGGGAGATCTTTGAGTTTATGGTTTGAACAATAAATTGATGATGAGCTATTTTTGATGATGATTGATGGTCTATATTGAGGATCTGATGTAATTTGAGGGTGTTGATGTGAGTTAGTTTGATGAAAAATTAGGTATATGTGTATCTATGCCTAAATTGTTAATTGATGGTTTGTATGTGTTTAAGTGCCTTGAATTGATAGATCTAAGGTTAGATTGATGTTTTTGTTCTGCTCTGGCGAGCTGTTTCCACTCTGCTCTGCCGAGTCATTTAGCTCTGCTCTGCCGAGCTTTTCTGCTCTGCTCTAAAAGCTCTGCTCTGTCGAGCTTTTCTGCTCTGCTCTGTTGAGTTTTTCTGCTATGCTCTGTTGAGCTATTCTTCTCTGCTCTGCCGAGCTATTCTGCTCTGGCGTCCGAGCTGATTCTGCTCAGTCTGTTAAACTCACACTACTCTGGCTATCGAGTAATCTCTGCTTTAGCCACCGAGCCGAGTCTAATGAGTCAAATGTTTTTGTATTGATGTTCTTGAGCGTTATAAGAGTTTAATATGAGTTTTGCAGAGTTTTCATTAAAAAAAAGTATGGAGTTTGAGCATGATATTAGAGTTAATGATGTTTGGTTTGGTCAAGCATTGACTATATAAATTTTTGATTGAGTTTAGTTTGCATAATAAGGGAGAGTCTATGCAAATGTATTGAGTTATGTGATGCATGAGGCCATTTGTGAGTAATTGAGTATCTTTGGGCATGTTTGCTTGTTTATTTAATGTGGAGTCGTTTTACAACTCTTTTGTACCTACTGTTTCGTGAAGTTATTGTTACCCAAACACTGATGAAAATTTTATGAGAAGTATATATGAGAGTCTTGAGCATACTATTAAAATTTCAATCCTTTTCAGCAACGTTTACTATTTTTCAAATATCGAAGTTTTCAATTGCTCAAAACTGCCGAATATGGTAGGCTGTAGGAAAGCAGTCATATCTCCTAAAATACTTGGAGGTTTTCATCCTACTTTTTTTTAAAATGAAACTAGACTCAAAGAGGTTTCTAATGGTATAAGTTTCGAATCCAATGGAGTTTTGTACCGAGTCTAGTGAGGTCTTTAATTTGTGAAAAATGCAGAATGATGTTTATTTGTGACATGTCTATGTGTGAACTTGTTTGCTTATTGTGCTTATGCATGTCTATGTGCTTGATTGCTATGAGTTTAATCCGAGTTGAGTGTTAAGTCGAGAGTAGGACTTGTGAATCCTTAGGAGTTAAGTATACCTAGAGATTGAGATTTATTTGGGTAAATAGAAGATGAGTGAATAGTTATAGCTTGAGATGAGATTGGATTTTAGTAAATGAGTTTCTAACAGAGGTTTATTTTATCACATGAACCTTTGATGACGATGATGATGATATATGAAGCCCCGAGCGAGACGAAGAAGTAAGTCACCTGTTTTCTTTTCGAGCTTAAGCGAAGGACTTCAGGTGGGCAATATTTTGAGTATTCTTATATCATATGAGCTTTCTAAAATAATTTTGATGATGTTATGAGTTTATCAAATATTTTGAGATAAATGATGTTTGAAAACTGTTTAACTTGCCGAGTTTTATTGATAATGACTTGTGTGCTACCCTCTACTGATGAGATGAGGTGAATTCGGTCCTGCCACAAGCGGGATTTTGTGCACAGAGGTGACTGTGAGCCGTCTTCGGGTCGGCCAGTCATGGTACTTGAGAGGGAGGCCTACTTCTCAGTACCTTTGATCATGATGAGTTGTAGATGTGGTACATACATGTTGAGATCTTTGACTGCAGTCATTTCTTTATGATGTCATGATTATTAAAACTGCTTACACAGGTTCATTTACGCTAAATTTATTCTTGGGTATTGCTGAGATGTGGCAAGTTTCAAACTTATAGCTCGAAGAGCAGCTTTTCTTGTTTTTCGGCGTTTGCCCGCTGGGTATTATATACTCACGCCCTGCATGTATTTCTAAATGTGCAGGCTAAGCAATGGAGCGAGATTGGTCTGGTGCTGGCGGGGGATTGTTTTGACTGATGTATCTCCCTTACTGTTATTCCATTGTTGATAGAGTCCTAACGATGATACACTATATTTTCCTTTTGAATGTTGATAAAACCTTAATGATGAGATACATTGTTTTCTTTTTAATCAAGCAATTTACTCGCGGTTATATCATATATGTCTTCATACATATAATCGATTCACCTTTTGCTGCGATACTCTGAATATTATGTTACCTTATGAATATTGAGCTATACCTCGTTTGTATCTGTCTTCGAGATTCATGATATTTATGGAGATATGACGATGTTGACGTTTATACCCTTGAGTTGATCTATTATGCCTTGCCTTAGCATGCTTTGATGTGAGCTTCCGCATGATGTTCAATCTAGTTCTTCTTATCTTTTTATTCTTTTATTATAGTCGTATCGATACTCGGACTCCGCTATTACTAGCCTTGAGATTCGGGCTGCGACAGGCAGCTCAAGCAAAAGAATTGACTGTTCTTGAAGCACAAGTCCATACCCTTGAAAAGCAGGTAATAACAATCAGAAAGCTGCTGGATTCATCCCTTTCTGCTGATGCCCAAAAGAGGGGAGAATTGAAGATTGAAGATGAGTCAAAGAAGGAGAAATAGAAAGAAAATGAAGGTAAAAAGAAAGCCACCGCGGAGGAAAGATCCCTCAAGCGACCTCGTGGTGAAGAAAAATGATCATGTAATTGTGTGCTCTTGTAGACTTAACTGACTGATCAGGAACTGACTTCTTGTCAGTTCGTATGTAATGAAAAACACTTATCTTTGATCTCATCCTGAAGACAATTTCTCTTTGTCCAGGCTCTGATTACTTATATCTTTTCTAATATGCTTTCTTCTGGCTCTTCAACTTTCTTTATGTCTGCAAGATTCCTGGTTGTCATGTTAAGGGGGAATTATTTCCACACTTTGTAGAATCTTGCCTTTCAGTTTTCTGTCGTCCTTTTGCACAGGACTGTTTGTATGGTTTTGGCATCATCAAAAAGGGGGAAATTGTTGGGAACTTACTGAAATATCTTATCCCTAGTTTTTGATGATCCCTTTTTGCATATTGTAATAGACTATAACTTTTTCGAACTCATATGTTGGAGTTCATGTCTTTGGTTTGTTTGAAGACAGAAGACTGAAGATCGAAGACCTCAACTGAAGAAAGCTGGAAATGACAAATCAGAATGCATCAGTTTAGACTGAATAAGAGTTTCACTGAACTAGTAGTGATGACTAATACTTTAATGCGGAGAAAATGGAATTAGCGGACTGATACTCCTGACAAGTATCAGTCGACATTCTTCATCGGACTTATACTCTGAAGCCAGCATTAAATGCTCCCACAGCCGCATTAAATGCAGAGATTTTGGGGATCGTCCTTTCTCTGTAGAGAGTTCCTATTTGATGCAACATGTCTCAGAAGCACTCTACCGGATGTACTTTGAGACGTCATTCTTCACCAAAATAGGAACCTCGAAGATTGTGGACTTAGCAAAATTCAAATCTACTCTCACAACGATAGAAATCCTGAAGACCATCTCTCCAATGGATCTATTCATGACTTTGCCTATAAGTAGAGCTCGAGGAATACTGCAATCTTCACCAATTCAGACGCACAAGCTGAAACTCTGCCAAAACTGCAACTCAGCCTTCAACTGCTATCAAAAGTTTGAATCGAAAAAGGGAATCATCAAAGCTTAAATTAGATCACTGATTACATACATTCTCTTAGTTTCTTAGGCAAATCATTGTATTACTCAAAGCCTGAGATTTTGATTACTTGAGATTCCATTCTTAGTAATCTTAGTTCGAAGAATTCGAACCCCTTTTCAACCGAGAGAAAATAGTATTTTTGAGTGGTTGTTTAGTACCATGA
The DNA here is from genome assembly GCF_028751815.1 of Salvia miltiorrhiza. Lineage (NCBI taxonomy): Eukaryota > Viridiplantae > Streptophyta > Magnoliopsida > Lamiales > Lamiaceae > Salvia > Salvia miltiorrhiza. Next base: position 33,720,559 of record NC_080393.1, on the reverse strand, counting down.
AAATTAAACAGATCGATTTCCTTAGCACCAGGTAAGCCAAGAGGGAGTTCAGACCAAGGGTTCTGTCTCCAAAGACCTTAGCGAGACACGAGTGTGTCAAGGTGTGATGAGTGTCAGTGTAAAATCCAACCAAGAGTAGTGTTGGTAGGTTTGCTTTGCACCTCAACGCAATAGCCCAGAGTGATTGTCAGATTGATCATCTGACCGTGGAGTAGGAACGTTATTTGCGAACCACGTAAAAAATTCTTGTGTTCTTTTCTGTTTTCAGTTATTTCCTATTTGGACATTAGCTGATATCAACTGAATCTGGCTAACTGAAAAGATCAACCAAGAATTTTATTTGTGTCTTTCTTTTCAAAGGCTAACTAAACTAAGTTTATTTTCCGCTACCAGTGTTATCAGTCTAACTGATAGATCTACTGATAATCAGTAAGATTCGTAACACTTCTCTGTTTTCGTTCAAACTCGACTGAAGCCTTATTTGGACTAAAGTTATTTGACTGATTCAGATAACTGAAGTCATCCACTGATAGTTACATCAGTATCAGTCACTAGCCTATTCCTTTGAAAACTGTTAAGTTCACTTCTCATTTCATAAATCAGTTTTTCGCAAAGAATTACCCTACAAGTGTATCCCCCCTCCTCATACACCTGTTCAGAGACCCTCCGGAACCCAACATCAATAATTACACGATAATTGCTATTTTTACTCACGAGAACTTATACTTTTAGTTATTTTCCTCAAGTAATTATTGCTGTCATAAAAAGTAACTATTGTTATGAAACATGTAATATTTTAAAAATATTATATTTTTCACAAAAATATATAAAAAAAGGCAAAAGAAAAATAATAAATAAAAAACAAACGAAAAATAAAGAAAATACCGAAAGGATAAAAACCCAAATATATAAAATAATGCAAAAGAAAAATAGTAAAATTAAAAAATGCAATAGAAAAACAGTAAAAAAAATACTGAAAAGAAAAAAAAGAAAAAATATAAAAAATGCAAAAAATAAAATAAAAATAATAAAAAAAAGAAAACATGAAAAGGAAAAAAATGAATAAAAAAAAACAAAACCAGAAAAAGAAAATCCAAAAAGTGTAAAAAAAAAGAAGTTTCAAACTTGAGACCTTCTGAAAGTAAGGTGTTATGCGCCTATTACCATTGAGCTATCATCTTATTATGCATATTTTCTCTTAATATATATATATATATATATATATATATATATATATATATATATATATATAAACGTTTTGTAGGCGGGTGACCGCCTGGTATGTGGTCACTCGCACACAAGTTTTTGCGAAAATGAAAATATTAATACTTGCGAGTCCTATTACTTACAAAAGTTTCTTAATTAACCCTTATATTTTTGGCACATAATTTGTATTAGATCGTTAGACCTTTAGAGCATTCACAACACCCTTTTTTCGTGTCGGACCGAGCTGGCACGGGTGGAGGACCTCCCGCTGGCGAACCAAGGCGGCACATGCTCGATGCCTTGACTGGTGCTGGGCACGGAAGCAATATATGTTAGGCGTGTGTTTGACACGAGCAGAGCTGTCATATGGATCAAGTCGGGTTAGCCCGGCTCAGCCCACTAAGCTTTCAAATTATATTAGGTCTGGCCGGGCCGGACCGACCCAAAATATGATCGGGCCTTAAAATAGCAAGCCGAACTCAACTCCTATCGGGCCACCGGGTGGTTAGGCAAACCCACCCAATTCAAAAATAAAAATGATAAAAAAAATAATAAGAAATAAATTAAATTAAATCTACTATCAACAAATCAAATCATCAATTCACAATATAATTAAAGATAAAATAAAAAAATTTAAATCATACTATTATAAGTCAAAACACAACGAAAAATAAATGAAAATCATGTAATAGATGGTTTATTAAATAACACTTGAAAGTATTTCAACAAATTTAAAGTCTTAATAGTAAATATATTAACCAGATTCAAAATATTTTATTAAAATCAAGAAAGCACTCATTTTCAACTATAAAATTAGCAAAAAAAAAAGACGTTTACATTTCATACATTCACAACAAATTCAAAGAGAAATGGTAATACTCATTATATCATGAAAGGGTTCATAAAAATAAATAATTTAAATGAATGAAACATATATATTTAATTAATTTATACCAAGTATTTATTTTAAGATATAATATTTTTTTATATTTAATTGTCAACGGTTTCCTAAGGTTTCCTAGGGTTCTTGGATTCGGGAAGCTTTTATCCTGACTCGTCGTTCATTGGTTACTTGGTGTGTGCTTCATAATCGGATGCCCACTTTAGATCGTCTTATTCGTCATGTTCTCATTATGCCCAATTATTGTCCGTTCTGCTACGCTAAGGAGGAAACTACGGATCACATCTTTTAGACCTGTAGACTGGTGTGGCTGATTTGGCAAGATTTTTTTAGTTGGTTTGATCTCATGCTCTTAGCTACCCCGATATCCATAGTTTCCTTGTTGCTGCTTGGAATGGTAAGTTATCCTCTCAGTTTGCTAATTTCTGGAAAGCTAGGGTTATTACTATGACTTGGGCTATTTAATTGGCTACAACATAATAAACGCATTTTTTACGATAAGCACTTCAATGCTAAGCATCTGTTGCATACGGTTAGAGTGACCTTTCAGGAGATGGAGGGAAATTTCAACAAGTTGGGTCACATGCGCAATTCCTAGTCGGATTACTCTATTCTCAGGAATATTGGAGTCTCTGCTCGTGTTGCTCATCCGCCTGAGTTTATTTATGTTCATTGGTGGCCCCTGACGACTCCCTGGATTAAAGTTAACATTGAGGGTTCTGCTTCTGGGTCTCCTGGTCATATTTTTGCTCGATGCATTTTTCGTGATTACTGGAGCTGGGTTAGAGGTTGTTTCCATGCTAAAGGTGGCATTGGTTACGTTTTTGAAGCCGAGCTGGTGGAGGTTATTATGGCTATCCAGATTGCCTTTGCTCGTGGTTGGACTCATCTCTGGATTGAATCTGACTCCACTTATGTGGTTAATTCCTACTGAGGATGTCCCCTGAAGATTCGTGGCGCTTTGGAAGAGAGAGTCCTTAGCCTTCTTTTTGGTTTCACGCTCATGGTTACTCATATTTATCGGGAGGGCAATAAAGTGGCGGACATAATGGCAAATCCTTCTTGCGATGAAGGATGGTGGCCTCATGAGCTCAATATCATTAAAAATGTTGTGCGCCTCGACATGGCTACCCATAGCCATTTATGTTTGGTAACATGATTACTCACTGCATGTTGTTGTTGTTTGCGTTGAGGCGTCTTTTTGGTGCTATAAGGTTGGTGATCTTTGGTGTTGTTGGTCGAAGTGTCCTCTGGCGCGGTCGACTCCTTTAGATGCTCCATTATTTCTCTAGACGTCGAGCGTTTCTTTGGGGCAGTATCTTTTTGGTCTGCTTCAGTCTTCATTTTTTACGGTTATTTTCTGCTGGTTTTCTGGATATTATGGTTTGGTCTTCTACCTTCGGTGGCTACTGCGGTGTTGTGGAGGTTTTCATGTGTGTGGTTTTGGTCGGTTTTTTTCACATGAGGGGGGTTCCGAGTTTACTTAGGGGCGATGGTCAGGCCGGAGCTCCTGAGGCGAATCCCTCCCCCCCTCCCCCCTTATGTTCTTTATTTTGTTACTTTTTTTGGTGACTTTATCTGAGACGGGCATTCTTTTTCCTTTTTAGTGGTTTTAATAAGGCTCAGCCCTTGGTATGCTTCTTTGTGCTTTCAAGGGTTCTAGGTTTTCTTTTTTCTTTTATATTAGCTCTGTGTAATTAATTAATACTACATCTTTCTCTTGAAAAATTATACATCCAACACAATTCTCTCTTCACATCTCAATTTATCCTTTCAATTTTCATTTTAAAGTTTATTCTCTCAAATTTAGTTCAAGAAATGGATAAACAATTCGACGATTACTTGACGAAACACGTCAAAGGCTCGAGTGTGCCTAGTACCAACCCGATGATAGGGTTTAGCCCTTTCTCTCAAACCTCCATTATTTTTTTCTTCGAGTAATCTTCCAACCCCGGCAAATCGACCGCCCGTTGTTGAAGCCAAAGTCTTCGAAGCACCGCACCGGGTATACGAGCGTAGAGACGGGGCTCATATACATGTTGTGGGTGAAGGCTACCCACAACTCAGTTTTTGGAACGTCCCAAAAGGCTCTCAAATATTGGGGAACTATCACTGAGAGATTCAACGCACTCAAACAAAATGGAACTTCTTTTCGTGAGAATAGGCATATCGAATCCCACTTTCAACGTGTCCAAAAGGACGTTAAAGTGTGGGAAGCGATATATGAAAAATGCAAAATCAATTAGAGTAACGGGATGAGTGACGAGCAAGTCACTGAACAGGCACAAGAAATCTAGAGACCTACAATGGAGCCAGATTCAAGCATTTCAAAGCTTGGATGATCTTACGCGATTGTCAGAGATTCTCAAGGTGAGGATGTATACTCCTCCAAGAAATCAAAGGACTTTTAGGGGCAAGCCAATATTTTTGAAGCCAAGTATCACGACGAGGCCCTAACAAGGCCCCATAGCTAGTGGCGAAGCGTGATAAAGGCAAGGGAAAGAAGGAGGAATCCTCGACGGAGACGGCACAATACTACGAAGCATTGGTCGTGTTGCAGACAGCATCAAGGAATTTTGTTGGGAACTTAATGGAATATCATAATCCTTGTTTTAATGATACCAAAATCCATAAGCTTTGTTTGTAATAGACTAGAACTGTTCGAACTCAAGTGTTAGAGTTTTTTTCTAGTTTAGTTGTTGTTCTGAAGACTGAAGACTGAAGAACGAAGGACTGAAGACTGAAGAACGAAGGACTGAAGACTGAAGACTGAAGTTGCCGACTGAAGTATCAGTCGAAGAATCAGTCATGAGCTGATTACTTAATGCGTGCCACGTGGAATCAGCGGGCTGATACTAAAGTCAAGTATCAGTTAAACATTCTTCCTCGAACTAAACCTCCAACGTTCAAAGGAAGTCACGTACTCCAAAAGTACAACCGCATTAAATGCAGAGATCTCAGGATCATCTTTTCTCTGCAGAGGTCATTCCTATTTGGTGACTACTTTATCAGAGACGTCACATCTCCTACTCTTCAACATAGCCGTTCTCATCAAACAAGAAACCTCGAAGATTGAAGCCTCAGCCCAAGTTCAAATTACTCTCTAACGGAAGAAATCTTGAAGACCTTCTCCGCCAACGGATCTATTCAAGACTTCTCCTATAAATAGTGCTCGAGGATCACTTCAATCTTCACCGATTCAACAACATTAGCTGAAACTCTGCCAAAATTGTTTCTCAGCCAAAAGCTTAAAATCTCCAAAGCTTGAATCGAAGAAGAGAATTCCAAAGCCAAAAATCAATCACTGTTGATTACATAAATTCTCTTAGACCTTAGGCAAACCTTGTTTATCCAAAGCCTAGGTCAAACTAACTCCAAAGAACTTGTTCTTTGAAGTTTAGTTGGCAAGATTTCAAACGTCCCTTCGATCGATAGGAATTGAGTGTTTGAGTTGCAAAATAGTTCAGAAAGGTACTCTGTCTCCATGAGGTCCTAGTGCCAGTTCGTGCTAGGAGTGAGAAATCCAATAAGGTGTGTTGGTATTGGAGATTGGATCTTCAGTTGTTTCGGTTGTGTGCACCCGCAAGCACACGTTTCAGTTTGTTGTGCACCCATAAGCACTAGCATCGGTTTGCAGTGCACCCGTAAGCACTTGCAGAGTGAAGTTGTTGGTCTGATCAACCGACCGTGGATGTAAGAAGTGTTTTCTGAAGCACGTAAAAATCTCTGTATTATTTACAGCTTTCAGTATTTAAGTTTCTTACTTGTGCTATTCCTTTCTTGAACTGAAAACTGATTAATTGCAAAGAGAAACTTAAGACTAATAACGTGCTAAATTCAAAAGGCTATTGCGAAACAAAAGATTTCCGCTGCGTGTGTTATCAGTCTGACCGATCTATCTCCTGATAGTCAGTGAGATTTATAACATCTCTGTTTATCAAACTCGACTGAAGCCTTATTTGCATCAGTTAAGTTCTTGTGACTTAACTGATAACTCCTTACTGAAGAGTCTTTCAGTATCAGTCGTCAACCCTGTTTTGGTCAAAACTCTTTTCAGTAAACAGGTGTCTGAGTTTGTGTTTAAAGTTTCGTTTTAATCTTTATATTGAGATCTCCTTCAAAAATAGCCTATAGGTGTATTTCCCCCCCCCCCCATACACCTATTCGAGACCCTCCGGACCTAACAAATTTACCACCCAAACTAGTTCGATCGCTGAAGCAAAAACCAAAGCTGCTGACGCACAAAAAAATTGTTGCCGAAACAAAATAAAAGAAGCCGAGATGAGAATGGAGGAGCTCGACTTGAAAATCCTCAACATGGACATTTAAGGGATGTCAGAGGCTCAATTGGCATGACACCAAAACATGGTCCAAGAGGTACTCAAGCGTAGATGATACATATAGTGTAGGTTTTTTTTTTTAATTATCGTAATTTTTAGTTATTTAAATTTATATAATTTGTATTTTATTTTAATTAATGTAATGTTGATTTTTTTTTAAAGTAAAAATGGGATTAAATGAAAATGGAGATTATAGTGCCACTTATAAAGCCAATGTACTGGAGAGGGGAAGCGCTAAGGTGGGGACTGGGGACCATCAATTAACGCCTCTCCTTAAATTCTCCCACTGTGGATACTCTTAAAAACTGTCAATTCCCACAACAAAACCTTTATTACATATTGCCCATTATAGAGTAATTTTCTACCTTATGGGCTTATCTTGATAAAATTTCATGTAATCAAACACACTGAGTAGAAGCTCATCAATTTCCTACCCCTATATGCTTCTCGTGCGATGCACAGGAAATAATGTATGTATTATAAATTTAATTTTTTATTAATAAATATATTTTTTTAAAAATATATTACTATTATTAAATAATACTCTCTCCGTTCACAAAAAAAATTGGTCACATTATGGACATATTGTAATAAAATATGAGTGAAATTGTGATTAGAATAATGATCTCACTTTAAATGTGAATGGAGTTGTGTGGATCCTACTGTTATAAATGAAAGTGGCAATTTTTTCGTGGATGAAGTAATGAAATATGAACATTTTAGAAATATACATGCATTAAATATATATATATTTTTTAAGCATTATATATTTAATCTTGATAAACTTTCTCGTCATCGGGAACTATGCGGTTGTGTCAAACCTGCACCGCATTGGGCTCGGCCCGACCGACCCTTCCGTTCCCCTCCCCCTTTTTGTCCTTTCTGTCTCGGTCAGTAAGATAAAATATTTTTTTGTTATTAAAAGTGCCATTCACATGCATTAAAATTATTATTTGTAATGCATCATTATTTTTATACAAAGTATCATTCTTTATTATTAAAAGTGTCATTTGCAGACAATGAAGTGCAGTCTATTGGTAAGACATTTCTCCTCCAACCAATAGGTCGGGGGTTCGAGTCACCTAGAGGGCTACAGTGTGAGTGTGTTTTTCCTTTCTTTGGGTAATAACATTTTTTTTAAAGTGTCATTTGCATACATTGAAAGTACCATTCATAATATATCATTTATTTTTATACTTCATCCATCCACGATTAGTGTGGTGTGGATGGATGAGCACAAACTTTAGATGTGTATAAAGTGGAGAAAGAGTCCATCAAAGTTGATTTGTTAGGTACGTAATTAATAAATGGTTTGTGAGATGAACGTTTTGTAAATATTGTGTGTGAATAAGATAAATATATATATATATATATATATATATATATATATATATATATATATATAAATGTATATGTCCTAAAATGGAAGACCACATTTATTGTGGACGGACGAAAATGACAAAAAGATCGCGATCGAAAAGAATACATAATACTCCCTCCGTCCGCCAAAAGTGGATCACTTTTACTATATCGGGCGTCCACAAAGAGTATACCACTTTACTTTTATAGAAATGGTCCCACCATCCACTTTAATCTTTTATCCTTACAAACACTCTTTATTTACAAAAAAATCACCCCAAATTCAATCTCAACCACACATCTCATAAAGTGGTGGGACCCTTTCTCCACTACACCAAAATTATCATCAATTTTATTAAATCTCGTGCCCAGCCAAAGTGGTCCACTTTTGACGGACGGAGGGAATATCATTTATTTTTGTAAAAAAATTGTATAGGAATTATTACAATACCTCATACAATATATATATATATATATATATATATATATATATATATATAGGGTTGGTATCATGTGAGAATTTTAGATTTTGTGACACCTAAGAACAATCTTAAGCCCTTGATTTTGGGTAATCCAACGACTAACATTTAAAGATAATAATCATAATTAATATTACAATATAATTAAGATATCAATCGAATTGTGTGAATAAGGGCACATAAGGTATTACATAAAAGTCAAATAACGCATATTAATTAAAGATTTGAAGAGATTCCTGAATTAATCGTGTTTGCCTAAATTAGATAGAATTCAAAAGGTAATCTAATTATTTCATGCAATCTTTTCACTTCATTTCTAGCCTATCACTGTCGAACACACTTTAGGGTAAAAAACTTGTTCATCTATCACCAAACCACAAGTTCATCACCACATTTAGGGTCGGCGTCCGGTGAACATCGCCTCCATCGACGACGGTGAGTGCCATATTCAGGGATGTATATATTTTTTCTGCTTAAATCTTTTTCTCGATGAACACCAACTTGGTGGGGTTAGTTTGTGGGATTTCCGGCTTGGTGGGGAATCGATAGGACAATTTCTTGTGTGATTTCCGACGATGATTTTCTTCGATTTCATGTTCATGTGTCTATGTTTGTTGTTCATATTTGTGTGTGAATATGACAATCTCCGTGTGTATTTTGGTCTTTTACATTGGGATTAGTATGTGTAATTGTACATAATGTTGTGAATATGACTAGTGTTAATGGAAATATTGTTATTCATGCCACTTGTTCGTGTGAATATTGTAAGTATTACTAAATACCACCTGTTCCCTTCAATTGTTCATGTGAACATAGTAAGTATTACTATTTTTACCTTGTGCATGTGAACATAGTAATTATTTCTGGCAAAATGCTTTGTTCATATCTTTATTTGGATATGAACATGACAAGTGGCTGCAGGTCGTTCGTATGCTCGTGTATGTTTTTTGTGTGGATGTTTTAAGCATTACTACATATAAATATACCATTTGTTGATCATTATTATTGTTGGCAATGATTATAATGTGAATATGAGGTATATTTGTTAATATAAGATTTTGTTTATGCTTATTGAATGTGTGAATATGATGTGGGGTTGTTCATATATGACATATGCTATGAATATAGTGTATGTGCATATAATATACGTTATTCATTTCTATCATCGTATATGAATATGCTATGTGTTAAATTTCAGATTGTCGTCGTTATGCGCAATGGATCAACAAGTTGGAAGTGTGGAATATCGTCGTCGTCTCCACGTCATAGGAGCCGTATGCGAGTTAAATAGTGTGGCACGATTTTAAGTTGCGAGTACAATGATGTGATAGGAGGGCTGCTGAAATGTGCGTCTACACATTATCGGGAGTTGCGCAAGAATAGTAACTTCAATGCTAACTATGTCTTACTTGGATGAAATAAGTCAGTAATATTATGAGCAAGTTATAGACTTCTAAAAAAATACTATGTTTTATGTCATATTTCAATAAAGCACAGACTCATGATTGCATTTGGTAGTTGAAATCAAAGTTTATTCATTTTTCATTGTTATAATTTGCTCATGTATGCTTATGAAAAAATGTGCAGAAATTTGGTTATGCACCGTTGTTGACCAATATCAAAGACTTCTCCCTGTAATTTTTTTTAATGTTTTATAAATAATGTTCCATGTTCGGAATTCATAACCAAAAGCATATTCATTAATTGGAAAATACTTGTTCATAATTTAATACAGTCACGGATAAAATGTAAGATTAAAATTTTTCAAAGCACAAACTAATGTAATAAATAAATCTTCATTTGTTTTATTCACACAAATAACATACATGAACAATTTGATCATGAATGAACAACACCCATGAATGTGACTTTATGTTCGCACGAACAACATACGTTGAGGTTTCAAAATACATGTGAACAAGCCCTATCAGCATTCGAGTTTATTCATGTGAAAATATACATGAACAAAAAACATGTTCATTGATTGAAAAAAGTCTGTTCATCTGTCACGACCGGTCCTAATTAAGGATAATTAAGCCGGGGAAACCGTGACTAATGGAGGGAGATTAGAAGCGGGGTAGAAAGGGGAATAATCAAACAAGAAAGGATCGTATTTCATCAATGTTAACACCATGGATATTTATAATATAACGGAGTTTTAGTCGTATAGACTCAAATAACTAGTAAATTCGGATAACTCCGACTTATCCAAAATAACATAAAACTTCTGAGTACGCAGCGGAATAAGGTTCTGATTACATGTATGAAGACATGTAACCCTAGAGTTCATTAATACATAACAAAACAAAAGAGTCCCACTCGTCACTTCATCACCATCGGCAGCTGCTCAACCTGCACATTTAGAAATATATGCAGGGCTTGAGTACAAAAGTACTCAGTGGGCACGTATGCCTAAGTATAAAAACACATGCTTCAAAACTGTAAATTGTCATGCCATCATAAACAGTACAGCAAGGGAGTTTTTCGCTAAAAGGCCCAGCTTACTAAATTCATTTGTGATTCTTAAAGTTCGACTGCAGTCTAAGTTCTCTTGTAATCTATCATATCTGGAACTGTGTGCCGGAGAGGTGGCCACCTCTCACGGTCACTTGACCGGCCAACCCGCTAGATGACTCACGGTCATTGGTGTACACTAGCCCTGGCAGGATAGCTATCAACTGCTCAGAACCCGAATTCGATTGCATAATAACTGGCAAAGCCACATCAGATAGATATCATACCAAACATTGAAACATTTATGGCAAGACAACAGTTGAAATAATTTTCAGTTCAATGATTTTGCAATGAAATAGCTGTTCAAACATAACATTAAACTCATTTGATATATATGAAAGTAAACCCACCTGAATAGGCAAAGCATGTCGTTTAACCTTATCTCTGAATCGGAATAGCAGTGCTAATCCTTCTGATGCTCAAAGCCTACAAGAAATCTATTCTCAATAGGTCTCCTTGAATCTAATCTTAAGTCACGGTGAGTTGCTTAATATTCTATGATTCACTTAGCCGGGTTTTCAAAATTTAATGAATAAATAATTGAAAACATTTCTCTTGAGTTAAGAACACCAACAATATTCTTACTCATATTTCTTTAATAATTGGAATTGTAATTAAAACCAATTAAATACTTTTATTGCAAGTAAAAATGCAATTTCATGTCATGCTTAACATATAATAAGTAATTTACTTAAAATATGCACATAATAATAATTTAATATTATTATGAAAACTAGTCTTTGAAATAAATTAATTAAACTAATTAATAGTTCAATTAATTAAAATAGGAAACCATTTAAATAGATGAAATAGGGCCCATGCTTAAATAAATAATAGCCCATATAAATTTAAAAGATGAGGCCCAACTCAATAAAATAGGAATGGCCCAAACTGAATAAAATAAATCGAGCCCAGCTAAATAAAATTAAAATCGGCCCAGGCTTTTAAAAATCGCAGCCCAAATCTATTTAAAAATCGGCCCATCACTCATAAAAATCGGCCCAAATACTCGGCCCAAATCATTGAAATAAATCGGCCCAAATCATTGAAATAAATCGGCCCAAATGAGAGCCCATCACCCAAACCCAACTTTCAAGCCCAACACCCAAAACCTACATCTATTCTTCCTCAACCTCACGCCGCTCCATCACTCTTCTTCACGAAAAACACACGCACACACTCACACAAAAGCTGAATCTCTCTCTCTCTCTCTCTCACGGTTCACGCCAACCCGCCGCCGCAGCCTTCCTCCGGCGAAGAGCCGGCGACTGGACCTCTCCCTCTCCCTCGTTTTCCCTCTACCTGCACAACCCGACAGCCGCAGCATCTGGAACCAACCACCGTCTCTGTCTCCCTCTCGGATTCAGGCTCGCCGAGCCCTTGCTCAACTCTGGCCGACGGCAGCAGCTTCATGCCGCCACCATCGTCGCCGAAGCTTGCCGTAGCAACAGCGGCAGCCGCTGACGACGCTCGGCTCTCCCCTCTCTCATCTCCCTCATCGCACCAACACCCACAGACGCCATCCCTCATACTCTCTCTATTCTCCGGCGACGCAACAACAAAAGCTGCCGCCGACCGGTGACTCCGACTCTCTCTGAATCGACGAGAAGCAGGAGCATCAAGCCACCGCTGCCGTCGCCAATCCTCCCTCTTCCGTCCTCCCTCGATTCTCAATCCCAGCTCTCTCAACTCCCCCTGTTCTAGGTTCGGCAGCCGCGGTCAGTGGCTCCACGCCACCACCGTCAGCACACCTCTCTTCCATCGCCCTCTCTGCCTTTCTCTCTTCGGCTGGTAACAGCCGCCCTCCGTGGTGCTCGCCGGAGGAGCAGCAGCGACAAGCCGCGCCACCCTCGGCGTCGCAGCCACCACGCCACCGTCGACAGCAGCAGCAGATGAGGCGGGCTGCCACCGGCGCCCTTCCCATTCGCTCAAGACCGAAGATTTAAAACAGGGCTTCAAGACTAAATCCTTTCTTTTCATTTTATTAAAGAAAAACATGTTTCATATGTAGTATATAAACACAGATGGTATGCACATGTATATGAATGCTTTGTTCAAAAGTCTTCATTCAATTTATAAGTGAGAGTAAGTGACGTGCATACACAAAAACATGAATTGTTGTCTGATGTACATTAGAGGTTTGAGTACTGGAGGAAATCACTGAAACTGAATTTGAGGTGCTAACCGTGAATGGAGGTAAAATGGGCAGAGTGATTGTAGATGAAGTCTTTAGAGCTTTCAGCTGAGTTTGTGGAGTCCGTGTGGTATAGCTGAACTTCCTTGGTATGTAGGAGAAATGGTGAGTGGAAGGGAAAGGGGGGGGAAGGTATCGTGTGAGTGGGGAGAGTGGAAAGGGTGAGTGGAAGTGAAAAGTGTGAGTGGGTGGGAGTGAAAAGTGTGAGTGGGGAGAGTGGAAAGTATGAGTGAAAGTGAAATAAAAATATAATAAAAAGTCTTCCGGTTTGTACTATGAAAACTGTAATAATCGTTCAGTGTTCGTTTAAACAAATAGCTCGTGTAGATGCTAAATGTTAAATTAAATAAATATGCAATGCATATTAATTCAATAACTAAATTTACAAATGTTTTTGTACATTATTATTGTTGGAATTAAAAAAAATAAATTCATTTTCTTTATATCCGGCGTGAATCATCTTACTTCTAAGTTCGAAAATAAATTCTAAATTTAGCTCGAGGAAACGGGGTATTACATTCCTCCCTCCTTAAAAAAAATTCCGTCCTCGGAATTGCATATCTGGTATTCTAGCTTGTGATACTAGTCATTCGTTTCATTCATCTCTTTTGTGGCCTTTTCCATCCTGTGATGGTTCCACTACATGACGAGAACAATATTATTGCCTCGTAAAACTTGAACCTTGCGATCAAGTATCTGGACTGATTTGTCTTCATAACTTAGGTCCTGGCTAGGACTCCTTTATCGTGCTTAATCACATGCTTTGGATTAAACACATACTTTCTTAACTGAGAGACATGAAACACATTGTGCACGTCTCCAATACTGGGTGGCAATGCCAACCTTTAGGCTACAGGGCCTATCTTATCTAGGATCTCAAAAAGTCCTATATAACGGGGTTGTAACTTGCCCCTCTGTCCGAAACGTATAACTCCCTTTGAGGGAGGAACTTTGAGGAAAAATCGATCCCCAACATTGAATTCTAACTCCGATCGGCGTTTATCGGCGTAAGACTTGTGTCTATCTCGAGCTTCTTTGATTCTTTGCTTGATGTGGTCGACTTTCTCAACCATCTGTTGGACCAGTTCAGGACCTAACAGTTTTCTTTCACCCACTTCATCTTAGTAAAGTGGTAAACTACATTTTCGGCCATACAAGACCTCATCTGGATTATTCCAAATATTGCTTGATAACTGTTGTTATAAGCAAATTCTTCGAGAGGTAACAAATTCTCCTAACTTCTACCTTTGTCTGCGATAATTGCGATCTGACGTGATAGATACAGGTACACCGTGAAGGCGTACTATCTCTTTGACATATAACTTTGCAAGTTTCTCCAATCCAAATATCATTTGAATTGGTAGAAAGTGCGCTGACTTTGATAATCGGTCTACTATGACGCTATATCTCTTTTCATTCTTGTTTACCAGAAAATTTTCTTTAAATTCTGGTGCATCTTTCTACTGTCTGGATGTGCAGTGTATGGAGTATCATGAGCCTTGCTCATAATCTCGTTCTTTAATTCTTCTTTGTGTGGCACACACAATCTTTCACCAACCATAAGTGAGTTATCATTTGCTTCAGTGAATCCTTTCGTTTCATTCGTTCTTGCCGCGAGACGCATCTTCTCCAAGAACCAATCTTCTCTTTGTGCTTTGCACAATTCTTTCTCTCAAATCAGGTTTAGTTGTCAGCGCAACTACTTAACCCGATACTGAATCTGGGGAATAAACAATCTCTAAACTGAGTGAGGCGAACTCACGAATCAGCTCCTTCTGTTGGGTAATGAAATACCCTAGCTTAGCCTTCGTCTTTCGACTCAGGGCGTCAGCTACTACATTTGTTTTTCCTGGATGGTAACTGATGGTGCAATCGTAATCCTTTACTAATTCGAGCCATCTTCGTTGTCTCATGTTTAAATCATTTTTGCTCGAAAAAGTACTTTAAACTTTTATGATCTGTAAAGATCTTACACTTAACTCCATAGAGGTAGTGTCTCCAAATCTTCAGCGCGTGCACAACGGCTGCTAGTTCTAAATCATGAATCGGGTAGTTCAGCTCATGGGGCTTCAATTGACGAGACGTATATGCTATCACTTTCTGATTTTGCATCAACACGCAACCCATTCCTAGTTTCGAGGCATCAGTGTACACCTCAAATTCTTCATTCTCTCCTGGTATTGCTAACACTGGTGCAGTAGTCAGCCTAGTCTTGAGTTACTTAAAACTTTGTTCGCACGCTTCAGACCAAACGTATTTAGTCCCTTTTCTCAAAAGTTGAGTCATTGGCCTAGCCAATTTCGAGAATCCTTCGATAAATCTTCTGTAGTAACCTGCTACATCGATAAAACTTCTAATCTCATTGACATTTGATGGTGCCTTCTATTCCTTGACTGTTTCGACCTTGGCGGGGTCTACTTTGATTCCTTCAGTCGACACTATGTGACCGAGAAACATAACTTCCTTTAACCAAAATTCACACTTGTTGAATTTGGTAAACCATTTCTCATTGCGCAGGGTTTTGAGTACGATGCGTAAGTGCTCTTCATGTTGTTCTTCGGTCTTAGAGTATACGAGGATGTCGTCATTAAACACTAAGACAAAACTATCGAGATACTGATGGAAAACTCTATTCATTAGGTCCATGAAAACTGCTGGGGCATTCGTTAAATCTAAGGGCAACACTGTGAACTCGTAAAGTCCATAACGCGTTCGAAACGCTGTCTTTGGAATGTCTTCTCTTTTCATCCTGAGTTGGTGGTAATCAGATCTTAGGTCAATCTTGGAAAACACACCGGCTCTTCTCAACTGATTTAACAGGTCGTCTATCCTCGGAAGAGGATATCTATTCTTATGAGCTTGCTTCAACTTCTTATAATCAATACACATCCTTAGTGTAACATCTTTTCTTTGACATCTTTAATTAGTGCTCCCCATAGTGACATACTATGTTGCATGAAACTAGGTCTGGTGAAAATTTGGTAATTCATTGGGAAAAATATCTTTGTACTCTCAAATCTGTTGAACTTCCTTAATTGTTTCCTTCGTCCTAAGTCACCTTCTCAGATTGACTAGGGAATTCTAACATCAAACTTTTCTCATCGTCTTCGTAACTTTCACTTCGAGGATTAATGGCACTCCTTCTGCCATGTAAACTCATTTTCCCATTTCCAAATGGTTATTTAATGGGGGTTTCTAAGTTTCCATTGTGGTGGCGTTCCAACTTTATTCTTGTTGTAGCTTCCAGCACTTTAGCCAAAGCATTCACTCTCTTAGCTTGAGCCTACTAGCCTTGGGGTTGGTTATATCTTAAGTTTAGTTCCAGTGTTTTCCTTCTATTTCAGGGTTTCCTCTATTTCTTTCATTCCATTTCATTTTCTTTACCTCCCTCTTGAGGTGGTGTACATATCTTGTTTGTGCGTGAACTTTCTCCTTCTCCAATTGTTGTGGTGACTCGGTGGTGAGAGTCTCGTTAATTGCTTATTCCTTCGTAATGTCTCCCTGGTTCACTAAGAAAATTGAATATCTCATGCCGCGATTCATTTACGAACTCCTTTACGCATTTCTCATTATTGTCCACCATGTGGACCACATATTGACAGCTGGTTGAAAACTAATGACAAACTGAGTAATTCTAATCGCTACTATACTTATCGTGATAAAAAATATTCTATTGTGACAACTATATAGTGCGAGTCTATATATATTGTAGTGATGCTCTACCTCGAGATCAAAAATCTTAATTGACAATCACTGAGATCTTAGTCATGTGGCCAGACCCAACAAAACGAATCACTCAGTCAAATGGGAGCTTCGCCCCCAATCATGTCAACTTCTTATTCATGTAAGTCTCTGATCAAACTTCTAACTTAAAACTTACTAGTAAGTACTTCATCATAAGTCACTGATACCATGAAAGTCCATTCTATGCCGTTCTAGCAAAGCTATCACGACTGACATCATAATCATAAGCAACATAAGTTCTTATGTGAAAAACTTAATCTCACCGCTATTGAAATAGCTCAAATGAATCCTTTAGTCTTAAGACAGTGCCTCTATGTTGTAACATCTCTATGTTAAACATTTTTATCTTACCAGTCTTTACTCAAACGGTTAAATCGATCAAACGGTGCTATCACGATTAACATTCTCAAAGCATTATTGGATGGTACTCAAACGGTTTGTAAGAGGACCCATCATTCTAATCGTATAGGCAGCTAGCCTAAAACGACAGCATAAAGCTTTCTCTTTCATTCATACATACATACATACTTCTGTTTCTTTTGAAACCTTAACATATATGGACATTTAAAGTCCCTTTCATGAAAACTTTGCTTGTGCCGAAAAGATTCAAAGAATCTAACTCGACCATACATCTGGTATTCGTGAAAGGCTCGATAGTCCTAAACACGACTTTAACTCATCTTATCGTTAAGGGCTCAGATTACTGTTGTCCCATCTCCTCTTTCCTTTGAAATTCTGATTATGATTTTGATCATGTGGAGGTGCGGGCGCAGGTACAGTTGCAGGTCTTTCTCCTGGCATGGCTGCCTCAATGTCTAACGCTCGGCTGAGCGACTCAGTGTAGGACAATCCTCCGTGGCCTGCCAAAGCCATCCTAATCTCGTGCCTCAGACCGGCACAAAACTTTTTAGCCATCTTCTCATCTGTGTCAACTTGTTCCGGCGCATATCTAGACATATCGCAGAACATCCTGTCGTATTAAATTACCGACATCTTTCCTTGTTTCAGAATTATAAAATTCAGCCTCCTTTTTCTTGCGGTAGCTCTTGGGTATATACTTGTCATATATACCGGCTTTGAATTGTTCCCAAGTCAGGTTTCCTATCTGCTCTGCTGTCATCGTTTTCATCCTTGCTTCCCACCAGAAATCAGCTGACCCAGTCAACTGAAAAGAACACACAAGTTAGGCGCTCTTGGTCAGTGCAGCGAAAAAGCTGAAAATGCACTAAATCTTTCGCACACATGTCTCAGCTTGGCTGGATCTCTTGTCCCACTGAAGACAAGTGGACTTTGTTATAGGAATAGTTCATCTATTCTATGTTCTGGTTGTATGGGTGGTGAGGCCATGTTTTGTTCTAGCCCTGGTACTGGCCTCTTCCATCATCTCAAAGAATTCTTTCCCCTTCTCTTGGACGCCTTTGCTTTATTGGCATTTCGATGAGTCGACATATAGTCAACAATGTAATACACATATGCGTATCATCGATTCTGTAAATTGTTTTCTTGATTCTCAAATCTCGCTCATACTCTTCCTCATGGAAGTATAAAAATAACATAGCGGAAGTGACTTGCCGCAAAAGACTGATAGGGTTGCTACATAGACATGGGAAATTAGTATAAATGAAGACTATTTTATCAACAATTGAATATAGATCTGATGATCAATCCAAGCATTATATATGATGAACTGGCTATCTAGCAAGGTTATCATGAACGAGCTCAGTCCGAAATGCCCTATGAACCAACGTTTCCCTACTAATACTAGTCAAAGTAACTAAGCCAACATTGAGGCATACAAAAGCATCGAAATGATCATCATTTTCGAAATACACAACTAACGTCCTACTAAATGCATAAGAGATTGTCTGCATGCATTACGTGCTTGACCCTTGAGTTGAAGCATATGTGTTTGACTGATTAATCTGATGAGTACCTGTTTGTCCTCGGTTTACAGAAAATCTACCAACAGCTAGTAGATCGCAATGATTCAAATCACAAATGACAATTATGCAAAGTGTTCCAATAATTTGCCAAACAATTGAAAATGAATAACCATAGGGTAGAAATGAATTGACTGAAAGGTCGAAGCGAAATGACCTAATAGTCTGAACCCGTTTGGCTTTTCATATGAAGGTTTAAAATATATAGGTTTAAAGACCCATATGTGACGACTACTGAGATTTTGGCCATGTGGACTGGCCAGGTCCGACACAACTACTTCTCAGTCACTCGGAAATACTTTTCCGAACTTGGCAACTCTTGTTCCTTGGCTGCAAAAGGTATATTTGGTCTAAAATCACCACTTTCTTCTTAATATCTTGAACATGTCCTTGAAAATATTCTAGAGCTTCTCAAACTTGGAGTCTGCCTCCTAGTTTAGTGCAATCCTTAAACATCTTCTATAGGCGAAATAAGGTAGGCTCGACCTTACTCAACAATGTTCCTCTATATGATCTTAATGTAGTACTTCTAGTACTTAGTGTTCCTTTACATAGCGCTTGAAATGCAACCATATAATTTGAAGCACTCTTCCGTGTTATTGCAAAAGACCTTCTGAATCATCACGCGTTCAATAAGGAAATAGCTTTTGCTCATCTGAGCACCTTTATAGGATATGTGTCTCCATGTGTAATGCTAAGTCATGGAATGACCTTAGTCAATGCTCTCATTGCGGCTACCAGACTAAATGCATAATCCAAGACGTTCTAACTGAGGCGATGTCCTCGATAGGTTAAGGTATATATACTTATCTTGAGTATATCCTTAGGGTCTCATTAGAATCTTAATTCATTTGTTTCAGCATTGATCTACTGTCGGCGCTTCTAGCTATTATTAAACTCTAAACCATCTTCGAGAACTTCTCTCGTCTTACACACTTGCGTAAACTTTTATGATCAATCATAATGGTTGGTAACTGTTAGTACCCATATCACATCTCGTCTTTCCAATTCGTAGTAGGTGATCGTAATCAATAGGGATTCTCAGTCATGTCCTTATCTATTGCGATAGGTACTGTAAGTAGAATGGTTCCGAATATCTGAAACTATAAGCTGATAGCTTTAATCGTAATATTATAACATCATATACAAAGCATTTTGACCCCTCGTAAGTCTAACTCTGAAGTTCATACATGAATCATGAAGGTTATCCTCAAGCCATAGCTAGTGATAATCGAGGCTAGAAGTGAGTCTCAACTTGTTAGGGATTAGCTAACTGATTACATAAGTCACACTCATCGCTATAAGCAATATCATACTTAAACTATCATTGAATAAGGCAATAGTCGATTAGGTGTTCCGTCTCGCGTGAACAACCTGAATGAAGAACAATGCCTGCGTCAGTGATTCGTGCGTGGCACTCCGCTTGCACTACTTTCATTGGATTCTCTTCCTCTTTCTTAGCTCTTCACCATGGCTATAGTGAAATATAACTGAGTTTCTAGCTTCTATTGTTCTTCTCGTAACAGTGATCATGCATTCTTAACGCATCTAAGTTCATTGAGATATCTAATCAATCAATAAAGCATAAAACTTGAATGTAAGCATCAGTACATTCTTATAAAACGTGAACTTCTCAATGGTTTAAAATCATTACCACCTTCTTTCTTGCTGAGCATGATGATGTGATGAAGTGATGAGCTTTGGTTGACTGACTCGTATATACTAGTGATCATACTAGAAAAATGGGCTAACTCTAGGGTTCAGAGCAAATGAACTGCTCTGATACCACTCTGTCACGACCGGTCCTAATTAAGGATAATTAAGCCGGGGAAACCGTGACTAATGGAGGGAGATTAGAAGCGGGGTAGAAAGGGGAATAATCAAACAAGAAAGGATCGTATTTCATCAATGTTAACACCATGGATATTTATAATATAACGGAGTTTTAGTCGTATAGACTCAAATAACTAGTAAATTCGGATAACTCCGACTTATCCAAAATAACATAAAACTTCTGAGTACGCAGCGGAATAAGGTTCTGATTACATGTATGAAGACATGTAACCCTAGAGTTCATTAATACATAACAAAACAAAAGAGTCCCACTCGTCACTTCATCACCATCGGCAGCTGCTCAACCTGCACATTTAGAAATATATGCAGGGCTTGAGTACAAAAGTACTCAGTGGGCACGTATGCCTAAGTATAAAAACACATGCTTCAAAACTGTAAATTGTCATGCCATCATAAACAGTACAGCAAGGGAGTTTTTCGCTAAAAGGCCCAGCTTACTAAATTCATTTGTGATTCTTAAAGTTCGACTGCAGTCTAAGTTCTCTTGTAATCTATCATATCTGGAACTGTGTGCCGGAGAGGTGGCCACCTCTCACGGTCACTTGACCGGCCAACCCGCTAGATGACTCACGGTCATTGGTGTACACTAGCCCTGGCAGGATAGCTATCAACTGCTCAGAACCCGAATTCGATTGCATAATAACTGGCAAAGCCACATCAGATAGATATCATACCAAACATTGAAACATTTATGGCAAGACAACAGTTGAAATAATTTTCAGTTCAATGATTTTGCAATGAAATAGCTGTTCAAACATAACATTAAACTCATTTGATATATATGAAAGTAAACCCACCTGAATAGGCAAAGCATGTCGTTTAACCTTATCTCTGAATCGGAATAGCAGTGCTAATCCTTCTGATGCTCAAAGCCTACAAGAAATCTATTCTCAATAGGTCTCCTTGAATCTAATCTTAAGTCAC
This sequence comes from Salvia miltiorrhiza, assembly GCF_028751815.1. Lineage (NCBI taxonomy): Eukaryota > Viridiplantae > Streptophyta > Magnoliopsida > Lamiales > Lamiaceae > Salvia > Salvia miltiorrhiza. Next base: position 33,699,104 of record NC_080393.1, on the reverse strand, counting down.
GGTGAGTTGCTTAATATTCTATGATTCACTTAGCCGGGTTTTCAAAATTTAATGAATAAATAATTGAAAACATTTCTCTTGAGTTAAGAACACCAACAATATTCTTACTCATATTTCTTTAATAATTGGAATTGTAATTAAAACCAATTAAATACTTTTATTGCAAGTAAAAATGCAATTTCATGTCATGCTTAACATATAATAAGTAATTTACTTAAAATATGCACATAATAATAATTTAATATTATTATGAAAACTAGTCTTTGAAATAAATTAATTAAACTAATTAATAGTTCAATTAATTAAAATAGGAAACCATTTAAATAGATGAAATAGGGCCCATGCTTAAATAAATAATAGCCCATATAAATTTAAAAGATGAGGCCCAACTCAATAAAATAGGAATGGCCCAAACTGAATAAAATAAATCGAGCCCAGCTAAATAAAATTAAAATCGGCCCAGGCTTTTAAAAATCGCAGCCCAAATCTATTTAAAAATCGGCCCATCACTCATAAAAATCGGCCCAAATACTCGGCCCAAATCATTGAAATAAATCGGCCCAAATCATTGAAATAAATCGGCCCAAATGAGAGCCCATCACCCAAACCCAACTTTCAAGCCCAACACCCAAAACCTACATCTATTCTTCCTCAACCTCACGCCGCTCCATCACTCTTCTTCACGAAAAACACACGCACACACTCACACAAAAGCTGAATCTCTCTCTCTCTCTCTCTCACGGTTCACGCCAACCCGCCGCCGCAGCCTTCCTCCGGCGAAGAGCCGGCGACTGGACCTCTCCCTCTCCCTCGTTTTCCCTCTACCTGCACAACCCGACAGCCGCAGCATCTGGAACCAACCACCGTCTCTGTCTCCCTCTCGGATTCAGGCTCGCCGAGCCCTTGCTCAACTCTGGCCGACGGCAGCAGCTTCATGCCGCCACCATCGTCGCCGAAGCTTGCCGTAGCAACAGCGGCAGCCGCTGACGACGCTCGGCTCTCCCCTCTCTCATCTCCCTCATCGCACCAACACCCACAGACGCCATCCCTCATACTCTCTCTATTCTCCGGCGACGCAACAACAAAAGCTGCCGCCGACCGGTGACTCCGACTCTCTCTGAATCGACGAGAAGCAGGAGCATCAAGCCACCGCTGCCGTCGCCAATCCTCCCTCTTCCGTCCTCCCTCGATTCTCAATCCCAGCTCTCTCAACTCCCCCTGTTCTAGGTTCGGCAGCCGCGGTCAGTGGCTCCACGCCACCACCGTCAGCACACCTCTCTTCCATCGCCCTCTCTGCCTTTCTCTCTTCGGCTGGTAACAGCCGCCCTCCGTGGTGCTCGCCGGAGGAGCAGCAGCGACAAGCCGCGCCACCCTCGGCGTCGCAGCCACCACGCCACCGTCGACAGCAGCAGCAGATGAGGCGGGCTGCCACCGGCGCCCTTCCCATTCGCTCAAGACCGAAGATTTAAAACAGGGCTTCAAGACTAAATCCTTTCTTTTCATTTTATTAAAGAAAAACATGTTTCATATGTAGTATATAAACACAGATGGTATGCACATGTATATGAATGCTTTGTTCAAAAGTCTTCATTCAATTTATAAGTGAGAGTAAGTGACGTGCATACACAAAAACATGAATTGTTGTCTGATGTACATTAGAGGTTTGAGTACTGGAGGAAATCACTGAAACTGAATTTGAGGTGCTAACCGTGAATGGAGGTAAAATGGGCAGAGTGATTGTAGATGAAGTCTTTAGAGCTTTCAGCTGAGTTTGTGGAGTCCGTGTGGTATAGCTGAACTTCCTTGGTATGTAGGAGAAATGGTGAGTGGAAGGGAAAGGGGGGGGGAAGGTATCGTGTGAGTGGGGAGAGTGGAAAGGGTGAGTGGAAGTGAAAAGTGTGAGTGGGTGGGAGTGAAAAGTGTGAGTGGGGAGAGTGGAAAGTATGAGTGAAAGTGAAATAAAAATATAATAAAAAGTCTTCCGGTTTGTACTATGAAAACTGTAATAATCGTTCAGTGTTCGTTTAAACAAATAGCTCGTGTAGATGCTAAATGTTAAATTAAATAAATATGCAATGCATATTAATTCAATAACTAAATTTACAAATGTTTTTGTACATTATTATTGTTGGAATTAAAAAAAATAAATTCATTTTCTTTATATCCGGCGTGAATCATCTTACTTCTAAGTTCGAAAATAAATTCTAAATTTAGCTCGAGGAAACGGGGTATTACATCATCAATTATTACAGTCATGAATAAAAGATAAGTTCAACACAGTTCAAACCACAAACTAAGGTAATGAACTTTGAATAAGAATGAATACTGACCATCATGCATGAACACTGAAGGTGAACAAGTCATTGTTTATGTAGATGTTCATTTGTTTGAAATGTATGACAAGTTATTGTTCATGAATAGAATCATAATAATTCATTTTTTATATAAACAAGTGGTTAATTTAGAGGATGTAAGTTATCTCTTTAAATTTTTGGGAAACCAATTCTTGATGAAGAAAAGGAGAGATTCACAAAGATATGTTAATTCTAAAAAATCGTGAGTTAGTGGGTAAGTTTGTTTGACCATAATCTAAATTACCATAATTATAGGATATCATTTGCATGACATTAGGGAAATAACGGATAAGTGTACGATGAATAACCATAATTACCCTTAATCACCATTTTAACATGCTGAATGTTAATTATTCTGTCAGCCGTTAGATTAAGAAATTGAATGGGTAGGATTAGTTCTTAGGTGTCACAATAAAATGCCATTCTCACATGATCTTCTTTATATATATATATATATATATATATATATATATATATATATATACAGAAACGATCACATGCCCACCGTGGGCAAGCATAACGTGCCCACCACTGATGTGGCAATTGTAATATATATATATATATATATATATATATATATATATGCCCCTCATTCTTCGAGAATCAGAAATTTTCAAGTTTGAATTTGTTCATTTGGAATCTGGGTTCTTCTACTTCATTTTTATTTAATATTAATTTCTTTTTCCCTCTCTTTTTTTTATATCATTTATCATTCCTTAAGTCCCATAGGTTTGATCCTGTAGAATTTGACCATTGAACGAAGGGTACGAAATAAATCTGATTGATTTTTCGATCAAAAGTACTATGTGAAATCTTCGGTTTTTCCTCTTCCTCTATCCCATAGGTACAGAATCAAGAGAGAACCTTTTCTATATATATATATATATATATATAGGGTTAGTATCCATAGAGAAGGCCCTTAGATTAGAGAATAAAAAAGAAATCTTGGCCATTCATCTAGTCAAAATCAACGTCTGCTATTCAACTAAATAAGCGGACATTTTAATTATAAAATAACAATAAAATGATGGATAATACATTTAATACACGTTTAGGGGTATATTTGAGAATGACATTTCACTGAATAACTGCCTAAAATAACTACGCGGTAATTAAGGGATTTACTACCCCAACAATCGCGATTTACACCACAACAACCACGACTGAAACCCTAGAGATACCAAGCGGCGATTCCATTCAATCCACATCGCAGGGGCGATTTTCACAAAAATTGAACGGAGAATTGATTGTTGTTTACCCCGACGACGAAAACATACAACAAGGTGAGTCTCGAAGCTATTATTCAGTGAATAACAAGGTTACTCTTTCGAAACCATAGAACACGGTAACTCTTTCGAAAACAACGACACATTCTTTGAGATTAGTTCAAGATTTGTGTTTTTTATATAGAGTTCCGATTTGATTTACTTTAGTGGCTTTGTTTTATTGACCAAGGATTTATTCAATTTGGTCATTAGAAAATTATCCGTCAACCATTTGAATATTCATAGATTTATGGACTTTTCATGACTTATTATGTGTAGTAATGGTCCCCCCCCTAAGATTCTATACTTTTTGGTGTTTGTTGGAAAAAATTTCAGGGAATTAACTTTATTTTTATTGTTTTTATGTTTCGAACCTAGGAGAAATGACTGGCAAGGGTAAGAAGGTACAGCGCTCGGATGTTGAGACACCGTTGTCCCCACCATCCAAAAATAAAAGGAGAAAAACTTCTGCTACAGCCGGTATGTCACAAAATATTATCATGAATGCGATTTTATTCCTGGGTATTCGAATTGGAATGATTTATGAATATCATAGTTTTTTGATCACGTTGTAGTTTATTTAGTATGTTTTAGGCTTTGTTCAGCTGCATTTCTCATTTATTCGATAAATGTTCAGATTTGGGTTTATTCAATAAAAAATAGGGTTTATTTAGTTTAATATTATCTGTATTCACTATAAATCCATGTATTTAATGTATTTAATTGCTTCTGGAAAATAGATAATTCATAAGAAAATGTAATTTATTTCGTTTAATACGATCAAGTTATATAGTTTTTAGTTTAATATGTTCTTTAATCATTATAATATTATGAATATTCAAGTAAAAATGTAGTATATTTAGCTTAGCATTCACTGTATACATTGTAATATTATGAATATTCAAGTGAAACTGAACTTTATTTAGTTTAATATGATATGTATTCATTTAATTGTTGCGAATATTCAAGTAGAACTGAAGTTTATTTAGTTCAATATGATCAAGTTGTATATTTTATTGAAGTATGATTTTGATGAATTTTTTGGGTACTAACAAATACAGATGCTGGTGGACCATCATCATCACCCTCAACAAGTAAAGTGAAAAAGACTTATGCTAAAGTTGGTATGTAAACAAAATATTAAATTGATTTATAAGAATGCGACTTGAAGTAGATATTTGTTTTTTGTTTATGAGTGATGCGAACTAATTTATGTGAATTTGAATTCAAGTGCTTCTGGTCAATAATTACATAAGAATTAGATATACATGTTCAATATGTTTTGCCATTTGTTCAGCTTAATTTATTATTTATTCGATAATTCATAATATTGGGTTTCAATATGCTTATAGTTCACTAACTTATGTGTTTTCGTGTTGAATTAAAATATTCACTAATTTTTACAGTATGTTCGTTAAAATATGTAATCTATTTACTATGATTTGCTATTTATTCGGTCAAAATATGTAATCTAACATTTTTTTGTTTTTCTCTTGCTTAGCTAAGTGTCATGCCAAAAGAGTAATAACGACAGAGGAACAATCCGAAGGAGTACAAATCAAACGCCGCAGAAAAATAAGGAAACGGAAGGACAGTGACATGCAAACGTCGAGGAGAGAAACAACTTCAGGAAACTGAACCTCCTCCAAAGTTCCCATCTCTAAATACACGCACCACCCCAGCATCGTTCCATGATAGTCTGCGCAAGTTGAACGATGCACAAAAGCAAGCTGTGATCGATATCGGATTTGGTAGTATACTGAACTTGAAAGTGAAGAAGTTACCAGCCAGGCTTGCATTTTGGATTCTCGAAAACTTTGATGAGAGGAGTTGTGAGTTGGAGCTTGCTGGGGGTATCAAGGTACAGATAACAGAGGATGATGTATACAGGGTTTATGGTTTTCCCAAGGGCAGTGAGATTATACCAAACTTCGAACGCACATCGAACAATGCTATGTGCCTGGAGTGGTCATTGTTCTTCGGGTTTGCATCGCGTGAGAAGATAAAGATTGGGGCGGTATTGAGTGAGATGCTAAACTGTTCGACTGGGGGGTCATGGTTTAAGCGCCACTTCATGATAGCAATGGCTCATTCTTTGATCGAGAGTTGTACTAGTGGGACAGTTCACCCATATATTTTGAGGTGTTTGGAGAACGTAACTACGCTAAGGAATTGGAATTGGGGAGAGTATGTTCTAAGGAGTCTCATAGACCATAAGAAATCATGGATTGGTGATGAAGATAAAGTCTTTGCTGGGCCAAGTTTATTCATAGTGGTAAAGTGCCAACTTATTATTTGATAATGTTTAATCCTAATATACTTAATTTGAAATCTAATCAATAATTGTCTTTGTTTGTCCAGCTCTTCTATGTTGACAGGTGCCAAATACACCGGACAGATTGTAACACCCCGATTTTTCCTAATAGGATTTCCCGATAATACTTGAACTTAAAATATTATTTAAGTGAATTCTGGCCCGGATAAAATTTTTGTTGATAAAAAAAAAGGGGTATTTCTTTCAATAAAAGATTTTATTAAATTTTACCTAAGAGGGATTAAATGCAAATACGTGACTATGTGAATTTATTTCATATTAACACCAGACGAGCTCAAAGGAAATGGCCTTACATTTTATTTTTCATTTACTTTTATTTTGCATTGGACCTAAATAGAACTATTATACTAACTTATCTAGTTTGGGTCTTATTTAATTTTGAGTGAAGATTTTGTGTATTTTATAAGCCCATTTTGAGCCACAATTTTTTTTAATTCATGTCAGCCCACATGCCTTATTAAATTTTGTAGATTTTTGACTTTTGATTTTGTAGAGAGAGTTATGGCTTATGTTTTGGCAGCAGACATTTGTCATATTCATCAAGAATTTCAGCCACGTATCACTCTACCATTCACCACTTCTTAAGCCAATCATCTTACATGCAAATTTTCCTTTCCACAATAAACTTGCCAAAACTCAAGATCAGATCATTCACAGAAAAACAAATTATCATCAGCTTTCTTTCCTCTCCAAAAATTCATTCAAATCACAAGCATCCCTTCAAGAAAGTTCTGTCCCAGAAATCAAAAATCTGATACACCATACATCACAAAAACGAAGAACACAGTCTGTAAGTATGTATTTCTCAAGTGTTTTGCCCATTTCATAAGAAAAGATTGAATTTTTGCATAAGAAAAAGACTGAATTTTGCATAAGAAAATATTACAATTTTTCCTTCACCTTTTCAAGAAATTAGAAGGTTAGAATGAGATAGGGGTTTTGAGGTGATTTTGGGGAGGGGTGTTGGCCGGCGGTTTTAGCCGGAGAAGCAGAGCAGCATCGGCTGCTCGGCGTGGCAGGAGGAGGCGGCGCCGGCGCTGCTGCTGCTGCTGTGCTGTTGTCGGACGGAGCGAGGGCGCCGGCGGTGCCAGATCTGGAAGAAAGGAGAGGCAGCGGCGCTGCATGTTTGGCAGCAGCCCGCCGGCCGCTCGCGGCCGAGGCAGGAGGAGCCTGAAGCGCGGCGGCGCAGCTGGTGGCTCACCGGAGTTTGAAGGGAGAGGGAGCGGCGGCAGATTGAAAGGGAGAATCGGAGGTGGTGGTGGCGAGGACGGCGGCGCAGCGGTCCTTCGGGGTGCTGCTGCTCGCCCGGCCAAGAGGAAGAAAGAAGAGGAGGCGGCAACTGCTGCCGTGCTGCTGTTGACGCGGCGCCGGCGGTGACTTCCGCTGCCGTCCACGGAGAAGAGAGAGGGATGGGGAAAATGAGAGAGAGAGGAAGAGAGAGAGGAGAAGAGAGAGAAGTCGGAGGAAAGAGAGAGGGGGGCGGCTGCCGGCCTCCGTCGGGCGGCGCCGACGTCAGGCGGCGGCGGCAGTAGCGAGAAGAGGAGAGGGAGAGAGGGAGAAAGGGAGGCTGCGTGTGGTGTGTGTGTGTGTGCGTCTGTGTGCGTGTGTTTGTGGGTGTGTGTGTGTGATTTTCTTTTAATAAAAAGGGAATGAGTTATGGGCTAGGGTTTTAGTATTGGACCATTAAAATTTTGGGCTTGTTTGTTATTTTGGGCCTATATTATGATTTAAGATGGGTTTGATTTAATACAAGAATTGGGCTGCATTTTTATTTTAGATGTTGGGTTGATTTAATTTTTGTTAAATCATGCTTTACTTAAAATTATTTAGTTAAGATCCTAATCAATTGATATATTAATATGACTATTTATTCTATTAAGTGTAATTATTTACCTTATGTGATTTTGAGATATAATATGAATTTGCATAGTGAATAATGCAATAAAAATATTTTGATAATTTCGATTTTTAAGATTTTCAATTGAGTTTTGAAAATCCGGGCGCAGAATATTAAGATTTAGCAGCTTTGTAGAATTGTTAGCTCGTACGATATTTTGCGACCTATTAAGATTAGATTATCTTGTAGGTCCACTTGTTAGAAGGTTTTAGCACTGGTTTTACAAGAAGAGAATTGTGCAAATTTTATCTACAGGCTTGTCCTATCAAGGTGGGTTTTATTTTCCAAAGTATGCTTTGAGTTATTGAGCTCTACTTGTATTATGCAAATGCAAATGAATGTCCATGTTAAAATGTATTCTTATTTCTCTATTGTTTAAAGTGCTCCTATGTTATCTAACGATCGGGTCCTAGCCGGCGTAGCGATTGGATCGCCCTGGTTAGGATTGTGTACACACAAGGGGGTATTGTGGGCTGCTCCCACTTGCCTCAGACTGTCAGACTTGGGTTGCTCCCATTTCTGAAACATGCATGGTAGTGGACCTCTGTGGGCTGCTCCCACATGTTCACATTATGGGTGAAGCACCAATAGAGAGAAGACTGGAAATGGATCCACAAATTTATTTTAAGTATGCATGGAATGCTTTCAAATAATTCTATGTTATACTGTTCATAGCATGGATTATTCTTTTAAATGGATTTTCAAATGTTTTCAAATGGCTAAACCCACTGAGTATATTAGTACTCAGCCCTGCAATTGTTTTCAAAACCTTTTGCAGGTTGAGCGGCAGGTGGTGTTGTGCGAGGCTGAGGGAGGATGTTGCTGTAGTTCCATATAATAATTTCCGCTGCCATAATATTCACTTAGGTGGATATCTTTTGAGATTGACTCTTTAAATATTCTTAGCCTAATTATTATGAACCCTTTTGGCAATCGCATTCTAGCAATTGAACCTCGCATATATGTATGTCTAGTATGAAGTCTTATCTTGTTGTCTCAGACCTCCGAACTTTTGATCCTAGTTGGGAAAATTTCTATCTTAATTGTTCTATTTATTATCCTTCAATTGCGGCACTCCTTTATTAACAATGTATTACCTGAATCTAAGAACATATCACCCATTTTATTCTAACAAAGTCTAGCAAATCCCATTAAGTAGTCGTTTCTTATTCTCCCGGGAGTCGGGCTGTTACAGATGGTATCAGAGCAAAAGTTCTTGGCTCTGAGACCACAAGTTCATCGATGTTGAGTCTAGGATATCATCTCTAGGCCTCTAAAGTTTATACAGCAACCCTCAGCTCGTCGTCACACTGCCCTCAACCAAGGTATGTTAAACATGTTTTCAAAAATGTTTACTGAAATGCATGCACCGCATGAATATGTTATAGAACATGTTTAGATCGAATATGCACTGAGATGGAACATGCATTATGATTGAACATGCATTGAGATGAACATGTATTGAGACTAAACATGAATAGAGACGGGACACGTATTGAGACTGAACATGCATTGAAACAGAGCATGTATGGAAACTACAAACGCATTGAGACTGAACATGCATTGAGACAGAATATACGTATTGAGACTGAACATGCAATAAGAGTAAATGTGTTTTAAGATTGAATGCATTGATATGAATTGTGACTGAACATACACTGAAGCGGATCATGTATGGAGACGTCCGTACACTGAAACGCAACATGTATGGAACCTTAACCTATATTGAGACTAAATATGAATTTGAGACTGAAAACATTTTTTATCATGCAAGACTATGTGCTAACTTGATTTGAATATGGAAATATTGCATAACTGCATGATATGTAATTTATTACCACGAGATTATTCAACCACTATGTGTTATTACAATTTTAGTTAGGTTATGAACCTAGAAAGGATATGATGACAGACTATAGTCGCTTAGTGAACTGATGAAGGATGTCTTTAGATTTTTATGATCAGAGGATTTTAGAGGACATGAACAGACTAGAAATAGAAAGAACTATACATTGAAAGCACTGAACATAGACAGAGAGAACATAGAAAGTATAGAATGACAAGAACATAGAAAGATGATCAAGGAAGGGTAAACCATAGAAAGTCAGAATACGAAAGTTAGAACATCAAAGCACGACACATGAAAGGATGACTTGTAGACAACCAACGATCGTTTCAGACAATAGATGGATCCTTATGTCACCAGTATCACAGATTTTTATTAGAAAGAATGAAGAAGGAGTCCAACATTATTAATCGAATGCAGAATGGCTGGAGAAATAGGAAGAGGACCTAACCCTGAAGGACATGCGCCACGAATTATACCAGAGCGTAGTGTGGAAGAAAGGTTTCGCAAGCATAATCCACCAACTTTTGATGGCCTCGGTGATCCTCTGGATGCCGAGAGATGGGTAAGAGCTACTGAAAGGATACTCAACCACGTTGGCTGTGGGGATAGGGAGAAACTCACATGCGCAATTTTTCAACTCGTTGATGAGGCTGAATTCTGGTGGGAATCGGTGCGACGAACCTTGACCCCCGAGCAATGGGAGGTGTACACGTGGAATGATTTTAAGGAAAGATTGTATGAAAAATATATCCCTGGATGCTATAGGAAGAAGAAACAGGATGAGTTTTGGAATTTGCGACAAGGAAGTATGACAGTCACTGAGTACGACCGAATGTTTAACCAGCTTTCGCGATATGCTCCACATCTAGTTGACACGGATGAGAAATGTGCAGAAAAGTTTCGACAAGGTCTGCGGCTTGAGATAGCCGTTCCAATAGCAAGTCAGGGAACGTTAACATATGCTCAATCTTTGAGCAGGGCCCTAAACACCGAAGCAATACTACCAAAAGAAAAAGAGAATGTGTTAGCACAAGCACCGACCCAGGACTATGGAAAAATGAAACGTAAATGGGAAGACAGAAATGAAGGAAACCCGGGAAAAAGAAAGCAACCATGGAGAGGAAATCGGCAACAACAACAAGGACATGCGGAAGGAAAGCCGTTATGTCCAACGTGTCAGAAAAATCACTATGGTGAATGTAAGAGAGGTTCCAACGACTGCTTTAGGTGCAAGCAACCAGGGCATTTCGCCAGAAACTGTCCAAACAATAATGAGAACATGAGAATTCCACAACTTCATGACTTTGCCCCTCAAGGACAGAATCAGGTACCAATTGGCAATGAACGACCAAATCAGAGACAACCTGGACGTGCTAGGGCTTATGCTCTTAACCAGCAACAAGCAGCCCAAGCACCTGAAGATTTAGAAGGTACAATCGTCATAAATTGACGTATCTGCTTTAACATCAAGAGCTTCACACTTTTATCTCTACATGCATGTTAAGTTTAGAACCTATGGTGGTGGAAGCTTTCGAGATGATATATAGAGAATGATAAGGAAGCATGACACGTTAGTCATATTGGGATTCAGAAAATGAGAAGAGATTGATGGACATATTCGATCGAAAGATCAAAACTTTATGGGGCAAGCAGATTATTTTGCCTTTATAGAATCACTACGAACGAAAAAGTATGTGTAGACTAGAAGTCGAGTTTGCTAGCCTGGGTATACCAAATTTCGAGGACAAAATTTTTTTTAGGGGGGAAGGATGTAACACCCCGATTTTTCCTAATAGGATTTCCCGATAATACTTGAACTTAAAATATTAGGATAAAATTTTTGTTGATAAAAAAAAAGGGGTATTTCTTTCAATAAAAGATTTTATTAAATTTTACCAAGAGGAATTAAATGCAAATACGTGACTATGTGAATTTATTTCATATTAACACCAGACGAGCTCAAAGGAAATGGCCTTACATTTTATTTTTCATTTGCTTTTATTTTGCATTGGACCTAAATAGAACTATTATACTAACTTATCTAGTTTGGGTCTTATTTAATTTTGAGTGAAGATTTTGTGTATTTTATAAGCCCATTTTGAGCCACAATTTTTTTTAATTCATGTCAGCCCACATGCCTTATTAAATTTTGTAGATTTTTGACTTTTGATTTTGTAGAGAGAGTTATGGCTTATGTTTTGGCAGCAGACATTTGTCATATTCATCAAGAATTTCAGCCACGTATCACTCTACCATTCACCACTTCTTAAGCCAATCATCTTACATGCAAATTTTCCTTTCCACAATAAACTTGCCAAAACTCAAGATCAGATCATTCACAGAAAAACAAATTATCATCAGCTTTCTTTCCTCTCCAAAAATTCATTCAAATCACAAGCATCCCTTCAAGAAAGTTCTGTCCCAGAAATAAAAAATCTGATACACCATACATCACAAAAACGAAGAACACAGTCTGTAAGTATGTATTTCTCAAGTGTTTTGCCCATTTCATAAGAAAAGATTGAATTTTTGCATAAGAAAAAGACTGAATTTTGCATAAGAAAATATTACAATTTTTCCTTCACCTTTTCAAGAAATTAGAAGGTTAGAATGAGATAGGGGTTTTGAGGTGATTTTGGGGAGGGGTGTTGGCCGGCGGTTTTAGCCGGAGAAGTAGAGCAGCATCGGCTGCTCGGCGTGGCAGGAGGAGGCGGCACCGGCGCTGCTGCTGCTGCTGTGCTGTTGTCGAACGGAGCGAGGGCGCCGGCGGTGCCAGATCTGGAAGAAAGGAGAGGCAGCGGCGCTGCATGTTTGGCAGCAGCCCGCCGGCCGCTCGCGGCCGAGGCAGGAGGAGCCTGAAGCGCGGCAGCGCAACTGGTGGCTCACCGGAGTTTGAAGGGAGAGGGAGCGGCGGCAGATTGCAAGGGAGAATCGGAGGTGGTGGTGGCGAGGACGGCGGCACAGCGGTCCTTCGGGGTGCTGCTGCTCGCCCGACCGAGAAGAAGAAAGAAGAGGAGGCGGCAGCTGCTGCCGTGCTGCTGTCGACGCGGCGCCGGCGGTGACTTCCGCTGCCGTCCACGGAGAAGAGAGAGGGATGGGGGAAATGAGAGAGAGAGGAAGAGAGAGAAGTCGGAGGAAAGAGAGAGGGGGGCGGCTGCCGGCCTCCGTCGGGCGGCGCCGCCGTCAGGCGGCGGCGGCAGTAGCGAGAAGAGGAGAGGGAGAGAGGGAGAAAGGGAGGCTGCGTGTGGTGTGTGTGTGTGTGCGTGTGTTTGTGGGTGTGTGTGTGTGATTTTCTTTTAATAAAAAGGGAATGAGTTATGGGCTAGGGTTTTAGTATTGGACCATTAAAATTTTGGGCTTGTTTGTTATTTTGGGCCTATATTATGATTTAAGATGGGTTTGATTTAATACAAGAATTGGGCTGCATTTTTATTTTAGATGTTGGGTTGATTTAATTTTTGTTAAATCATGCTTTACTTAAAATTATTTAGTTAAGATCCTAATCAATTGATATATTAATATGACTATTTATTCTATTAAGTGTAATTATTTACCTTATGTGATTTTGAGATATAATATGAATTTGCATAGTGAATAATGCAATAAAAATATTTTGATAATTTCGATTTTTAAGATTTTCAATTGAGTTTTGAAAATCCGGGCGCAGAATATTAAGATTTAGCAGCTTTGTAGAATTGTTAGCTCGTACGATATTTTGCGACCTATTAAGATTAGATTATCTTGTAGGTCCACTTGTTAGAAGGTTTTAGCACTGGTTTTACAAGAAGAGAATTGTGCAAATTTTATCTACAGGCTTGTCCTATCGAGGTGGGTTTTATTTTCCAAAGTATGCTTTGAGTTATTGAGCTCTACTTGTATTATGCAAATGCAAATGAATGTCCATGTTAAAATGTTTCTTATTTCTCTATTGTTTAAAGTGCTCCTATGTTATCTAACGATCGGGTCCTAGCCGGCGTAGCGATTGGATCGCCCTGGTTAGGATTGTGTACACACAAGGGGGTATTGTGGGCTGCTCCCACTTGCCTCAGACTGTCAGACTTGGGTTGCTCCCATTTCTGAAACATGCATGGTAGTGGACCTCTGTGGGCTGCTCCCACATGTTCACATTATGGGTGAAGCACCAATAGAGAGAAGACTGGAAATGGATCCACAAATTTATTTTAAGTATGCATGGAATGCTTTCAAATAATTCTATGTTATACTGTTCATAGCATGGATTATTCTTTTAAATGGATTTTCAAATGTTTTCAAATGGCTAAACCCACTGAGTATATTAGTACTCAGCCCTGCAATTGTTTTCAAAACCTTTTGCAGGTTGAGCGGCAGGTGGTGTTGTGCGAGGCTGAGGGAGGATGTTGCTGTAGTTCCATATAATAATTTCCGCTGCCATAATATTCACTTAGGTGGATATCTTTTGAGATTGACTCTTTAAATATTCTTAGCCTAATTATTATGAACCCTTTTGGCAATCGCATTCTAGCAATTGAACCTCGCATATATGTATGTCTAGTATGAAGTCTTATCTTGTTGTCTCAGACCTCCGAACTTTTGATCCTAGTTGGGAAAATTTCTATCTTAATTGTTCTATTTATTATCCTTCAATTGCGGCACTCCTTTATTAACAATGTATTACCTGAATCTAAGAACATATCACCCATTTTATTCTAACAAAGTCTAGCAAATCCCATTAAGTAGTCGTTTCTTATTCTCCCGGGAGTCGGGCTGTTACAGATGGTATCAGAGCAAAAGTTCTTGGCTCTGAGACCACAAGTTCATCGATGTTGAGTCTAGGATATCATCTCTAGGCCTCTAAAGTTTATACAGCAACCCTCAGCTCGTCGTCACACTGCCCTCAACCAAGGTATGTTAAACATGTTTTCAAAAATGTTTACTGAAATGCATGCACCGCATGAATATGTTATAGAACATGTTTAGATCGAATATGCACTGAGATGGAACATGCATTATGATTGAACATGCATTGAGATGAACATGTATTGAGACTAAACATGAATAGAGACGGGACACGTATTGAGACTGAACATGCATTGAAACAGAGCATGTATGGAAACTACAAACGCATTGAGACTGAACATGCATTGAGACAGAATATACGTATTGAGACTGAACATGCAATAAGAGTAAATGTGTTTTAAGATTGAATGCATTGATATGAATTGTGACTGAACATACACTGAAGCGGATCATGTATGGAGACGTCCGTACACTGAAACGCAACATGTATGGAACCTTAACCTATATTGAGACTAAATATGAATTTGAGACTGAAAACATTTTTTATCATGCAAGACTATGTGCTAACTTGATTTGAATATGGAAATATTGCATAACTGCATGATATGTAATTTATTACCACGAGATTATTCAACCACTATGTGTTATTACAATTTTAGTTAGGTTATGAACCTAGAAAGGATATGATGACAGACTATAGTCGCTTAGTGAACTGATGAAGGATGTCTTTAGATTTTTATGATCAGAGGATTTTAGAGGACATGAACAGACTAGAAATAGAAAGAACTATACATTGAAAGCACTGAACATAGACAGAGAAAAATTGCGCATGTGAGTTTCTCCCTATCCCCACAGCCAACGTGGTTGAGTATCCTTTCAGTAGCTCTTACCCATCTCTCGGCATCCAGAGGATCACCGAGGCCATCAAAAGTTGGTGGATTATGCTTGCGAAACCTTTCTTCCACACTACGCTCTGGTATAATTCGTGGCGCATGTCCTTCAGGGTTAGGTCCTCTTCCTATTTCTCCAGCCATTCTGCATTCGATTAATAATGTTGGACTCCTTCTTCATAGCATGGATTATTCTTTTAAATGGATTTTCAAATGTTTTCAAATGGCTAAACCCACTGAGTATATTAGTACTCAGCCCTGCAATTGTTTTCAAAACCTTTTGCAGGTTGAGCGGCAGGTGGTGTTGTGCGAGGCTGAGGGAGGATGTTGCTGTAGTTCCATATAATAATTTCTGCTGCCATAATATTCACTTAGGTGGATATCTTTTGAGATTGACTCTTTAAATATTCTTAGCCTAATTATTATGAACCCTTTTGGCAATCGCATTCTAGCAATTGAACCTCGCATATATGTATGTCTAGTATGAAGTCTTATCTTGTTGTCTCAGACCTCCGAACTTTTGATCCTAGTTGGGAAAATTTCTATCTTAATTGTTGTATTTATTATCCTTCAATTGCGGCACTCCTTTATTAACAATGTATTACCTGAATCTAAGAACATATCACCCATTTTATTCTAACAAAGTCTAGCAAATCCCATTAAGTAGTCGTTTCTTATTCTCCCGGGAGTCGGGCTGTTACACAGATAGTGAAAAGGTATTTCCCGGTGTTAGTAAATTGGTCAAGTGCTGAATTGAGGACGCGCCAGAAAACAGAAGAGCTTGACAAGAAGTTTGGGCATGGTAAACTACTTGAGCCGATCGTGCTTCCGTCTGAATATGCAACTGCTGAAGAGCAACATACAGAAGATCCTGACTTGGACGAAACTGACACGCGTCTTGGAACAAAAATCATGGAAAAGGGTCTTTCTATCGGTAAACAACTGGAGAATTTGAGGTTGTTGATTCACAGTGCATCGGAGGTGGACAAGGAGACACAGTATTACCACGACTGTGTAGAGGCAGCATGCAAGATTACAGGTTTGATTGTTGATGTGAATGGTCCAAAGCCATGGCGTCGCCCTAGAGATATGCACCCGGAGGACGACCCTTTTTTTTACTTGGATGAAGTCCATAATTCAGTGGATGCAGCATGTGATAAAGTGCAGCAGGAGAAGCGGAAAGAGCGTGTATCGACTGATGATATACCAAGCTTTGACCTTCACGGTGTGGATGGAGTTTTGACAGTAAATAGTGAGGTATGTCGACTAATAATTGTTTAGTTATTTGGTACTTACCTATTTTCATTAAATATAATATTATCATGAATAAAAAAGTTTGTGAAATTTGGAAAAACAGGACATTGTGACTTTATAATAAGTATTTATAATAAGTAACTACCTTGCATTATTATGAAATTGCATGTTCAGGAAGTTTGTATACTTATTCAGTAAATATTAATTGTTGTTCATCTAAATAATAGTGATATTTGTGTTACTCGTTAATATATTTATTATATGTATTTTAATGGTTTCTGAATGTATGTCATGGACCAAGGTAAACATTGGATGTGGTGGTGAGGGATCATCGATGAGAAATAATAATGACTTCAGAAAGAAAGCCAATGAAAATGTTGTGAATGGAATGGAATTTGCTGAAATTGGAAAAGGACCAGACAAGGTATTTAAAAACTGTTCATAAAATGTAACTATGTTGTGTATGCCTTCATTGTGAATTGTAATTACATATTCAATACTCAGTAAATATTGTCGATTATTTGTGAAGGAGACAAATGAACAGACTGTACATGGCGTGTCTGCGGATGGAACAACAAAAGCAGATGATGGAGCCGGTGTTGTCGCTAATACGTCTGCTCAGCGTATTGCTGATCCTGTTGTTCAGCAATCTGATCCGCAAAAAGAGATGGTTGTGGAAAAAAATTCTGGAGATGCGATTGATGTTGGAGGTGCTGCTAAGGATGGGGAAGAGGTATAAGTAACTTAGTACATATAAATTGAATAATTGTATAAACTGCATATCTGAAAATATTTGAAATTTTATTATAGGGTATTGTGGCAGCGGCCATTAGAGGTGAGGCAACCAAACCAGTTGATAAAGTACTGGTTCGGAGGTCAGTTAGGGTAAGTATATATTCATATACATAGCATCTATTGTTGAATATAAATAGATATTAAAATATTTGAGTTCGTTCTTCAAACTTGTAGGTGAGAGGTGGCCCGATGAACACACCCACTGTTGGACAGAAGGATGGGGTAAAGAAAACATACGTTAGGAAATTAAGGAAGTAAAAAGTTCAATATGGTTGTAATTTATATAATCTTTTGGGATAACACAGGTTGGAGGACAGGACTTGAATTATCGGAAGGCAACTCGGTTGCCTTTGGGAAATATTGATGCAAACGTATGTTATTTATGTCCTATTTTGTTGAACTTAAACAGTGTGCTTCAAAATTAAAGACTGTGGATATTTTGTATCACTGAAATATGTTATTATTCCCATTGAAAGCTATTTGTGATAATTTGTTTGTGTTTGAGAAGATTCCCGGACAAGCTACGAAAAATGGAAAGACACCGATGAAGTCCTTGTTAAAAAAAACATCGAAATTCAGGTCGCCTTTCTTACAAAGGGAAATTTCAACCTCAAAACAACTTACCACACAGGAGAAGGAAGTTGGGGTTTATGCATTGTGTGCAAATGAAGATAAAATGTGCGGTAACTTTTTGGCTAATATAGTATATAGATTTGTTTTTATCATCATAATTTATAATGTATTACCTATGTGTAGGGATGAGATACTATTTAGATTTAGGGGCGTGGATCTACGGAGGCGTGATACGCAATCTCTTAAAAGAGGTAGTGTGGTTGAAGCATCAATAATCAACGCATGGTCGGTAGTTTTGAATGGGCAAGAACAATATCGATCTACAACATCACCTACTCGTTTCTTTGCCATAATGGACCATATCGATCTACAACATCACCTACTCGTTTCTTTGCCATAATGGACATATATGTAAGTGTAATTATCCGTTTATTAAATTGTATAATGATATTCGGAAAATATTGTAATTTGTTCGAACGAATTAGTTAATAATTCGTTGAACAAAATATCTGTTAAAAAAATGTAATGAACTCAGAAGTATATATTCATTATTCGGAATAATTTATAACTTGTTTAGAATATGTATCTGGATGTTCAGTATTTTTTTAATCTTATTCTGATAAGTTACTGATTCATATTATTAATGAATATTATCATGTAATAGGGCGATTGTATAGAGCCAACAGATTGGTCATACGTTGACCAGAAGCGTGCATTCTTCATGTCATTATACGCAGAATTGTCAGAGTACCATGGCGCTCCACTTTCCGTTATAGACCTTGTAAGTCTCCTCAATTGTGAATTTTGGACATCCTGAAAATAATTAACTTACATTGATATCATTGGCTGTATAGTTTTTCTTCCCGGTTTTCGAGGATGGAAGATACTATGCTTTGTGCTTTGATACACGTCGTAAGCGCCTCTATATACTAGATAGCACTATTGACATCACCGAAAACCAGCTAGAATCGAGATATACTAATGTTTGCCAAGACGTGGTAGGTATTTTACAAATTTTTATATTATCAAGCTTGTAACCTGTTGCAGTTGCTGAATTTCTAAGTTTTTGCAGCGTCAACTATTCGCTGACTACCTTTACTATAACAACGAGGAGCGAAAGGCAAATGCTGTAGCAAACTCTGTGGAGCAAGTTGTCAAAATTAAGTGGGCAGACAGAGGTAACACAATCGAATCTGGTGTGTACTTGATGAGGCATCTGGAAACATTCATGGGTGATGGTACACAGGCATGGAAGTGTGATGTATCTAGTAAACGGCCGCAACAATTCACTAGGATGCGCATAAGGTATTGTGCATCGATTTTGACGTGGGAGTCTAATGAAGTGTCGGATGTAGCGAACAAAGCTTCAGACAACTTTAAAGAAATGTGCGAGGATCCAGACTTCAACGTAAATCAGATGTTGCTTGGGTGAACCTAGTACGAGCATTAGTCTTATTATGCTTTCACTTGTTTGAAAGATTTTTTTGGAATAATACTAGGATGATCTCATTTTATGACATTTTATTTGGTTTTATTTAGATTTCTTAATATGCTTGAACTAGTTTGAAAGATTTTTTTGGAATAATACTAGGATGGTATCATTTTATGACATTTTATTTGGTTTTATCTAGATTTGTTTTATAAGTTTAATATATGGTAATAATTCGTCTCAACGTTATCTGATGTAAATTTTAATTTGAATATTTCATGGACTCATCAAAGTAAGTATCTCCTGTACAAAATTATAATAGAAAATTATCTTTAACATATCAACTTCTGGAATAACGATTCTGAATAACGCGACAAGTTGTTAAATAAAGAGTGTAATAAACTGAATATATACACAAACTTACATAAATAATAATTAAAAGCTTGAACATATAATCGAATAACTCGAGGAGCTTATAACGACGCTGAATAACACTTAGAGTGGTTAAATAGGGTGTGTAATACATTTTCTGAATAAACCACATTAACTTACAGAAATCATACTTCTCAGATTTAACGTATAATTGAATAATTTGAAACATATGTTGAATATCTTTCATGTTGTACTGATCATGATTGCATAAACATAAATAGTAGTCATTATATTGCGTTATTTGTTCATTCAAAATTTGCGGTTGTAGTCAAATTTATTATATTAATATAAATAATATAATGATTTGACAAACCTATAGTGACAAACATATATAATATAATATAAATTATATTAAAAAAAATCATTCATCAAATTCGAATAATAAATTATACTGAATAAAGTTGAAAATGTATTGAATATACTTCATTTCTATCTGAATAAAAACATGATTGAATAATTGTCAACTTAAAACCGGACAAAAAATAATAGTCATTACACTGCATTATTTGTTCAAATCAATTTCGTCCACTGAAATGTATAAAACTAAAAGTAAAGATAAAATTATAACAAAAGCAAGTGAATACCAACTTATATTAAAAATGTGGAAAATATATTAAATAACCTATGTTACATATCTGAATAAACATATTGATTAAATTATGAAAATTCCTGAGATAATACTTATCGATATTGAACAGATGACTGAATAACGTGTACAATATAATAAATATCTTTCATGACTTACTGAACAAAAATGCATCGATTATATCAATAAAAAAACCATGTCTAAAAAAAAACATAAGTGACGTGATTGTGAAAATAACAAGGCACAAAAGTAGAACAATAAAAATAAAACATCTCATCATCAAAATGTTGTTGGTGTAGTAGTAAGAAACAATAAATCAAAAACCATAAAATGAACAGGGGCCAAATCCACTTAAATGACAGCAACTAAAATGAATCATAAAATGATAAAATAGGGGACTGAGCATACGTCACTTTGGTTGCGCCTTAGTGGGACAATTCCTGGAATCGTGGTGAGCCATAGTATTACATCTTTTGCAATTACGCAATGGCTTCTGTGATAGAGTAATCGCCTTCTCCATATTTGATTTTCTACGCCCACCTGCTCCACTACCTTTTGTTTTTGATATAGCAGGTGGTAGCACAGTTGGCACATCAGGTGGTGTAGCGCCATAAAACTCATTGAACATTGCTGCCTTCGAGTTTGCCATAGGATTCTGTTTTCCAAGTTTTTTGAACTTATTCTCAACATCAATGAAGTCAGCCAACAACTGTTTCCTCAATTCTTCATCACCGTTAACATGACCAATGCAGTTGCTGAAAACTTTGAATAATGCATCATTGCCAATTGGGAGGTTGCGTGTCGGACATGTCATCTTATCTGTCGCTTGAAATGTAGATAACATATATGATTTGCACCAACGATTAGCAATGTATTTCTCGGGAATCTCGACCACTTTCAAAGTCCTCAGCACATAAAATATGTGGCTGCATAAATACCCCTTCCTAGTGAACAGATTGCACGTGCATCTGAAGTAATCAGTAACTGTATCATGAGTAACAGTGAATAATCCATCAATGTTGTCATCGACAACATACTTGTTACCCTCCATCTTCGACATTATACACGACAAAGCGGCTACTTTCATCTCAGCCTGTACTTCCTTGAAAATAGAGTTGGTGTATAAGGTAGAAGCATGCTTCTCTATTGCGTGAATTGTACACATAGGTGGAACACCAATCTCATCAGCAAGATCTAGCTTTTTCGACGTATGCCGTTGAGAGTCCAAAGCAGTGTTATAGTTCATATAGAACACACTCAAATTAGATTTCTTTCCCAAGAAACGTTTGAAATAGCTATTCTCACTCTCCGACATTGATGTAGTCCGAAAAAGTCCACTCATACTAATATCCCGAAAATAAGCAGGGATCCATAAAGAACGATCGGCATACATATCAGAGAACCATCGATTATCATTCAACTCATATTCGTTCATCAAATTCATCCAGTTTTCTTCAAAATCGGCAGGCTCATTAAGGTCGGACCATACAATCTTGCCAAACTTAGTCTTGAACTCAGAATCATCCCTTAGGTTCGGAGGCAATTTCTCTGCCACCTTAATGGTGATGTGCCACATACAAAATCTATGATGTGTATCGGGCCACACATGTGCAACTGCCTTCTTCAACCCAGGATCTTGGTCAGTCATAAACACACGAGGAGCTTTGCCAACACATTCAGTGAACTTCTTCAAAACCCACGCATATGAATCCATATCTTCACGTGATATGATTGCTGCCCCAAATGACACGCATTTTCCATGATTGTCCCGACCAGTAAACGGTGTAAAAATCAATTTGTACCTAATGAAAAATATATTGTTAGAATATAATTTGCTAAACGATAAAAAGGTAGTATTAAACTGACAATACAGAACGTAATTAGATGAATAATGGTACACATGTAAAACATATTTCCATATATCAGCCGAATAAATTAACAAATCATCTGCATGAGCACATTGACCTATTCTGCACAGTTTTATATAACACTCAACATAACAACAAAATAAGAAACAGTGTGTAATGAATAAACTTGAAATTATTTTGAATATTTTCATAAATATGCATAATCTAATAATAACCTGTTAGTACAATATGTTGCATCGAACGATACAGCCTCGCCAAAATATTTGTAGTTGTTAACAGACTGTTGGTCGGTCCATATGAGGCGAGACAACTGGTTCTCATCATCAACATCATAGAAGTATTGGAATCCTTCACAATCCTCCTTTTTGTTCTTTAACGTATCTAGCAACATGTGAGCATCGGAATCCACAATATGCACATTTAAATCTCTCACATAGTTCTTGAAATCAATACTAGTGCAACCAGCCTTATCAAAACCACCAACAAGTTCCACATACATACGAAATGTTCTCATTGGTCCAAAGTTGGCTTTGATACCGGCATGCATAAAATATTGGTGAATTGGTTCGATGTTTCTATTGCTCGGCAATAAATGACGAGTTCCAGCTGATACCATCTTATGATTATGGCCCTCTACGAATATCCGAACATAGTAACGACCATAAGACATAATCTGAAATATAATTTTGGCCTCACAACCAACCTTACATGATGATCTCTTGCGTTTCTTTTTTGGAAAATAGTCGTCAGCCAACAATAATTCATCCGCATTGGGGGCGGCACCTTCTCTATTGCACAACATATATTGTATGCGAATAGTTCCATCGTTAGAGACACTTTTTGTACTCTTACGCGATACAAAACCACAAGCTTTTGCATACTTACGGTAAAACTTAACGGCTTTAACTAGATCATTGAATATCTGACCAACGAAGGGCTTCTTACTGTCATCACATTCAGGAAACCATACATTGGCAGACTCTCCAACTACATCTGTTGCAGATTCTTCAATAACATCTAAAAAATGATATATTTAATTAGTGTGCAAAAAAAGTGAAAAGGATGATGCATAAGATAACGAAAATAAAGTATTTATGTTCACTTTGAATAATTCCAAATGCATAAACACTTAATTCACGTGGATACAAACAAAATTTACATATGAAGAAAATAAAAGTAATTTTTTAGAAACCTGAAGCCGACATGGATTCAGACATGTTTGATGATAACGATGCCATGAAATCCTCAAAAAAAATTGCTCTTCAAGAAGACGTCAATGGCGTTTGAAGGAGAAGATATGCAGACGGAAAATATGGGGTAAAAATTCTAAGGGATATGACGTAAATGATGAAAGATGAAAATATATGATACACCAAATCTTACCATATTTGATAAAATTATTTTCGGTTAGTCTAACATTGATAATGACTAATGTATCCTTTTCAAAATAAAAATGTAAACAAAATCTGGATAAATAGCAGCCGTGTGATTGATCTAAATAAACGGCCTAGATACCTTCTCTCTTCTCCATAAAATTTAACTTCTCTATTGATCCCTTCTCTCTCTCTCTCTCTCTCTCTCTCTCTCTATATATATATATATATATATATATATATGAAACACTTAATAATTAATAATTAGGTTGGATTGCGTTTCACTTGGTCAGGTCGGCGTTTTATGCCTTCTCACGTGGAGTCTGTTTTGGATAGAGCTATCATTTCTGATTCTTTTGTTGAGCTTTGGCATAATGTCTCCTCGTACGCTGTGCGTGCTTTCTTCATGCGCTCTTATTTGCCTAGTGGGTGCAACTCCAATACTTTAGTTTTGATTCCTAAAAAAGAAGTGGTGAACTCGGTGACGGATCTTAGGCTGATTGTTCTCTCTAATTTTTTATTCAAAATTATTTCCAAAGTCCTTTTTCCAAGAGACTTAGCTTAGCTGCGATGAGTTGTGTGTCTGCTAATTAATTTGGGTTCATTAGCGGCAGATCGATCCATGAATGCATCATGCTGGGCTCTGAAGGCATGAATTGCATGAAACAGAGTAATGGCGATATCAATATGGCATGCAAAATTGATATCAAGGAGGCTTTTGATACGCTGCGTTGGGATTTCTTGCTCAAAGTTTTGCGGGTTGCTGGTTATGTGGATAACTTTGTGCAGTGGATTTCTATCATTCTGGAGAGACGATTGGCTTGGCTATAAACTTGTGGATAGATGTCACATTTCGTTCTATGTCTTGGACTATTTGAGCTATTCTGTGGCTGATTATTTCTATGACGGCATTTGGCATTTCACTCAGGACTTTCTTAACAATTATCCGAAAATTGTTTGCGACATGTTGCTTCTTCCTATTGGCTCGGCTTCTGACACTCGTTTCTGAAAGCCTTCGGTGCATGGTCAGGTAACTGTTGCCCTCGCTTTTGCTCAACATTGTCATCGTTTTCCCAAAGTTTTGTGGGGTTCTTGGATTTGGGAAAACTATATTCCCATTAAGCGATCTCTTATTTGCTGGCGGCTGCTGCACAATCGTGTGCCAACGTTCGACCATCTGCGGAGGCAGGGATTTATTGCTTCTTCCTATTGCTGCTTTTGTTTTAGTGCAGAGGAGACTGTCGATCATATCTTCTGGCAATGCAGCGGTATTAAGCCTATATGGCGTGAGTTCTTACAGTGGTTTAATTTTCAAGATTTCTCTTATGATATACATAGTTTTCTCGTGGCTGCTTGCAATCGTGACACCAGTTCTCAGGTGCGGACTTTCTGGAAAATTGGCATTATCACTCTTATCAGGGTGATCTGGACTCTTCGTAATGCTTGTATTTTCAAAGACAAAGTTTTCTATGCCAAGCATCTTCTTCAGATTGTGTGCGTTGCTTTCAAAGAGGTTGATGGTGGCTTTACCAAAATTGGGCATATGAGCAACACTTGGTCGGATTATTTGATTCTTTGAGCTATTGATGTCACCACCAAGGCTGCTCCTCCTCCTGTCATTATTAATGTTTACTGGTGGCCCCCTGTTTCGCACTGGATTAAAGTTAATACGGATGGCTCTCCTTTGGGATCTCCGGGAAAGATTGTTGCTGGCGGTGTTTTTATAGATAAGTTCGGTTGGGTTCGTGGCTGTTTTCATTATAATGGTGGTACTGGCTTTGCGTTCGAAACTGAGCTTCTCGCGATTATCATGGCAATTCCAATTGCTCATAGTCGTGGTTGGTTCGATCTTTGGGTTGAGTCTGATTCCACTTATATTGTTGATCTCCTTCATACTCGTTCTACTCTTGTTCCTTGGAGATTTATTGCTTCTTGGAATAAGATTCTCGTGCTTCTTCAAGACTTTAACATTCAGATTTCCCATATCTATCGTGAGGGTAACGTTCCGGCTGATATTATGGCTAGTGAGAATATGACGGAGGGTTGGTGGCCGCATAAAGTTGAGGAGATTAAGAAGGCGGTTAGGTTGGATATGGCTACTAATAGCCACGTTAGATTGAAAGTAAAATGATTCTTTGCTTGGTGGTTGGGCTTGGAGCGTCGCTCGGGTTTTTTTTACAACTGTTGGGTACGCTCACAGTTGGGATTTGAGTGGTCAGGCTCTGCTGGGTGCTCGGCAATGGAGTTTCTTTCCCACCGGCATCGAGCCTTTTATTTTGCTTCTGGCAGATTGGTCATTGAGGTGCTGGAAGTTTGGCGGATTTTGCAAGTGTCTGGGTTGTTGGTTGCTGCCTTGCTTTTCTGGTTTTTTGTTTTGAGTTCTTTGTGGTTTTTCGAGCAGTGGAATGGCCGGGATTACGTAGAGGCGATGGTTAGGCCGGGGTTCCTGAAGTTTTTCCACATTCTCTTTGCTCTTTTTGGTTGGTTCTCTGGCTTTTCTCTTTGTGATAGATGGGTACTCTTTTTCCTCCTTAAGGTTTTTCCCACTGGGTTTTCTTAATGAGGTTTTAATGAGGCTCGGCTCTTAGTCAGCTTTTTATGTGCTTTTAGGGGTGGTTAGGTTTTTCTCTTCTTTTTATATATAATCGCATTTTAATAATAATTAGGTTAATTGTAGTTTATGGCCCGAACTTTCGAGCCATTTGTAAATATGGCCCAAACTTTAAAAAATACAAGAAAATAGCCTGAACTTTGAATTCATTTGTAAAAATGACCCGAACTTTAAAAATACATAAAAATGGCATGAACTTTGTAGTCATTTGTAAAAATGGCCTGAACTTTAAAGTCATTTCTAAAAATGACATGAACTTTTAAAAATACAAAAAATGACATGAACTTTGAAATAGCCAAACTTTAAAGTCATTTGTAAAAATAACATGAATAAAAAAAATAAAAAAAATAATTTAAATTTTGAAAATTTGTAAAAATGGTCTGAACTTAAAAAAAATACAAAAAATAATTTGAACTATGAAGATTTGTAAAAATGACCTGAATTTTAAAAAATCTAAAATGGCTCGATCTTTCATAAATACAAAATCTAAAATGACCTGAAAAGTATGTGAAAATTATATGTCTGTGCGTAATATGAATTTTATGTACTCGAAGTTTAAAAAATTCGTGTTGTCAACAATATTTTACGAGACAAAAATTATTTGTATGACATTAAAATTCTTATGACAAGAGAATTAATTTAACATAAAAATATTAAAATTAAAATTTAATATTTATAGATTTGAAATAATACTTCATCTGTCCCATAAGAGTGTGCACTTTCCATTTTTGAACCATTCTTCTACTAATAGAAGTGGGCTCCATCTTCCACTAATAACACACTCATCTAACATTTACTAAAACTCATTCCACCAACAATCATCAACACTTTTATGCAGCAGAGGGAGTAACAAACAACTAAATACAAACAATGAACAATATAAATTCAAAAAATTTAGTGAGATAAATCTACATAGTTTTGAAATATCAACAATCACAATATAAAAAATATGCATTAAAAATAAAAAAATTTATTTAACAAAAATAATTCCTAACAAATCAATAGTGCATTATAAATGTTTAATTGTAAAATAAATGACGAATTTGTACTTATTTTGTAAAATCGACCTCAATTTTAAAGAAAACAACTAAAAGAGATCCAAATGGAGAAATGCATAATATAATTATGCATTTTATATAGAAATGGAGAAAACAACTCATACTTTTTTATTTGAATAAAAATTCATAATACAATAAATAAAAATGTCATAAATAAAAAAGAAATGGAGAAAATAAGAAAACAACTTAAAGAAAAATTTAAACATGTCCGATCATAGACACAAATATATATATAAATAAAAAATAAAAAATTATTTATTTTGTTGATATAATTGTAATTTATTTATTTATTTAAAATACATATATTATCCAATATGAAACCAAATAAAAATAGTAAATTAGTGTTTTGTGTAAGAGATAACTAAAATAGAGATTAAAATACACTATTCGTTTTTTTTTTTCTAAAAAATACATCCCCCATATCACATAATAATTATTTATATATTAGTATATATTTTATTATATCATCCATATTTTAGAAAGAATTATTCAATTTTCTATTTTTATGTATAATAAATTTTAATAAATAATAATGATCATGTAATTAATTTTATTACTATTATGTAAGCTTACTATTATTGTGAATTCGTAACGATAAAAAAATAATCATCATAAATAACGATATTATATTGATATTTTTTTCTTATATTTTATATTATCTAATGAAATAGAATATCATGTGAATTGTAACAGAAAATCAATTAATTGACTTATGGCCTTATGGGTATAACTCGCGCGTTTGAAGATGTGAGCCCTGCTTGTTGCTTCATTCACTAGCTGAGCCTCGTTTGAAGATGTGAGCCCCGTTTGAATATCATGTGAATTGTAATAGAAAATCAATTAATTTCTAGAATTCGATCAAAGTAGGCTTTCATCCGTTCATCTTTGACCTCATATTCCCCTAAGAGTTGTTGCGCCGCTAGCTGAGAGTCAGTTTTGATTAGCACTTGTTCAGCTCTCAACTCGCTCAAGATGTGAGCTGCTCTTTCCACGGCTTCGTATTCAGCTTCATTATTTGATAGCCTATCCTCAAATTTGATGGCAAACTGATAAATTTCTCCTTCTGGCGTGGTGATATATATGCCTATTCCGCATCCTTCCTTCATGACAGACCCATCGACCTGTGCTGTCCATGGTCCTCTCATGGGCCATCGTGTAGTCTCTTGGATAAAATCTGCCAGGGCCTGAGCTTTGATGGCTGTGCGGGGTTCAAACTCGACCTCGTACTCTCCCAGTTCTATTGCCCATTTGACCATTTCACCCGCAAGGTCTAGCCTTCCTAAGATTTGCTTGAACGGTAACGTTGTTCTGACAACAACCTTGTGTGATAAAAAATAAGGCCTGAGCTTCTGCGTAGTAACCATTACAGTGTATGCTGCATTTTTCACCTTTGTGTATCTCAACTCTGCTCCTTGAATGACTTTGCTGACAAAGTATATTGGCTTCTGGTGCCGACCGTCTTCCCTTACTAAGACAGAGAGCTTAACGGCTCAACTTCCACAGAAATATATAAGTATAAAGGCTCGCTTGGGGTGGGCTTTGTCAGTATAGGAAGCCTGGTTAGATAATCTTTAAGATGTCGAAAAGCTTGTTGACATTCTTCACTCCATTCAAACTGACTTCCCTTTCTCAAAATCCAAAAGAATGGAAGACTCATCTCTGCGTAATGGGATATAAACCTTCCCAGCGCGGTTATCCTCCCATTCAAAGTCTGAATTTCTTTGATATTGCATGGTGCGGTCATGTTTAGAACGACTTTAACTTTGTCCGTGTTGACTTCGATTCCTTCCGTTGTGACCTTATAACCCAGAAATTTTCCTGATTGGACCCCGAAGGTACACTTTGTGGGGTTGAGCATAAGCTTGTTCTTTCGTATGATCGAAAAAATCTCTTCTAAATCCATTATGTGGGTGTTGGCTTTAACGCTTACATATCATCCACATAAACTGAGATATTCCTCTGGAGTTGATCCTTGAATATCTGTTCCATCATACGCTGGTAGGTAGCAGCAGCGTTCTTAAGCCCGAATGGCATACTCAACCATCCAAACACTCCCGCATAGACTGCGAAAGCTATTTTAATCACGTCCTCTGGGTGCATCTTTATTTGGTGTTACCCTTGATACGCATCCGTCATTGAAAATAATTCACACCCTGAAGTTGTGTCTACGAGTTGATTTATCCGTGGGAGTGGATAGCAGTCTTTGGGACAAGCTGCATTGAGGTCCCTGTAATCTACACACATTCTCCATACTTTGCTCTTCTTCTCCACCATTACCACGTTGGACACCCAGTCCGGGTATTGTGCTTCTGTGATATGACCATCATCTAAGAGTCCTTGTATCTGTTCTCTGATTGCCGCATCTTTCTCAGCACCGAAATGTCTCGTTTTTTGCTTTACTGGTTTGACTGTGGGATCCACATTCAAACGGTGTTCTATTAGACTTCGATCAATTCCTTTCAGGTCTGCTGTGCTAAAAGCAAATACGTCAGCATTTCTACGCAGACATTTAATCATCTCCTCTTGTAGTTCTGGCGTCATTCATGCTCCTATTTTTGTTGTGTGCCCTTCTTTGTTCGGGAACAATTCAATGAGTAAACACGCATCTCCGGTAGTAACCAAAGGTAATTTTTCCATGCCTTGCCTTAGAGCTGTGATCTCATCTCTCTCTGGTTTCAAGGCCGTAACAATTCCCCCTTTTCCCCGTTTTGTTGTGTCTACTCTGTCCATCCCCCTTCCCCGTTTGTGTCCCGCATGCTGGGTCAACACACGCACATGGCATTCTTTAGACATAGTTTGATCGCCCCAAACTTCTCCAATCTTGCCATCATTGATGGGAAATTTCATTTTCAAATATAGCATGGATATGACCGCCTTAAAGCTGTTCAGCGCAGGTCGTCCCAAGATGATGTTGTATGACGGCTTTGGTGCATCAATGATTAGGAACTTGACCATTCTAGTCTTGCTTTCATTCATTCATCCCAGAGTTACTGGTAAATCGATCATCCCCACTGGTACTACTGACTTTCCCAAAAATTCATACAGTGGGGCATTGGTAGGTTCAATAGTTGTTTCCAAACCCATGATTTTCCAACATTCGAGATAAAGTATGTTAACTGTGCTGCCCAAGTCTACGAATATTCTGTGGATCAGGCATCCTGCTATCTCTGCGGTAAACACCGATACGTCGTCGTGTAGATACAAAAGGGGCCTAGCGTCATCTGGCCCAAATGAAGTGATTGGATCGGGAGTGGCATCATCCATGGCCATTACAGTCTGAGCATAGTGTCATGTTTTGACTGCGCGTACTATCTATTTCTTTTCTCTATTCGATGTGGGCATGCCATTTTCTCCGACGATCATGTGGACCTCCCGTCGGAACGGGGCCGCTCAGGGACTTCTTGCCTTCTTTCCTCATTGTGTCTATTTTCTGTGTGGTCCTTGTGTTCTTCGTATCCGCCTCCTCTTTCTCTCCCCGGGGTTCTTCTTTTTCTATATCATCACGCCCGCGATTGTGATTATCATTACGCTGTCTTTTAGGTGTATCCCTGTGGAGTCCATCGATAAACCTATCCAGTAATCTTTTCCTTACCAAAATCTCTAATTGGTGTTGGAGATGCTCGCACTGTGCAGTCGAGCGTCCATACGTATTAAGGTACTCACATAAAGAGTTATTTCGCCCAGGCTTTGGGTCTCCTTGGGTAGAGTCCCATGGTGCTCGGAACCACCGTTCATCCTTGATAATATGGAAAATCTCCTCCACATGCCTATTCAAAGGCGTTCGTCTGCACAGATTCTCTCCATCTCTTCCCCCTCCTTCATCACGTGCCGCTCTGGGTGGTGTGCTCTACATTTCTACAGCCATTGTTGGGATTCTTGGTGGTAGTCCTTTGTATGGTGCCCTTTGATAATGCCTGTCGTTATGCTCAGTATTATTCTCACTCTTCTTTGATCGATGTTTGTCAGATTCTGCTTTCATTACTGCCGTGGCATCTTCCAATTGCAAGTACCCGGGTAGAACAACCATGATGTCATCAGAATCTCGTGGGGTGTTATCTTGAGCTTGTCAAAGAGTAGTCTTGGCTTCGAACCCTTAACAAATGCATATCCTTTGATTTGTGACTCTGCGTCAGGTACGTCTAATGCTATCACGTTGAACTGGGCGACGTATTCTCTTAGTGTCTCGTGAGCCTCTTATTTTATGTCCATTAATGACATGGCCGTTTTTCCCACTTGTCTAGCACTAGAAAATTATATCATAAACGTGAGATATAGATCCCCAAAAGAGTGAATGGAATCGGCCTTCAAATTACGAAACCAGCGCTGGCAACCCCAGAAAGTGTGGTGACAAAAATCCAGCATTTGATGCGTTCGGCGTACTGATGTAACTCAGCTAATCCCTCAAACCATGCCATATGCTTCTCTAGGTCCGTCGTCTCATCATAATCTAATGATATTGGTCTGTAGTTGACAAGCAAGACAAGCAAGGGCTCTAGCAAAATTTCGTCAGAAAAAGGGCTAACATTAAGCCGGGGTATCATGCGGTGAGTGGGACTGCGCCCTCCCCGATCTCTTGACGTTTAGTTTCCATGAATTTGTTTTAATTTTTTCTCCACGGTTCTTTCCACTGTTCTTCAGATATCTGTTCTCCTTGATCAAAGGTTTCATTTAATTCAGTCTCCTGGGCGTTTTCTCTTAATTCAGTCTCCAAACTCTTTAGTTGGCTCTTAAGGAATGATATTTTTTCCTTTAGTTTAGTGTTCTCCTTCTGAGTTCCGAAACCTCGCTGCGCAGTAGTTTCTCTGGTCGAATCACCCGCATCCTCTATTTAGACATTGTCGGTGATGATCCTTCACTTATTCTTTCCCTTCTTTTCCTCGGTATTCGACATTCCCCTTTGTGTAACTAGTTTTGAGGCGGTAGGACCTTCAAGCTCCTTTTCCTACACAGCCGTGGTGGTAGTTTTCTTGGGAGTAATATGTTCCTCTTTCCGTAGTGCTGCTGGTGTTACGTGGAGGGGGGGCGGCATCCCCATTAACTGACGCATAGTCGCGTAGTTGAGCATCGCCATCATTTGTTCTGCCACAATGATGTTGATAAGTCCCGAGGCCGGGGCAGATGCTGTGTTGACCTGCGCGGATGTCCCTATCAGGGACTGCGCTATTCCTGGAGTTAAGTTACTGTTCAAAGTAGTGAACCCTGATGGTGTGAGCTCTGAAAGATCAATCCCCTGTATCGAAGAAATCCCCATTTTCTTACTTCCCCCATTTCCTGCAACTGCATCAAATTCTTTGGCCAGATCTCGATGAGGATCATCAGTCCCCATGATTGGTACCTGAATATTGAAAATAATAAGAGATAGAAATAAAGTTAACGACTCATTGGGAGTTCCTGCGCAGGTTTCCCGCGCTAAATATTAGTTAAGGTGATGAAGCCCATAGAGAAAACCCATGGAAAACCCTGGAATAATGAAGCCCTTATGGACCCAAAAACTTCAGCCCATAATAAGATCCCAGATCAAACGTACGGACTCGCCAGATAGCAAAAACCCCTAGAAAACCTTCTCTCAAGGAACAATTCTGAAGAACAACGGATCTTCTTGGGAAATAAACCCAGGAAAACCACTATCGCCTCCCTTATCCGGTAATCGAAATAGCTTTCAACAAATAACCACGTTCATTAATCTTAACGTAACAATTATAGCTAAATTCGGCTCATGAACAGAGCATCCAGAAAAACCCATGTAAGTCAAACCAGCATATCACCAGGAAAAATGTTCTATGAATTTACTAAGTAATCATCTTACAAAAAGAAAGGAATTTTAAACATAGGTATGATCTTCATATTTATCATGTATTAAAAACACATCCACTCAGCAACAGAGTATACATAGAAGATCTTCACGCGAAGTACTAACAGGGGATTTAGAAATCAGGAGAGACCAAACATGCACATCACACAAAAATCACCAAAACATTGATTTATCCCCACATCCAGATATTCACCACAAAACATGCCGAAATATTCAGATCCAGACAGAAACAACAAAGAGCAAGAAAAATGAAAACGTTGAAACTAACTAAATTCACGCCAAAGCTCAAATATTTTCCCACAGACGGCGCCAGTTGGTGAAACAAAAAACCTTCCCTATCTTCTACTCCCTCCGTCCCACTCCAATAGGCTCATTTTCCTTTTTGAGATGTCCCGCTCCAATAGGCTCATTTTCCTTTTTGGGTAAAAAAGTTGTACTTAACTGGTGTGGACCACACCACTTTACTACCACTTTCCTACTAAAAAGTAAGTTTTCTTAATCTCCGTGCCCAAAAGAAGAGAGTCTATTGAAGTGGAAAGGAAGGAGTATTAACCAATTAAAAAACAACAAGAACCTGAATAGTCCGGATTATAGAGCTCCAAGAGGATTCAGATGGCTCAAAACTTGAAGAATACTCCAGAAGTTTAATACTACTCAGTTTCTTAAAGAACAAGAAGAACGTTCCCCCCTTTACAATAAACAACTACACGTATTTATAGGATTTACAAAGGAGGAGGGTACAATAGTCATTTTGATGTCTCACGCACTCCTCATGCAGGAAAGGTGGTGGCCGTCGTTATCTTATGCGGCTCGTCCTTTTATTAACGGATCTACAGCTTTCTCAACTATCATTGCGTCCTGATTCTCCTGCGCATACCTTCTTAAGGGGAATCCGCACAGAGTGGCACCTCTAAACATCGAGCAAGTGGACGTGGGAGAGGCTCTTTGATGTCAACCGAGTCCGTGTAGAAGACATCTCTTAAATGTCCGCTAAACCTGCGCAGCAACGAGTTCTTCAGGGCCAGTGGTATCTGCGTTGGGGGGAACCTTTAGTCCGCGCAGGCCCAGAGTGTCTTGCGAAGTGCGTGGTCCTTCTTGATTCTGCGTAATAAGAAAATGTTAGTTGGTAAATAAAATAGAAGTGTATGATAATGACCTGCGTTGATGAGTATTTACTCCTCATCAAAGTACTCCCTCCGTCCCGCTAATAATGGCACGTATTCCATTTTGGGTTGTCCCACTAATAATGGCTCGTTTCTATTTTAGGTAATAATAAGGGATAGTTAATCTTAATTAAAGCACTAATTAAATGCCTAATAAAACCTACTTTAATTAAAAACAAAACCTCTCACTGTAACTCTCTCTCTCTCTCTTCTGCTTTAACTCTCTCTCTCTTTCTCTCTCTCTCTCTCTTCCGATTACTTTCTCTCTCTCTGCTACACCCTCGCCGCCTCTACTTCTCCACAGCGACGACGCGGCGACTCCACCGCCTCCGCGTCCACTCACCCTCCTCCACCGACTTCCCTCTGCTCGTCGCCGGAGAAAGACTTCTCCTTCCTCTGGCCTCCCCTCGCTCACCCGCCGCCACCGCCCTCCCACCTCCACCTGTCGCGCCACCGCGTCGCTCTGCCCTCGTCGCCGCCGCTTCTTCCTCTAATTCTCCAGCCAACGGCAGTATTAAGATGCCACTGCCTCGTTCCCCCAAGCCTTAGATCCTTAAACCCCTTCCTTCAATTCTTCTTCTAATTCTCCAGATCTGGTGAGGTGAGGGTAGCTATGGAAATGCTGATCTAGTTAGTTTTGAGAGGGAGTTGCAGGGAGGGAGATTGAGCTGGAGATGGAGTTGTTAACCATGGAAATTGCAGGGGAGGGAGTTCTTAAATTCCTTGAATGTAGTGAATTTCTTGATTTTCTTTGTTGGTTGAAGCAAAGGATGGTGTGTAGAGGTGGAGGGAGAATACAAGCACAAATAAGGTGAAGGGACGGCGGCGGCGGCCTGGCGGCAACAATAGATATATGGAGGACCAAATGCCTCATTTATTAATTATATTTAAGATTCAATTAAACATGTGGGACCATATAACTTTTCTTCTAATACCACTCTCCTTAATAACCGCGCCGAAAAGAAACGAGCCATCATTAGCGAGACGGAGGGAGTAGTACTTTATATTGAATAAAAGTAAATACTTATATTAACTTAAGTATACATTTGTGCTAACAAATGTAAATTTTATTATTTATTAAAAGTAACTATAATCTTAATAAAAAAAAGTAGTGATTCATATAAAGAAATGTAGTATTTCAAAATTATTACTTTTTTCAGGAAAATTATTATTTTTACTCACAAAATGTTACTCCCTCCGTCCCGCTATTTATGGCTCGTTTCTTTTCGGCACGGGTATTTAGGAGAGCTATATTAGTAGAAAGGTTGTATGGCCCACATGTGTAATTGATTTAATTAATCTTAATAAAGTAACACAACCCTAAGGCTGACTCAACACCGGCCAGTCCAACGCCGACGCCGGCACCGCCGGCGCCGGCTCTCCTCACTTCACCATCATTCAATCCAATAGTGTTTAAAAAAACCCAAGAAACCTCATATCTTCAGCAGCCTAAATTCAAGAACTCAAGAAATAGTCATACGCAATTAAAACCCTAGGCTTCAAAATTGTGGTTGAATTCCTCTTAGATTTCCGGCGACTGCACGGCCATAAGGCCGCCACCACGGCCGATTTCAGATCCCCAACTCAAGCCTCTATTCTCTCTCTCGAATCTGGTCGACACAGAGAAGCCACCAGTGAAGGCACTCGGGCGGAGGCGCTTAGGCAACGCGGGGGTGGAGGCGGGAGGGCGGAGGCAGAGGGGGGTGGATGGGGGCCGGCGCAGTACAGGAGGTGGCGCTACGGTGGAGGAGGTGATGGTGGAGGCGGCTGGAGCGAGAGAGAGGCGAGACGACTGTGACAGAGAGATCCGGCGGAAGTGGAGGTGACACGCAGAGGAGAAAGAGAGAAGTCGCGGAGGAGAGTGGTTGGATGCGGAGGCGGTGGGTGGATGTGGAGTCGCCGCGCCGTCGCCGGGGAAGAGGAGAGGCGGCGATGGTGCAGCATGTGTGACAGAGAGAGAGTAAACGGGAGTGAGAGAGTTTTTTTTTGAAACAGGGAGAGAGAGAGTTAAAGTGAGAGTGTTAGTTTTTAATTAAAGTAGGTTTTATTAGGTATTTAATTAGTGCTTTAATTAAGATTATCTATCCCTTATTATTTCCTAAAATAGAAACGTGCCATTATTAATGGGACAGCCCAAAATGGAATACGTGCCATCAATAGCGGGACGGAGGGAGTATAATTTTAATTATTTGGTTAAGTAATTGTAGTTGTGAGGAATAAAGGTAATATTAAAAAAAAAAACTAAAAAAAAAAGGAATTTGAACCCTTGACATTCAGGATAAAGAGCCCACTCAGCCACTACACCATGCAATTTTTTCATCCATATTCACGTTAATATATAAAGACGAAACTTACAAAAAAATACCACATTTTAAAAGTAATATGTTTTTTAGCCCCTCTTTAAAAACAACTCTTTTGTATACCAAAATCTGCGAAAGGGCTAAAATACCCCAACACTTGAAGACAAAGTCAACCCGTTCCCACGATCACGCGAACATGATGGCCACGATCGTGGTCACGACTGTAGTGTCCGCCGTGGGCACGATCTTCACGATAGTGTCACGACCATCGTGGCCATCGTGGGTACGCGAGCGCGCGATCGTGGGCACGATGGCCACGACCGTCGTGTCCCCTTCCCCGTCGAACCCATCGTGCCAGTCGTGCTTTTGCCCTATCCTCCCCAAACTGCCCATCGTGCCTCGCATCATGCCCCCCGCACGTCGATTGCCGCGACCGTGCCCACGCCCATCGATTGCCACCGCCCGTGGGCATGACGAGCACGATAGACACGATGGGCACGATAGACACGACGGGCACGATGGGCACGATAGACACGACGGGCACGATGGTAGCACACGATCGCCTTGAACTCCGGAATGTCATTAATGAAGTACAGATTTGTCGAATCTTTCGGTTGAGACTAGGAATAACTTTTGTGATGAAGAGGTTGTTGGTGGTAATAATTGTGGGAGGCTTTTAGTTGTTTAAACACAACTTCTCATTTGTAACTAAAGAAACAAAAACAACCACGAATCAAAACCAAAACCCTCATCAAAGAAATCGAAAGATCGAGCATAAAGGAAGAAGAAAACATAAAGAGGCGTTACTTCGTTCATCTCACTTCATATAAATGTATGTTTGTTTCGTTCCTCCGTCTACTACTCAAAAGCATGAAATATGGAGAAAAAAAATGTGAAAAATGGCTTTTATGATTGTTTCGGTGTTTGAACGTTTTGATCTCATGCAAATATATATGTTGATCATGAATATTGTTTATTTTGTTTGAAAACGGTCGCACATTAGGGTTTAAGTTTCGACATCGTGTTATTAGGGTTTAGGGTGTAGCTCACATGATCGTAGCACACCATCGTGGTCACGATGGCACTCACGATCGTGACCACAATCGTGACTCATGATCGCAACACACCATCGTGCTCACGATGGTGGTCATGATCGTGAGTTCCATCGTGACCACGATGGTGTGCTGCGATCGTGGGGTTGGCATGCCTTATTTTTTAGATACTTTTAATGGTTTGTTGATTGTTTATATTATATTTTGTTAATCTCAGATGTCGAGGCGACGTATTATGATACATTATAGAGGTCGTTGGGAGCGATTAACTTATACAGATGGGGAATTCTTTGTGGCTTATATCGATTCCGGCATAATTAATCGTGCTAACCTCGTGGAACTTATTAGAGAGGGTTCGTGCAGTCGAAAAGAGACCGAATATACGTTATGGTACGTCATAAACATCAATGGCATTAAAGTAAAAGTTTTGTTGATGGGCGATATGGAGTTACTTCGATGGTTAGCAGATTCTAGAAAGGACCCGGAGGTTTATGTGATTGAGAACGACAGTTCTTCTGGCCCCGAGATTAATGTGAGCCGCAACACTGTGAGAGGTAGTACCTCGGGTGTGCATCATGATGAAGATGATGAAGAGGTGTTCGATGAGGATTATGACGAAGATGAAGCAGTGTCTACATCTGAAGACGATGTGGAAGATCGTCGCAATGAGTTGCGACATTTTTCATCGGAAATGCTGACTCCAAGCTATGTTGAGCATGAAGGTGCCTCGCACGATTGGGATATTCCATTTCCGCACATTGAAAGCATATTACAGTTAGGGTGGGAAGAGTATAATCCACCAGTGTCCGGACTGCTCGAGGTAGGGGCCATATTTCGATCTAAAGTAGAGTTGAGGATAGCTATAGGAATTTATCATTTGGAGCACTACCTAGAGTTTGCAACCGATCGTTCTACAGATTCTCGTGCAGTGTACATATGCAAGAGTGGTAGAAAGAACTGCACTTTTAGATTATGTGCAGTAGAGGCTGCAACTCTTTGGAGAATTACTAAGTTGACATTGGATCACACATGTCAGGCGGATTTGAATCGTGCTACTACAGCACGGTCTGTGAGTGGCGAGGTTGCTGCATATTATTTTGCCAAAAAATTAATCGATGAGAAGGTCGTTTTGAGGCCAAAGGAGATGATTGCAGAGATGCGTAGTAAGTATGGCGTTCAAATGCTATATTGCTTCGCAGTCCAAACTAGGCAGCAGGCGATAGAGAGAACGTATGGTGACTTTAATATGTCATATGTGAGGCTTTCATCGTATCTTTATCTATTGAAACAACGTAATCCAGGGCCTGTTTATGATTTGCATACAACTCTGCTGAAATGAAAATTTTATTGGAAAAAAAATGTAAAAACCTTAAGAGAACAGGCGCAAACAAGGAGAGGGGCCTCAAAAGGAAGCCCAAAAATGGAAAAACGGAAAAAAAAACAACCCAAGCAAAGCAGGACCAACAACACGCAAAGCCAACACAACCACCCACGAGAGCAAGACTGCACCGGGGAAACCGCAGTGAAAGTAGCCGAACCAGAGCAGAGAAGACCTCCAGAGCAGAGCCGACATACAGAGCAGAGCTAACATACAGAGCAGAGCCGACTGGCAGAGCAGAGCTGACTTCAGAGCAGGGCCGACTCCATATCAGAGCAAACCTCCAGAGTAGAGCTGACCTCCAGAGCAGAGCAGACCTCCAGAGCAGAGCTGACCTCCAGAACAAAGCTGAGCTGACCTCCAGAGCAGAGTTGAGAGCAGAGCTAACATACAGCGCAGAGCTGACACAGAGCAGAGCCAACTCCAGAACAGAGCAAACCTCCAGAGCAGAGCTGACCTCCATAGCAGAGCTGACTTCCAGAGCAGAGCTGGTAAAGCATAAATGAACGGTGATCGTTTGTTTGGTGAATTATCGGTGAATTGTGGATTTTACCTAGAGATTGATCGTAAAAGTGAGAGAAGAGTATTGAAAGCGTCCCCCCTACAAAGTGTGTATGTGCGGCTATTTATAGATTACATGTTAAGGGTAAAATAGTGATTTCGCCTTCGAAGCATGCTTCCCGCGTGGTCAAGGGCATAGTGGTAATTTTGCCTCCCAGGCGGGCGGTTCCTCTGCTCTTCAGCGACTTCTCTGGCATACGTGACTTCTCTGGCATAAACGGCTTCTCTGGCGTAAATGACTTCTTTGGCAAGAGCCATTTCTCTGGCAAGAGCCATTTCTCTGATCGGGAGTGATTTCCCTGACATATCCGCTCCTCTGGTGAGGTCCATTCCTCTGATAAAGACGATTCCTCTGCTCTGCATATATTACTCATCATCACCTCCAGAACAAAGCTGAGCTGACCTCCAGAGCAGAGCTAACATACAGCGCAGAGCTGACACAGAGCAGAGCCAACTCCAGAACAGAGCAAACCTCAGAGCAGAGCTGACCTCCAGAGCAGAGCTGACTTCCAGAGCAGAGCTAACCTCCAGAGCCGAGCCGAGCCGAGCTGAACTCCAAAGCAGGGCTGACCTCCAGTGCAGTGCTAACCTCAAGAGCAGAGCTTCAGAGCAGAGCTGGCCTCCAGAGCAGAGCCGACCTCCAGAGCAAAGCAGAGCTCCAGGGCATATCAAACCACTGGAGCTAACCTCCAGAGCAGAGCAAACCTTCAGAGCAGAGTTGACTGCCAGAGCAGGGCTGACCTCCGGATCAGAGCAGAGCTGACCTCCAGAGCAGAGCAGAGCCGACCTCAACAGCAGAGCTAACCTCCAGAGCCAGAGCTGAACAGCCAATCCAGAGCAAACCCGACCGACAGGTCTGGCAGATCCAAAGCAAGCCCACAACACCAAAGAACCAGAGCAGAGCAACGACCCGAACCTCAGAACAGCGCTAGAACAGACGCGCACACACCTGCCAACCAAGAAGTGAAAAACGAACAGACAAAGCAAACCAAAGAGGAAAAACCACCAAGTAAAAAGAAAAACGACAAAATAGAAAGCCACCCCCTTCAGGGACGCTAGCCAAGGAAAGATCACCGCTCCAGTCCGGTCACGCAAACCCCAACACATCCTATGGAACAACGAAGGCTCCAAGAGGCTCCACCACCAAACCAACCCAAACCAGACCATGCCTTAAGAACCACAAACCACGAGGAAGGTGCAGAGCAAGGTCCAGAGAAGCAACGTCAAGAAAACTAACCAATCCGGTCAGACTCGATTCTCCGCTAGCAGTGAGTCTCCT
Organism: Salvia miltiorrhiza; assembly: GCF_028751815.1. Classification (NCBI taxonomy): domain Eukaryota; kingdom Viridiplantae; phylum Streptophyta; class Magnoliopsida; order Lamiales; family Lamiaceae; genus Salvia; species Salvia miltiorrhiza. The sequence continues at coordinate 33,658,214 of NC_080393.1, read as the reverse complement.
AATGCAATTACTTTTATGAATCTCAAACTTAAAATTGAAGGTCATCTTCACGGGATATAGTAGTTGGGGTCACCAAAGACTTCCCGCGAGGTTTCCCATGCTCATAACAGTACGACCATCATAGGAGCAAAGACCAAGAGTTCAGAACAATAAAACACATTGCAGGCCATCTTCACGGGATGAAGTAGTTGGGGTAACTAAAGACTTCCCGCGAGGTTCCATGCTCATAACGGTACGACCATCATAGGAGCAGAGACCAAGAGTTCAGAACAATCAAACCATACAAACTAGAGATAGTAAGCCAATTGCAATGAAGACACTCCTGCTAGCATCTACCGGGCAAATCACTTCAAGAAAGCTGATCAATGTGTTGCCTCCCAAACCTTAGACTCCTTGCCTCACCCCAGGGACGCGCCGGACTTAAGGACCAGGCCATCCACCAGAACCCAACACCAGCAGAGCCCCAGGAGCCAACGCTAAACCAAAGCACGGTAGTAGCTCGAAGACACGCAAAGAAGGGACCACCACCCAAGACCAGCGGACCCAGGAAACCACAGAACAAAAACCAAAAACTAAAAACCAAAAACCAAAGGGAACCGAAAACAAAAACCAAGAAAAGGACAGTAACTTCCCTGGAAAGCACAACATAATTAAAGGAAAACACGAACATAAGGCAGGCCTCTTTTGTCATCGCTAACCAATTGAAGAATATCCGGGATCGCAAAAGGCCAGATTCCATCCTCCACCATCGAAGAGGCCATGAAGTCAGCAACACGATTCCCTTCCCTAAAAATGTGAGTGATAATAATATGAAGCTCAACAATGGAAGAAAGTACCTTCCGCCAACGGCTGAAGAATCTCCAAGGAACCGTGTGGGAACGCGAACGGAGGAGATCAACCATGTAAGTGCAGTCCGTCTCAATCCACACATAGTCCCAACCCTGAACCACAATCTGCTAAAGAGCAACGATGTGGGCAAGAAGCTCCGCTTCAAACGCCCAACCACGGCCTGCAGAAAAATGGAAGCACACCAAAACAGACGAAGAGTCACGAAAAACCCCTCCAGCATGAATAAGGGAAGGGGAGCCATGAACCGAGCCATCAATATTAATCTTTCGCCACGGATGAGGAGGGGGAAGCCAAAACACATAGATGTAGGAAGTAGGGCGACGAGGTCTACCCGGCACCTGATAACACTCATGTTTCCATGGTTTTAGTGTTCATATGATGTCAATTTTATAGGAAACTGAGTGTTGGATGATTGTTTTATGCTTAATTTGCTTTATCTTTTGAAACATGATTCTTACTCGAACTTTGAAGGAAATTTCAGATTTATTTAGTTCGAATTTGGAAAACCTATATGAAATAGAAGTTGTAGATCGTCTCGATACGAGTTTGTGAGCGTAAACGGATCATAAATCGGAGTTCGGACGAGAAAGTTATGACCAAAACAAGAAAGTCGCGCGCAGCAGCGAAACAGCGGCGACCCCGCGGCGACCGGGCGGCGACCGCCGCCCGAAGAAGGATTTTTGGGAAGGATCCGGCGACCGTCGGGCAGCCCGCCGAGTTTTCGGCGCCAGCGGTGCCCGCGCGGTGAGCGCCGTCCGATCGCCGCCAGACCGCCGCGCCTCCGTATTTTTGCGTTTTTTATGCGTTTTTCAAGTCCTTTTCGAGCTCAAACTCTGTATTTTACCCTGGTACTATAAATAGGTCTTCTTTTGACCTATTTTGGGTTCCTTTTTCAGTTCCCAACTTTTATTTTTCAATTTCATAGCTTTAGAATTTATTTCTTTCCAATTTTTACTGCTTGGATTGGATTTCCATAAGATTGAAGATTCAAGCTGCTACATTCGTTCTTATTCAGTTTTTATATAATTCAGTTCTTCCAATTTCTTTCTTATTAATTATGTTTATATTTTATTTTATTATGTCTGGCTAGTTTCCTTTAGCTGATTCTAGGGTTTGTAAATAGTTGATTGAATTTATGTGATTTATTTGTTAATACCTTTGTGCCTTCCAGTTTATGATTCATAATTCCTGGTGCTTAATTTCTTGTGATTTATCTGATCAATAGTTTGCATGTGTAGCTATTCGGTTTGAGACCTAGCGGAGATAACTGTTTAGCGGATTCAGGAATGTATGACATGATTTTAACCTTGAGACCTAGCGGAGATAGGTGGATCATAGGGAGCTATTCTTAGGAGCTATTGGGAGTTAGTAGATTTTCTTAAGACCTAACGGAGATAGATAATTTACTAATCTACGATCGTTGCTGCTCTAGCGAGAGTGATTGATTAATTAAGTGATCTCTCATCATAACTGGATTAAACTGGTACATAGGATTAATAGATTTATTGCGTAGATTTAATTAACGAATTTACTACCCTAGGATCAGTTGTTTTTTAATATTTGATTTTTCATACATGTTTTGATTTATTGCTATTTGCGTTTTAGTTTAAGTCAATCAATCTCAACTTTCGTTTGCCTGTCTACTATTTAAGTTTGTTTAGGAGATAGCTAGAGTAATTTCGGTTTTTCAGTCCCTGTGGATACGATACTCGGTTACTTTTTACTTGCTACAATTGCCTGTGTTAGTTGCAGTTTTTGTTGCTATAAAAATAGTGATCAACTTTTTGGCGCCGTTGCCGGGGACTGATTAGAAGTTACTTTAATATTTCCGATAGGACTTAGTAGTACTTCAGGCGTTTATTGTTTCTTTTTCTTTTTATTTTTCTAATTCTCGTTTTATTTCAGGCACTGCATACGATGGCTACTGATGAACAGATTCGTGCTCTACAGGAACAGCTGCAGCAGTTATTGGATGCGCAGAAAAAGCTAGAGGAGCCGAAGCAGCCTCCGATTAATGAGGCATTCATTCCGCAGTATGTGTACCAGGAGCCCCCACGAGTGAACGTTAACAACTTTGAGCTGAAAACGGGTTTGATCACGATGGTCCAACAGAGCCAATATGGTGGACAAGCGATCGAAGACCCTAATGCGCACCTGGCGCATTTCCTGGAGCTGTGTAGCACGGTGAAGATGAATGGTGTCCCTGATGACATTATCCGTCTTCGTCTTTTTCCCTTCTCACTGCGGGATAAGGCGAAGTCGTGGTATCATACGCTGCAGCTGGGAGAGAATATCGTGTGGGAGGATTTGGCTCATGCATTCCTACGCAAGTTTCATCCGCCTGGCCTTACGCTGAAATTGAAGATGGACATCGTGCAGTTTCAACAGTACGATGGAGAAAAGCTAGCGGAGACTTGGGAGCGGTATCAGGAGAAGCTCAGAAAGTGCCCAAGCCATGGATTTGATGAAGGTACACTTGTGATAATGTTCTACAATGCCTGCGGGGAACGTACACGAATGCATATGGATACAGCTGCAGGAGGTTCTCTGCTTCAGAAAGGTAGTTCTGAGGCATGGAGCATCATTGAGAGTATGGCTGCTACGAGCTGCCAATGGCCATCAGAGAGGGTGCAATTGAAAAAGGTTGCAGCTGCTTCCAGTTCTGATCCTATAGCAGCAATGGTTACACAACAAGCAGCAATGGCTACGCAGCAAGCAGCGATTGCTACGCAGCTGGCAGAGATGACTGCTAAGATTAATGCTTTGACCATTGGAAATCAGGAGCAAGCTGTGAAAGATCCCATATGCATAGAAGACGTAAATTTTGTCAATGGCCAAAACTATGGAAATTTTCAGAAGGTACAGCCAGGAATGTACAACAAAGGGCAGCAGTTTCAGCAGCAATATCAGCCAGGAGGGCGCCCACACCCAAATCTAGCCTATAGCAATCCCAACAATGCTTTGCAACCTCCACCAGGATTTTCTGTGTCTAGTGGAGGAGTCATCAATGAGCCAAAGAAAGTATCACTGGAGGATATGATGCAGCAGATGTTAACAGAGATGTCTAGCATGAAGACAACTGTTAATTCAAGGATGACCAATTTGGAGTCTCAAGTGGGTCAAATTGGAAATAATTTTTCAGCACTGTCCAAGCAAGTGCAGATGTTGGAAACTCAAGTTGGTCAGAGGGCCAACCAAGCAGCTGCGCAGCACAAGCCAGGCCAATTTCCTAGCAACTTTCAGTTCAATCTGAAGGGCCAACATCAACAACTTCAGCAAAATCCGCAATGTCATTCCATCCGGGTGGTTGATAATTCAGTTGAGGATGAAGAGCAGCGGGATCATACAGAGCAGCGGGATCACCATTCCTCTGGTGATAGCCATTTCTCTGGTGAGCAGCGGGACGACAAGAATGGAAAGGAAAAAAATGTAGAGATTATGGAGGAGGATGACCTGGAGACGATTGTGTGCGATTTGCCGCCTACTTCTAAGGTATCGTCGAATACCTCTGCTGTTAAGAAGCCTATTCCTACTCCTACGTTTCCCAGGCCAAAGTACAAGCCTGTAGCACCCTTCCTGAATAGCCTGGCAAAGCCGAAGATGGATGAGAAGTTTTTGGAGACATTTAAGAAGTTGGCTGTGAATATTCCTTCCGTGGAGATCTTGAGAAACAAGCCAAATGAGGTGCAAATTGTGAAGGCTGTGATGGAAAAGAAGAGAGCATTCAATGAATTTGAGGAGGTGCTCGCAGTGAAGGAGTATCAGTTGGCTCCAAAGAGAGAAGATCCGGGCAGCTTCAATATTCCTGTGAAGATTGGAAAGTCATTGTTTGAGCAAGTGATGTGTGACACCGGAGCAAGCATAAATGTCATGCCTCTCAAAGTGTATAGGAAGTTGCAACTGGGGGATTTGAAGCCAACTAACAAGACAATTCAGCTTATTGATAAGTCTTGCTCTAAACCTCTAGGAGTAGCGAAAGATGTGCTTGTGAAAGTGAGTGATTTTTTCTTCCCAGTCGACTTTGTAGTGTTGGATATTTCGGAGGATCCAAAGATGCCTTTGCTGTTAGGAAGACCTTTCCTTGCCACATGTGGAGCAAAGCTAGATATGCAAAGGGGGACGATGACATTGGGAGCTTATGGGGAAACTGTGATTTTCAAGAAACCTCCACCAAAGGAAGTTCCCCAGAATGAAGTGATTAATATGGCTGACAGTTTTCTAGCAAATTCGGAGGATGAAGAGGTTGAGAAGAATGAGTTGCCCAAGTATGAAGCCAAGAAAAAAACTCCGAAGCCAAAAGAAGTTCTGAATTTTGAGATGTGTTTGTTTTTGGAGCATGATGGGGGGTCATTGAAAACCCATACCCCCAAGAAGAAGAAAGTGAAATTCCAGATTTTTCGGAACAAGAATGAGAAGGGGGCAATGCTTGTGGAGGATGTTCGAGCCAAGAGAAGTGTTTTGGTGGAGAGGGCACCCAAGAGTAGAAAAGCTTTCCAATGGTTAGAGTGCTGTTTCCGACCTCCATGAGTTTTTGAGGTATCGTCGAGCTCTGGACGTTAAATTAAGCACTTGTTGGGAGGTAACCAAACCGTTTTCTTTGTTTTGTTTTCCTTTCGTTTAGTTTCTTTTTGTTTCTTTGTTTTCTTTGTTTTGGGGTTTTTAGTGCAGTGTTGAGCTTGGAAGATGCGGGAACTCGCGCCTTGTCCATACTACCACCATGGAGCATGTGTTTCTGTGAGTAGTGACACACATATCATCATCCCTCCAAACTTATTTTCGAACTTATGTTCTGTAATAAGTTTGGGGGAGGGGGGTGAGAGTAGATATGTGTATCACTTTTATTATTTTTGTTGGCTGTATTGTTTTATCTTACTTGGTTGGTGGTGTGTGATTGTTAGCTCCATTAGATTTCTAGTGAGATGTCAATGATGATTTCTGTGAAAAAACAAAAAATTGAAGTTTGATTTTCTTTGATGATTTAAGCATAATTGGAACTATTTTGCATAATTCTAGAGTGATTTTAACCTTGACTTTTAGACGTTGAATAAACCTGTGAGATTTTGAGCCATAACTGTTTATCATACACAGTTTATTCTTTGTTGTAAGTTTTGTCATGCATGTGGTGATCTTCTAGAACTTGTCATGGTTTCTGTGTCGAGGTTGCTGTTGTGCTCAGGATTAGGAGATGATTTTAGGCCATCTTTTGTTAGCCACATTTTTTCCCAAACACTGTCCTTAACGAAAAATTATCATTTGTTATCCACTTTGAGCCTATTTAGCTTTTATTCTTTAGCTGGATGATAGGGGGTGATGAAGTATATGGGAATCTTTGTGTGGTGAATTTTCATAGTGGGTTGTGAAAAAGAAGGGATGATTTTGTGTTACTATTTACTCTTATGAGCTCTAGAAAAGTTGTGGAAAGAAAAGAGAAAAAAAAATTGTTGAGAAAAAAAAAGAGAAAAGAAAAAAAAAAGGAAAGGAAAAAAGTGTGAAGTCGAGTGTACTTTGAGATATTTGTTAGAAAATCGACTTTGTGTGTTGGAAATAAATGAAGAGCATAAAAGAGTGTTTAGTTTTGTATGGTGATGATTAAATCCCCTGAGTTGTATGATTATGGTGGCATAGTTGGGAGGAAGATGGAATTTATTCCATACTTGATTTGTGAAGTTATAAGGTTGGTGTTCTTAATTATTTTGAGTCACTTAGCCTATATCTCCCTACCTTAACCAATGTCCCTACATTATAACCCAAAAATAAAGACCTATTTGATCTTAGTCTTGGCACACTTTTAGCGATGGAGATTGTAGACGATTGGCAAGCTTATGGTAAGTGATCTGCATTGCATTGAATTCGATGAGAGCATACACGTCCTATTCCATCAAATTGAGCGTTGAGTGATACACATACCTTATGAGATTCAATTGTTTAGAATGTCAAGGTTGATTTTGCTATAGGTTATGTTTATTGGTGAATTTTGTGCTTAATTATTGAGGATTTGAGAATTCCATTATCCTTTATTTTTCGGAGGCATCGATGAGCTAGATTTCTTACCCATTCGTGTTATTGATTGTGTTCTTCTCATTATTCGAGGACGAACAATGGCTTAAGTTTGGGGGAGTTGATAACACTCATGTTTCCATGGTTTTAGTGTTCATATGATGTCAATTTTATAGGAAACTGAGTGTTGGATGATTGTTTTATGCTTAATTTGCTTTATCTTTTGAAACATGATTCTTACTCGAACTTTGAAGGAAATTTCAGATTTATTGAGTTCGAATTTGGAAAATCTATATGAAATAGAAGTTGTAGATCGTCTCGATACCAGTTCGTGAGCGCAAACGGATCATAAATCGGAGTTCGGACGAGAAAGTTATGACCAAAATAAGAAAGTTGCGCGCAGCAGCGAAACAGCGGCGACCCCGCGGCGACCGGGCGGCGACCGCCGCCCGAAGAAGGATTTTTGGGAAGGATCCGGCGACCGCCGGGCAGCCCGCCGAGTTTTCGGCACCAGCGGTGCCCGCGCGGTGAGCGCCGTCCGATCGCCGCCAGACCGCCGCGCCTCCGTATTTTTGCGTTTTTCAAGTCCTTTTCGAGCTCAAACTCTGTATTTTACCCTGGTACTATAAATAGGTCTTCTTTTGACCTATTTTGGGTTCCTTTTTCAGTTCCCAACTTTTATTTTTCAATTTCATAGCTTTAGAATTTATTTCTTTCCAGTTTTTACTGCTTGGATTGGATTTCCATAAGATTGAAGATTCAAGCTGCTACATTCGTTCTTATTCAGTTTTTATATAATTCAGTTCTTCCAATTTCTTTCTTATTAATTATGTTTATATTTTATTTTATTATGTCTGGCTAGTTTCCTTTAGCTGATTCTAGGGTTTGTAAATAGTTGATTGAATTTATGTGATTTATTTGTTTATACATTTGTGCCTTCCAGTTTATGATTCATAATTCCTGGTGCTTAATTTATTGTGATTTATCTGATCAATAGTTTGCATGTGTAGCTATTCGGTTTGAGACCTAGCGGAGATAACTGTTTAGCGGATTCAGGAATGTATGATATGATTTTAACCTTGAGACCTAGCGGAGATAGGTGGATCATAGGGAGCTATTCTTAGGAGCTATTGGGAGTTAGTAGATTTTCTTAAGACCTAACGGAGATAGATAATTTACTAATCTACGATCGTTGCTGCTCTAGCGAGAGTGATTGATTAATTAAGTGATCTCTCATCATAACTGGATTAAACTGGTACATAGGATTAATAGATTTATTGCGTAGATTTAATTAACGAATTTACTACCCTAGGATCAGTTGTTTTTTAATATTTGATTTTTCATACGTGTTTTGATTTATTGCTATTTGCGTTTTAGTTTAAGTCAATCAATCTCAACTTTCGTTTGCCTGTCTACTATTTAAGTTTGTTTAGGAGATAGCTAGAGTAATTTCGGTTTTTCAGTCCCTGTGGATACGATACTCGGTTACTTTTTACTTGCTACAATTGCCTGTGTTAGTTGCAGTTTTTGTTGCTATAAAAATAGTGATCAGCACCCCAAGACCATGAAGAATAAAAAGCTCATCAACAGAATTAGCCATCTCCCCCAGGCTGATACGAGAGGCTTCCAAAATGAATGCTTTGACCTAAACAGCCAGAGCCACAGCAGAAACCGGAGCCTCATCAAAAATAGCTTTGTTCCTGAGATTCCAGAGACTCCAAATGGCAAACATAACACCAACCCGCCAGAGGTTGTTCACCTGCTTGGTCACCGGCCTTTTCATAGCCTAAATGATGAAGCTCCCAATCTCCTGAGACGATGAACCATCCATCCTGAACCAAGTGAAGAGGGAACCCCAAACCTGTCTAGCACTATCGCACTCCCAAAACAGATGACTGAAATCCTCGCTCGCATTCCTGCACAGAGGATACCAACCCTGACCAATGTACCCAGAGCGATTCAAAGAACTGGCCGTAGGGAGCCTGCCCAGAATAACCCGCCAAGTCACAATGGACCGACGCATTGGAATAAACGGTGCCCAAATCCACTTGCCCCAATCAACCTCCGGGTAACTGGGACGAATATGATCCATGGCAATCGCAGAAGAGACATCTCCAAAGTGAGAATGACTCCAAGCCCGGCGATCCTCCCCACCACTGATAGGAACCGACACTATGTCAACAGCAATGTCCGTAAAAGCCTGCACGAAATCCAGAGTGAAGTGCCAAGTGTCATCAAAATAATAGTCCGAAATAGGCTGCGTGAGAAACTGATAATCCACGGCTGAGACCCTAATCCTATCTACCAGCCGGTAGCCAAGCGAGCTATCCATCCAGAACAAAATAGAAGAGCCAGAACCGATAGAACAATGCGTGTCGCTGATCAAAGTGTGAATGGACTCCCGCGAACCCAGCCAAATCGTAGAAGAAAGCCAAGAAGAGCGAGTTCGCAGACAGGAATCCAAATAACGTTGCCGGAACAGCTGGAAACCCAAGCAATCAGAAGTGATCAACAACCACCCCAACCTAAGCATGAAACTCTGACTGATGTGAGTGAAAGACTTAACGTTCAACCCTCCATGTTCCTTCGGAGCACAAACTCGATTCTAAGCCACCGAAAACCGTGGCTTAGAAGTGGTGCTGCCTGTCCAAATAAAGGACCGACAAGCAAGATCTAGGTCATGAAGTAGCTTAGCCAACCACTTATAAATCAACATGCTATGAACAGCTGCGCTCTGAATGACCGAGGTGACCAGACAAATACGACCAGCCATAGACAGTTGCATGCCTTGCCACTTAGGAAAATGAGCAATGATGCGGTCCCGAATGCAAGCCAGACGAGCAGAAGAGGCACGGCCAGCGAAGACAGGTACTCCCAAATAGACGAAAGGCAGGGAACAAGGGGAGAAGCCCAAATCCCTTTGGAGTCGGCGACGTAACTGAAGAGAAACCCCTTTGCCAAAAAAGACGGTGGATTTGGCTTTATTGCAGTATTGACCCGAGACGTTTGCATAAATCTGCAGGATAGACTCAATCATCCTGCAACTGCGTCTGTCAGCTTTACAAAATAAAATAACATCATCGGCATACAGGAGATGGGAAGGGAAAAGCAGCGAAGGAGACATCCTCATACGACCAATGAAGCCCCTATCCGCAGCATCCAGAAGAAGGCGGCTCAAAACCTCCTCAGCTAAAGCAAACAAAATCGGAGATAAATGATCACCCTGTCGAACCACCCCACGGGAGCAGCTAAAGAACCCGTGCTGCTCCCCGTTAAAGAGGACAGAAATCCTAGCCGATTGGAAAATGACGCTGATCCACTGACAAAAAAGTAGAGGGAACCCAAAGCTGTCCAAAACGACATCAACAAACTCCCAACTCAAAGTATCAAAGGCCTTTCGAATGTCGACCTTGAGGGCCAAATTCCTCCCCTGAATCGAACGTTCCATGCAGTTGTCACCTTCAGAAGCAAGCAGAATACACTCCTGAATGGAACGTCCCAAAATAAAGCCGAACTGATTGGCAGAAACAATCTCAGCCGCCACCAAATTTAGCCGAGAGGCCAAAATTTTGGTGATAACTTTGAAAAAGAAATTACCAAGAACAATAGGCTGGTAATCCAAAACAAGAACCGCATCCACTTTCTTGGGAAGAAGGCAAAGAAGATTGGAGTTAAGCCTGTGAGGAAGATACCCCAAAGAGAAGAAACGCCTCACCGCAGCAACCATATCCTCCCCCACCACCTCCCAAGAATGCTGGAAGAAGGCACCATTAAAACCATCCGGGCCAGGAGCACTATTCCCATCCATCGAGAAGACCACCGAGCGAATATCCTCAGTGGAATGGAGCGTAGTAAGCAAAGCAGAATGAGCCGCAGTGACAGAAGAGGGAATGTAACCAGAGACCCATGATCTGTCCACAACCCTAGAACTCAGCTCCGTAAAAAGATCCTCATAGAATCGAACCACATGAGCCGCCATGGTGACTGGATCTTCCAAAATAACGCCATCGATACTAAGTTTCTTGATGGTTTGGCTTGAACGACGCCATTTCACCATAGAATGAAAGAAATGGGTATTTCTATCACCGTCAGAAAGTCAAGAGACCCGACTTTGCTGTCGTAGATGTTCGGATTTCCTCAAGAGAATCGTGTTAATGCGAGCCTGCAATCTAACCTCCTGGTCAAAAAGATCCTCCGTGTAGCCCTGCTCATCAATTCCCTCCTGAAGTTGACTCAAATCCTTCTGCAGCTCAGCTAGGGCAGTATTATAGTTCCCAAAGGTTTCCTGGTTCCAAGCCTTGAGAGTCGGGCGAAGACGTTTCATCTTTTTCATCACACGGACCATAGGACAAAGGCAATCCAGTGGCGAAGACCAAGATGCACGAATCTGATCCAAAAAGCCCTCATGATAGCACCACATATTCAGGAACCGAAACCGACGACCTGCAAGGGTAGAGGCCGTATCCTAGCATCTCAAGAGAATAGGAGAATGATCAGACCCCAGCCTAGGGAGAACCAGCGTAAGGCAGAATACCAAACATTTGAGAAATCCTGAGAAAAAGGGCTCTATCCAGAATAGATTCAATCGGGGAAGGGAACCTACGCCGATCCGTCCAAGTGAAGAAAGGACCAGAGGAATCAGGCTGAATCAAGTCATGAACCTCAATGAAAGCACGAAACTCAGAACAAGGCTTAGAGGCCGGGTTCCTACGACCCCGACGCTCATGAGCACCCAAGACCGCGTTGAAATCACCAATCATAAGAAAAGGACCCACCATAAAAGGATCCACATCTAGCCAGAGCTGGCGACGCTCAGTGTAATCACAGGAAACATGCGTGAAAGCAATCATGCAGACAATCCCCATGATAGAGCATCTAAGAATCACCACCTGAGAAGAGGAGAAAACCACATCCGGAGTCAAAGAGGGATCAGCAAAGACCCAGATATTAGAACGACGTCTGCCACGATCATTTTGATGAACTGGGGATAGATGCAAAGAACGCCAATAAGAACTCGTGATACCAGAGAACCGAGATTTAGGCTCGAGAACACCAAGGAAAATCGATCTATAAGTGCTGCAGTACTGGGAAAGAAGAGGCATAGACGAAGAGATGCCTCTGATATTCCAACATAGCACATTCATTGGGAAACTGGAAGAAGGCCATCCTCCTGAAGAGGATCAACATCAATGTCAGCCTCATCATCCCCCCATCTCTGCGGAGAGGCTCTAGCAGCGACATCTGACATTCTCTGTAAGGCTCCAGAAACTGAAGACTCAATGGTGAAATTCTGAATCACTGCGGCAGAAGATTGAGCAGCAGCAACTTTCTCCAAGAATTCCATAGGTTCCGGGGAAACAACCCCGCCGAGCTGTCATAGAAGGCTTATTCCCCTCTTTCTTTCCAGGAGGATCAATAAAAACTCCTCCTATCGAGGAAGAACTCCTAAAAGAAACATAGTTATACATGCCCGAGTCATTGGCCGACGAAGTTCGCCCACCCCTCCTACCCCGACCCTGAGGTAAAGGAGGACGAGCAGCCAAAACATTCTTCGGGTGAGGAGAAGGTGGGCCCAAGGTTCGCTGCGAGCCGGACGCAAGAGTACCAGTGACCGCATTCTGCACCGGTTGCAAGATCTTCTTCTGGGAAGAAGAACCATCCAAAGAGTCCGAGCCAGAGATATCCACATCCACCATCAAAGTATCAATACACTTGTTTAGGGAGCGCACAACAGCAGAAGAGCTTTCCACATGGACCATAGTAGAGTCTTTGATGATACTCATATCATTCGGCCCCTTCCCTAACTCCGTCTCCATCCCATCATCAAGAACCTCAAAGGAGTTGAACGTGGAGATACCCGAAGAAACAGCAATAGGAGTGCGAAGAGATTCTTCCGAAGGAACCTCCTGAGATGAGGTAGTGTTCTCCTTCGTTCCTGATGAGACAATCGGCAACTCATTCGGCTTAGCTTTGCCAACTGGAGGATCCATAGAATGTGTTCGCCCAACAGTCCAGCTCCTGGCACGTCTGCGCCTAGACCTAGCCCTGCGTCAGCCTACCACGCCTACCCCCATTCTGCTCTGCCAGCTGAGTCGGAGAAGACGGCTCAACGTCCGTCTCTGAACAGAGTTTCCTACAATTCTCGGTAGAATGGCCGAGAGTAGAGCAAAGACAGTAGAAAGAAGGCAAATCCTCATATTTAAACTCAATTTCAAAAATGTCCTCATCACATTGCACATCAATAAAATCAAGAATCGACAGAGCTAAATTCATCTCAACAAGCACTCTAGCGAAATAACCCACCGACGCCCTCGCAGACATACCATCCACAAGTAAAAGGGTGCCCACATGCTTAGCAATACCAACCAAAACTTCAGGATGCCAAAATTCATGAGGTAAATTAAAAAGACGAACTCAAACATGTGCCGTGGAGGACTCCAGCTTATTAGGAATGAAATTCGGAGTCCAGGCTTGCAAAAAGAGAATCCCGACACGAAGACGCCAAGCAGTTTTAGCAAAAGCAACCGCAAAGTCCTCGGGAGAGGTGAACTTCAACGTGAAATAGCCCTTGCCCAAAGGAATAACCTCCCAAGCAGACGACGACTTCCAAATGGCAGAGAGCTCTGAAAAAAGATCCGCGGCAAAACGTGACGCCTCACCTTTCCTGAGAAACATCCGACCATGAAGAGAATGTTGGAAGGACTTAATCTGCCTTTGCCGGAAAGCGGAAGAAAGCAACAAGCATGGGCGGTTCGCCAACATGCCAGGCTTCAGAACCGTAAAATTATGAGCGGGAACATCAGCAGGACGTCCTGAGTCAGCTCTGAGGGAATCCGCAAAAGTCTTGCCTTTAGGAAGAGGAGCACTATCATTCCCCATCAATTCCAAAGTGGAAACAGTAGCAAACCCGGCAGACGACTGCACTCCCAAGGTACCTGGAAGTAGAGCTCGTAGAAACCCCGCCGGGAAGAAACCCACTACAGGGAGACTTTGAGTCAGAGCCAAGCTTGTTGGTCGAAGCTGCTCTGCCGTCAGCGCAAAAGTAGAGCTGGCCTTCGAGAATCCCTTGCTCTGACGAAGGGGGTCAATCAGCTCTAAAAGTCTGGTGGGCTCTGCTCTGATGACAGAGCAGGAACAGCTCTGAAGACTTTGCTCTGGCAGCAGAGCTAAAACAGCTCTGGACTCCGTTCCTGCTCTGCTCTGTCTAGAGAGCAAGGGCAGCTCTGGAACCAGAGTAGACTCGGCTCTGAACTCTGCACCTTCACTGCCAAGACCCTTACCCTAGGCGCTGCACAGACCGGTGGAAACCTGCTCCTGGCCGCCAAGCAAAGGTAGACGCCGACGAACCTACCACCAAGGCACCAGAAGAGGTGGCTGGGAGCTTCGCAATAACCGGCGGCAGTGAAGAGCCAAATAAGACCGGATCCAAAATTAAAACCGTATTATTGCAAATCTGAAATCCATGAGAGAAAGAAGGCTCCACCATTAAGGAGTTCTTGACCGGAAGATCATTGGGGATCGACTCCATAACCTTAGTCGCCGTAGACTGATAGGAACGATCATGAACCGCTCCCACGTAATCCCGATTAGAAGGAACCCTAAAAACTTGTATCTCCTCTAGCAAAGGCGGCAGAGCCCTACCATTAGCAAAGGCCGAGAAGAAACTCCAATCAAAAGATACCTCAGCCTGATCGACTGAGGTTGTGTTCTGCCACATGTTTGTTTCCCTCGGGCAAAGTATTCGGGCTTTTGAGCAGTATCTTCGACCGGTGATTGTAATAGACGGGACCCACCTGAAGGAAAAGAACAGAGGAGTGTTACTTGTCACTGTGACAAAGGATGGGAACGATCAAGTGTTTCCTCTAGCAATTGGCCTCGGTCCGATAGAGAACGATGAGTCATGGACTTATTTTCTCTACAATCTACGGCTGTGTTACAATCCTCCAGAAGATTTATTAATTGTGAGTGACCAACATAAAAGCATTCAGAATGCAGTTCAAGCCGTGTATCCAAATACATTCCATGGACTGTGTTATCACCATCTGTTGAAGAATCTAATGCCCTATGGGAAGACAGTGACCACGGTCTTCTATGAAGCAGTATATTCTTATCGTCACGAAGTGTTCGAAAAGTTTTTTTCATTGTTGCACGACGCTAGTCCGGATGGAGCTCACCGACGACTTTCTCAAATTGGACCGGAGAGGTGGGCTAGGTCAAAGTGTCCGGTACAACGCTATGGATTTATGACGTCTAATGCAGTAGAATCTTTTAACTCTCGGTTGCGGTGGGCTAGGCGTTTACCAGTGTGCTCTTTACTTGAATCGTTTCGCACACTTTTGGAGGATTGGTTTGATGAGTGACGTACATCGGCTGAATCGAGAGATCATGTGTTAACAGTGTCTAATTTCAACAAGCTATCTAATTCTGTGCAAGCAAGTCTCTCTCTTACTGTTCGAGCCACCACCGGACTTATGTATAAAATTGAAGAGGATGATCAACAATATCAAGTCGATCTTCAGAATTGGACTTGTGAGTGTCGAGAGTTTGATGAGGATAAAATTACATGCAAGCATGCGGTTGCCGCTATAAGGTATGAAAAAATTATTTTATTTAATTACTTTTTAATTTGTTTTTAAGTCGAAATTATATTGTTTTATTAGGTGGGCGGGCAATGGTTTGAATTTGTACAATTTCGTACACAAATATTTCAAACAATATGAGTTGACACAAACTTATGCCGAACATGTTAGTCCAATACCACATCCGAATGAATGGAATGTGCCAGGAGATGTCTTATCAATCTATTGTAGTCCTCCCGATCCGGAGAGTCTACGTCAGTCTGGGCATCCAAAGATGAGTCGTGCTCGATCAACAGTTGAAGGACTACCCTCACGACGGCGTCAAGTGTGCTCTAGGTGTAATGGAACGGGACACAATAGAAAAAAATGCACAATATCTATCCCCGTGGGTGGGGTGGAATTTGAATGTTCCATTTCAAGAAGCAGAGTTTGAGAACTTCTCAGGAACCTTCTCATGCCACAGATGAACCATCTCATGATACGGAGGAAGCACAACCGACCCAAAGACGTCGGAAAAAAAAAAAAAAAGATGTAGCAATTGTGGAGAAGAGGGTCATGATATTAGAGCATGTCCAATGCCCCTCCGTGAATAAATGTAACAGTTGTTAAACTTTTTGTCACCTCTTAGAACGAACTTTTTGTCACCTCTTAGAACAAATTTTTTGTCCAATATCTATTTTAATGTTCATTTAGGTTGAATTTTATTCGCTTTTTTTTGGCAATTGAGTTTTTGATAGTGGATGTTGGTGTTTTTCACAAAGTCTGCCATGATCACGATGGGAGGCTGCTATCGTGATCACGATCGTGACCATCGTGGGAACGAATCTGCCATCATGACATTCATTACATTCATTCACGGGACATGATTTAATCGACATTTATTATCATCACACAACATACATTATTTATTACGGGAATCGATATTTATTATCATCACACAATATACATCATATTACAATATCTACGAACATTTCTAAAAAGATATAATCGTCCTCACGATAAAAAACTCCACGGAGTAAGAAAAATATCGGGTCTCCGTGCCACTGGTACGCAGCATACCCTTCATCAATCTACAACAACAAAAAACAAAAATGTTTTACTTAAAATTATGTAAACTTATTAGAAGTAAGGATATGTAATACAATGTTTGTATCATACCGCACAATACTCGAGTAAGTGGTCATAGCTTATTCGAATGTCGTTATGCAAGGGATATCATTTCACATTGGAATCCTTAAGGAGGTTTCGAAATAAAAGATATCGGGACCTCAATGTGTGAATCTTAACGTTGTAAAAATTTCTACCATGATTCACATCAAACTCACGGTTCATTTTCGCAGTAAGGTCACGAGCACAGTCAATTTCCATATGCTGTAGACTGCCATCCCAAACCTCATTGTCGACCATCCTCATCAGCTTCAGTAGGAAGTAATACTCCATATCCGACGTTCATTCGTTCCTTAAATCATCGGAGTACCACAAATTACGTTGAAACACATCAAGGGTGTTTAGATAGTTCATTTTGTGCGAAAAAAAAGTTTAGAAAAATAACTTAAAAGGATTTGTGATATGAGGAGTGGGGGTTTGATCCCATTAAATAGAGAACGATTTTCTTCACATTTTTCGAGAATGTGTAATACTATTGTACCCTGTGATCATCGTGGGCACGATCGTGGCCATCGTGGACCACTATCGTGTCCACGACACGACCCCACGATCGTACCATCGTGGGCACGATGGACACGATCGTGGTTCACGATGGCCACGAATGTGTGCCCATGTTGGTCACGATCGTGACCACGGTGATCACGGGTGCAATAGTGTGTAACTTTTTTGAATGACAACTCGAAAGTCACAGGTGCATTTTTCAGAAAATGTGTTCAAACTCACGGGAAAGTAGAACTAATGAGACGAATCAATTATGTCCCACATGTTTTTTTGAATAAAGTGTACGAACTCACGGTGTTAAAGATCGTGGGCACGATCGTGGCCATCGTGGAGCACCATCGTGTCCACGACAGGACCCCACGATCATGCCATCGTGGGCACGATGGACACGATCATGGGCACGATCGTGGTCCACGATGGCCACTAATGTGCCCACGATGGTCACGATCGTGACCACGGTGGTCACCGGTGCAATAGTGTATAACTTTTTTGAATGACAACTCGAAAGTCACGAGTGCAATAATATATAACTCACGAGTGCAATAGTATGTAATGCATTCTCGTACTCTATTTAAGGGATGTGGAGGTCTCATATCACAAATCATTTTGATCATGATTCATAACTTCGTTTTGTTACAAAATGAATTATCTAAACACCATAGATTTCATTCAACGTGAGATGTGGTACCCCGTCGATAGGGGCGACTACGCATGGACAGCATGGATAGAGTATTCGTTCCTAACAAAGCTATTAAAGATGGTCGACAACGAACAGTGGGACTGGCAATCCAGAACATATGCAAGATGGTCGACAACGTAGGCTTTGTCATGGTATGAACTGTGAATTTGATATACATCACCAGTTTAATTTTTACCATGTTAAGATTAACCAGTTCAGGGATCGATATTTCAAATTTGGAAACCTCCTTAAGGATTCCAGTGTGAAATGGGATCCTTTGCATAACAACATGCAAATTAGCGTCGAACGGTTGCAGGAGTATTGTGCAATATGATACAAACATTGTATTACATATCCTCATTTCTATAATTTCACATAATGTTAAGTAAACCTTTTTGTTTTTTATTGTTGTAGGTTGATGAAGGGTATCTTGCGTACCAGTGGCACGGAGACCGATGTTTTTCTTGCTCCGTGGAATTTTTTACCGTGAAGACGATGATTAAATTATTTTAGAATTGTTAGTAGGAATTGGAATAAATAATGTATGGCGTGTTATGATAATGAATGTCGATTATATTGTTTGTGTGAAATGTGTCATGAAACTATAATGCAATCTATAAAATGTTATAAGTATTTTCTAACTAGATATTCATAGATCTCAATGTATATAACTTCATATAGTTTAATTTTGATTAGAAACCAAGGTTGATTGATAAAATATAATTTTAAACATAATATAATACATTAAACAAGTCAATAATCATATTTAAATTCGAAATTGAATGATTTTAATAACCACACGATGACTACCACAAGCCATCGTGGCCATGGTCGTGAGTAAGGCATCGTGGGCACGATTGTGTCCAACCATCGTGATCACGACGGTTGGACACGATGGTTTCGTGTTTAACCATCATGGTCACGATGGTTGGACACGAACGTGTTCACGACCGTGTGGACGATCGTGTGATGTTTATTTTTTGAAATTTATGATGTTATATTAGATTATTTAACTTTCAATATGATATATATCTTCTAAAAAATATTTTAATACATAGTTTATTAAAAAATTTATCTTAAAACACATAATTCTATTGTTTGTGTTAAATGTGTTATTAAACTATAATACATTCTATGAAATCTTATAAGTATTTTCCAACTAGATATTTATAGATCTCAACGTACATTCTCTGCTCTGCTCCATCGCTATCTTCTCTCTCTGCTCTGCTCTGCTCCCTCGCCCTCTGCTCTGCTCTGCTCCCTCGCTCTCTTCTCTCTCTGATCTGCTCCATCGTTCTCTTCTCTCTCTACTCTGCTCTGCTCCATCAGACTCTGCTCTGCTCCCTCGCCCTCTGCTCTGCTCTGCTCCATCGCTCTCTTCTCTCTTTGCTCTGCTCTGCTGCATCAGACTCTGCTCTGCTCTGCTCTCTCGCTATCTTCCCTCTCTGCTGTGCTCCATCGCTCTCTTCTCTATCTGCTCTGCTCTACTCTCGCGCCCTCTGCTATGCTCTCTCAGCTCTGCTCCTCGCTAACTTCTCTCTCTGCTCTGCTCCCTCGCTCTCTTTTCTCTCTGCTCTATTATCTCACTCTCTTTCTCAGCTCTGATCTGTTCTCTCGCTCTCTCTCTCTCTCTCTCTCTGAAACTTTCGGCGAGCAGCCTTGATAGCCTCCACCATCGCTTCTACCCGACCGCCGCCGCCATGAACGTGTCCACGATGGAAGCCCCCATCGTGATCACGGCAGTCAAGTTTTATTTGTTTTGTTTTGTGTGCGTTTTTGTTCACACAATAATGTACAAAAAATCAACATAAAAAATAGAGTGATATGCATGCCAAACTAAATGCAAATAACATGAAATAAGTCTCAATAAGTCTCAAAATATGCAACAATAAATTTCAAAGTTGGGTTAGCCAAAATATTCTACTTCCTACAATCCACCTATACCTCTTAATATACTTCTCAGTCGATTTGACACGAATATCTCAGCGGTGTGTTAGGATTGGCAAATAGGCGATCAAGATACATGCAAGAGAAAGGGCCGCAACTGTGGTTGTCGACCTGGGCGAAACTGTGCACTAATCGGCATCTTATCAAGCTCCATCTCATCATCTCTTTTTTTCCGTGTTGTGTTGTTCTCCCAAGAACCGGAGAGCTCTAATAGACGAGGCATGAGACGAGTAATGGGCTTCATCTCATCGTCGCGCACCGACTTATTCCCCCGATCAACATGGTGTGACAACGAGTCATACAACTCGACCTTCCAATCAACAAGCCAAATTCTCACAGTGACCCAATGATTGTTGCCCACAAGACAAATTGCAACAATCTATTCAAAGCAAAATATAACTTATAGTTTAATAAAGCAATAACAAGACCAAATGCATTAACTGTTATACTATACTTACATAATCTGCATTCCACCACGGAATAGGATATGATGTATCTAGCCCTTTAACCAAGTGTTCGAGTCCTTCAGGTAAAGTCCATTTGGGATATGTTGGCTTTCCCTTCGCTCTCACAAAAAGGGGATCCTTTGGATGCAATCGGGTAAGCTCGGCCTTTAATGCAACCTACAAAAAGTTGCAACATACAAGTTCAATAATAATGATAGGAAAACAAGAATTACAACTTTCTGTTCCCAGTAAAACTTACATAAAAATCAGTGCCAACTACTACCGTAGTAGACATGGCTTTTCCTTTCATCTCTCGAAGACGTATGCGAGTGGAAAGCACATATTGGTCTATGACCTGTGAAGCATAAAATTTGAGGTTAGAAAATGCATATATATGATACAATACAAATTATGAATTAAAACCTACATCTTGGGTGAAGTCACGGTCAACATCCTCAAGATCATCGAAGAAATTTTGATTCAACCGAGCTAGTGTCTCAGTCACAACCGCAACGGCTTCTTGTCCACTACTTCTGAATTGTCTATATTGTTTCCTCAACATCTCAGCATTAGACGGACTTTCACCCTTAAAAGGAGTCCTCACAGCAGCAGACGGTCTAGGCTCTCGAGGACCCAAGCTCTTATCGCCCGTCTCCTCATCCCCATCCTCCCCAAACTCCTCAAAATCATCCAAATCAATACCAGTGACGCTCTCAGCATCGGGTGTGCGTACCTTATCACGTGGCTGAGATGCTCCCTTGGCCTTGTGAGGAGAATGTAAATCACAAACCGCCTATGGGATATAGGTCTGGTAAGACGCTCCCTTGATAGGAGAGTGCTGCACAGGTTCCACCGCTTTGAAAAGACTGGTAAACTGGGCATACTCAAGCTGCAAAGAAGTAGCCTCATCGGTGGGGACATCCTGGGGCTGCAACTGGGCTTGCTCATCGGTGGGGACATGCTGAGGCTGCAAAGTAATAGCCTCATCGATGGGGACATGCTGGGGCTGCAACTGGGCTTGCTCATCGGTGGGGACATGCTGAGACTGCAAAGTAATAGCCTCATCGATGGGGACATGCTGGGGCTGCACATTGGCATGCTCATCGGTGGTGACATGCTGAGGCTGCAAAGTAGCTGAGAGTGGCTGGTGAGAGCGACTCTGAGAGTGGCGGGAAGGAACCTTCTATTGCCGAGAGTGGCGGGAGACAACCTCTTGTTCCCGAGAGTGGTGGGAGCGAGTCTGAGAATGGCAGGAGTAAACCTGCTCATGCCTCTCGAGGGGCATCCTATGACTCCCTATCGATTGATGTGTAGGACTTCTAGATTGTCGTGGCATGAAGAACTTACCCATTTTCTGTACTAGTCAAGCAAGAAAGCCTGTATCAGACTCATCTGTCAAAATTGCCTTCAGTCTGTCCTCGAGGTCATAACTCCTGCTAGTGCCCTCCTCGTGGTCTGGGCAAGGCCGCCCGTGCACACAACAAACTTTATCTCTCTATCCTCCCTCTGTTGGAGTGAGAGGTGGAGTACTCTATCGGCGGCGCTTCGTCCCCCTTTGTGCCCCCACATCTGTGATCATCCTCGGAGCTATACTCTTCGCCTTTTCCTTTATCTTTTTCTTTGCTTTCTATACAGGATCCTTGAATGTCACGTCATATCTTGAGGCAACGCGTACAGGAGCCTTGAATCGAACTTCAAAGGGATCCCCATTGTCGAAGCTTATCGTATAGTACTTATCTAACTCACTCGATGTAGCTTCCAACACAGGATATACCTCCAGCTGCAAAACAATATAACATGCAAAATATTAGAATTCGAATTACAATGTAAAAAATCATACTCCCTCCGTCCACGAAAGAACTTCCTATCTTTCCTTTGTGGGACGTCCACAAAAGAACTTCCTACCTATTTTTGGACTATACCCCACCACTTATAATCCTCTTACTTTTCACTTTTCACAACTCCCAATATTAATTATAACACATTTTCACAACTCCCAATACACTCAGCTACCTTTTATCCACTCTCAATACACTCAACAATATTTTTTCTTAAAACCCGTGCCACTCCCTCCTAGGAAGTTCTTTCATGGACGGGGGGAGTATAATAAAAAGATATAACGTACCCGCTTCTTGTCAAAGAAAATAATAAAATCAATCTTCATCTGTCGAGTGCTCCATCTCAAACATCGAGGCAATATCTCCTCGAGCTCTTGCAAGCCACATATGCTTCCCAAAGCTGGAACGGCCTCGTACGACCAAATCTGTAAGGCCCAAACAGGACCATAAAAGTGGTAGTCTTTTTCTACTTGGTCCGGGGCCATCGCAACGGTGTCTATATAGTAAGACAATGCTCCAAATGTGTACGAGCCCCATTGAAATGCATCCCAACTCTCAAAATCCTCAACTAATGTCCATGCCCAATTCTCGATCACTGGATTGTCCCGACATAAAAGGAAGAGATAGTACACTAAAAGGTTTGCAGCCTTCAAATAGTCTTCCACATCCTTGCCAAGACTCTTCTCATTGAATCTCTTGCGCAACACATTCACCTTCGTGGATGCACCCGAGAAGAATTGATAGAATATACCATTCCGCGGAGGCTTGTGTTTCGCATATGGATCAAAGTCATTGTTGCCAAAGTGAAGTCCAGTGACAAGGGCATACTCCGTTGGCCTAAAGCGAATGGTCCGTCCACCAACTTGAAACCAAGACTCGTCACATGGTATATCACTCCCTTTCAATTGACGAGCTAGCAAGTGATGTAGAGCATTACTTGCACTATGGTTTCTCTTGATATCAATCAACCGTCCTACGACGCCCTCTCTAAATCTCTCTACAGCCAACGGACCGCTAATATCAAGTAAAACACTCTTGACCTCCTTCAATATTTCGACCCTCAAATAAAGATTAACGCCACGAGTCACGTAGATCAATGTAGACCTTTTCCAATCACAATTAATCTACAAAATCAATGTATTAAAACCAATTAGAAAGATAATCATGTATTTTAAACAAATAATACAATAATTAAAAAAAAAAAAAAACAAGGCGGGGAATGGGGGCTGTCGTGATCACGATGGCAGGGTCCCATCGTGACCACGACCCTGCCATCGTGATCACGACAATGCCCCCGTCGTGCCCACCCCGCCCCAAGCCCCTGTCGTGCCCACCCTCGCCCACAGTCATTCTAACGTCGTGTTCACGATGGGAGGCTACGATCATAGGCTTTGTTCGTGCCCTCGGCGGCACCATCGTGGCCACGATGGGAGCCTCCCATCACGTCCACGACGGGCGACAGGGCACGACGGCGGGGGGAGAAGCGGTGAACTAAAACCAACAAACAATGCGACGGGGGGCCGAAACCACCAAACCAACAATGCCCAAGAACTCAACTCAACAATAATGTCCAACCCAATCAAACAACAATGCCCAAGCCACCGAAAATCCGCCAAAAATTTCGAAAAAAAAAAACACCAAAATTCATAAGAAACTCAAGCTATTTACCAACTAAACATGATTCTCAAAGCATTATAACACACATACATGCATTTAACAATGAATTTAAGCTCCAATTTTGTAAAAATATGAAATGGGGGCGAAAATTAGGGCTCACTCACCGGAGGAGTAGGATGTGCGACACACTCCTCGTCGGAGCTTGTCGGCGACACCGACGTCGAGTCGTCACCATTCCGGTCGCGGTCTCCCATCTGGAGTCGTGCCCTGACTTCGATTGTGAGGTGGTGCTCGGTCGTGAGTGAGTCGTGAGAGAGGGAGGGACGAAAATTTTGAAATTTGGGGGTGAAGGGGGTGACCGAAATTTGGGGGTGGACTTGGTCTTCTCCTTTTTCTTTTTCTTTTTTGCTTTTCTTTAATGATATAATGTAAGAGTTTTTTAGTCTTTTAAGTGTTTTTGGTATATAAAAGAGTTGTTTTTAAGTTGAGGCTAAAAAACATATGACTTTTAAAATGTGGTATTTAAAATCTTAGGCCCCATATATAAACCTTTGATGCGGTTGACCACCGCATCCCATGCGATCATCCGCATGCAAGACCATATCTTGATTGATTGATTTGAATTTGATTAAGCGATATATATAGATAACTCCGCCAAGGCGCCAACTATAATCCCACAGTCCATATATATAAAATCTTAAATAAAATATATTTATGTGTTTCAGAATATATATATATATATATATATATATATATATATATATATATATATAGGGAGAGGTTCAAGAAAGAACCATAAATAAAAGAAGACCGGAGAACCATTTTCAGCCATTCGATCATCAAGATCTACGGTGGATGCATCATCTTGTTGGATGAATGCCGATCCTGGGTTCGAATCCTGAAGGGAGCATTTTTTTTTTTTAATTTTTTTAGTGCATTAATTTTAACAACGAATGCATTAATTTTTACAGTGGATGCATTAGATTTGATGGTTCTCCCGTTCTCACAATTAATATAGTTCTCTCTAGAACCACACCCTATATATATATATATATATATAAGGTCAACATTTATGCAAAAGTCCAAATGAAGGAAATATCCCAAAATATCTGGAGCTGAGGCGGAAAGTCCATTCAAATCTATAAAGGGCAATTGGGCATGCATATTTCTTTCCTTTTCTCTTCTTTTTTTTAAAGAGAGTTACATGGCTCATTACCTTATCTGCACAAAATACAAATACAAAAAAAAAAAGAAAAAAAAAATTTGCTGTGTTCTTTTTATTTATCTACCTAATAAATTTTGACTAGAAATTATTCTATACATATATTTTTGAGAAGGATGGTAGGATAGAATTTAATTCATAATGAGTATGCGATTTAATATTGAGCAAAATACATAATTAAATGTATTTCGTTTGGAACACATATTCGAATTCGATCACGTTGATACTCAAACACAAAGCATGTGGTACTGATGAATTCTTATTGTTAAGGAATGATACATCCTACTTAATACGAATATACCTTAATCTATACAAACATATAAGCACAATACCATTACCAAATATAGATAATTTAGGTAATCAAAATTTTCAAAAACATGATGATAGGGTGACGGACATAAAAGTTCTTAGTTTTAAAAAGGGGTTATGAAAAAAAAAACATACGAATATCAGAAAAAAAAAAATATACTCCCTCCGTCTCAACTTTTAGTATTCAATTTTCCTTTTTTGGTCGTCCCACATTTTAGTATCCATTTCTATTTTTGGTAAAAGTAGATGGGGACCCTTACTCCACTTTAATTATTTTAACTCTCACATAAAATGTGGGACCCTTATTCCACTCACAACACATCAATCACTTTATTAAAATCCGTGCCGTTCTCAACTGGATACCAAAAGCCGGGACGGAGGGAGTAGTATTCATCTAAACTTTCAATTAAGCCAAAAAATACATGACTTTATATTATAGTTGCAACTTTCGCCTAATTAAATTTAATTTTCGACGAAATTAGAGCTTAGTTGGCAGTCAAAATTAAGTAAGATATATTAATTTTTATCTTTTTAATTAGACATATGAGCTTCTAAATACTACTCATTATCAGAAGTTATACCAACATCAGGTGGACTTTTGATTACCAACTAAACTCTAATTTTGCTGGAAGTTAAATTGGCTTAATTGAAAGTTCAGGTAAAAATTATACTCCCTCCGTCCCACGAATCTTGACACGTTTGGTTTCGGCATGGGAATTAAAGAGTTGTAGATTAGTGTTTTAAGTGTGTAATTAATAAAGTATAAAAGTGATAAAGTAGCAGAGAGAATTAATAGAAGATAATAAAATGATAAAGTAGGAAAGAGAAGTTAATAAAAGTGATAAAGTAGGAGAGAGAAAGTAATAGTTATTACTCCTTCCGTCCCAGCCTAATAGGCTCATTTCTTTTCGACACGGAGATTAAGAAACTTACTTTTTAGGAATAAAGTGGTGTGGTCCATACTAATTAAGTACATTTTCTTTACTCAAAATGGAAAACGAGCTTATTGGAGTGGGACGTCTCAAAAAGAAGATGAGCCTATTAGAGTGGAACGGAGGGAGTACCTTATTTGGAAATATGTCAAGATTCGTGGGACGAATGGAGTATAAGTTAATGTATTTTTTGGCCATAACCCTTTTCAAAAAATATACTCATAATTAGAAAATTAATATCAAACTATTGAAGAAGTTTAAATATAGAAGAATTATTATGTTATGTTGAAATAATATATATATATATATATATATATATATATATATGTATTAAATTATTCTTGCAAATTACTTCCTCCGTCCCACGAGGCATGATACAGTTTCCTTTTTGATTTGTCCCACGAAACATGACACGTTTTTAAAAATGACAAACATTTTATCCTTTATTCATATTTTCATTTTTTTCACCTACCACACTTAACACAAAAAATATCAATTTCTTAATTTTTCGTGCCGAAAAGAATTGTGTCATGCTTTATGGGACGAAGGGAGTATAATATATAAGAATATTATATAAAAATTTGAAAAAATGCATACTCCTACAACAGAGAGAGATGTTATGAGGAGTACAAATATTTTGTATGTTAGAAATGTTGGAACTTGGAAGTATAAAATTAGATGGTACTCCATATGAATAAAGAAATGTGGAAATTGGAGAATTCGGACCCCTCCACCCACTCGCGTTTAGATTTTAAAGCACCAAAATATCTTGGGGGTGACGTGGACGATCTCATGTTCTCAAAATAGATATTTTTGATTTTTTTTCCCACCCAAACACATCACAAATATCCCAACCCGTGCCCTCAGTCCACCCACTCTCCATCTTCGGTCCCACAAATTTACTTCTTTACCCCTCTACTCTCTACCTATTTGCCAAATTAACCAATCCCCGCCAATTCTTCTGTTAGTACATCTCATCGACTCATCCTACTTATTTTAGCATTAATAAATGACTATTTCTCCATTAAGCATTATTGCGGTATAAATAAACAAATTTTAATTGTTTTTAATATTTAATATGAATTTTAAATTCTAATAATAAATAAATGAACTTATTAACTTTTTGATATTTAATATGAACTTTAAAACTTAGTTATAAATAAATGAATTTATTAACTTTTTGGTATTTAATATGAACTTTAAAACTTAGTTATAAATATATTACCTTTAAACTTATTCAATTTTTGATACGTTCTTTATTTTTTTTGTCATTGGGCGCTTCTGCAATGTTAATTGTCCACGTCAAGACTCAAGCATTCAAAGTCAACTTTAATTTGGGATAAAATGAAACATGAGTAAAAAATTAAATAAGTTTAAAGTTCATGTTTTTTTTTTTAATTACAAGATGTATCTGAATATAAACAATTATGCAACCCGCATGCAGGCGGGACCTCACTACCATCCAAACGGTGGGAAAACATCATTGTACACAGACAAGAAAATGCCCTACGTGTGGGACCTTCAACACCAAATAATACAACACCGCACGCAGGCGAAAATACAACACCACCTAAAGTGGGAAAATATCACCGCACGTAGGCGAAATTGAACCCAAGACCTTTCACAAAGGAAAGTTTTTTAGTGCCTCAACTTTGCCACCAGAGCAAAGTCTCATTGGTGTTTAAAGTTCATGTTAAATACATAAAAGTGAGTAAGTTCATGTATTTATAATTAAGATTTAAAATTCATATTAAATATCAAAGAGTGAGTAAAATTCATATATATATATATAGGGGGTGAGCTACCGTGAGAGCACATCTTAAAATAAGAAATAAGAGTAAATTTTAATGTATGAATTTTATGTAGAACACGTATGAATTCGCTGTATAAATGTATGAATTGTGAAAAAGAAATTTTTGTTACCTTTGAGATTCGAACTCGGGACCATAAATTCATCCAACAGGATTACGAATCAACCGTGGATCTTGATAATCTAAGGGCTGAATATAATTCTTATATATATATATACACACACCAATAACCCATTTCCATTATAAAATAAGCTTAATTTAATTTTGCAAACAATAATGATGATTGAAATATTAAGGGGATATAATATTGGTTTGTGCAAAGCATATCTCTTTGACTAATATTTGGATGAGATGAAATTTTACTTTAAACTGAATCTCTTTGTTATTCCTAGGGATGTCAATCGGGCCAATTCACTCGGTTTCAGGCCAGTCTATTCGGTTTCGGATTATTTTCAGTTCGGGCTAGTCGATTTTTTTTATTTTTCGGGCTAAAATTTTTCAACCCTAACCCTAACCCACTCAGTTTCGGGCTAGCCCGTTCGGGCCTGCAAGTTTTACGATTTTTTTATATGTTTATTTTTTTATAGATAATCATATTCTTGTAACAAAAATATGTCGTATTGCAAGTTTTACGATTTTTTTATATGTTTATTTTTTTATAGATAATCATATTCTTGTAACAAAAATATGTCGTATTTTTTAAAACAGGACATTTCACTTTATTTTAGATACAAAAATTAATGTATTTTTAACATAAGTTTACATAATATCTAACTTTAATTTCGTTTATGATAAAAATTGTATATAGATTTAACATAAATGACTATTTTTATTTGACTTTTATATTATAGATGTTTGTTATTAACCGTTTGAAAAAATCAAAATATATTCTACAAGCATCAAAATGTTATATATCGAATTAAAAAGTAACGTATTAAAGTTTAAAAATTAATTATTAAGAATGTGTTCGGTTAATCGGGCCAACCCACTCGATTTTCGGGCCAACCCTATCGGGCTCTGGCTATTTTCGGTTCGGGCCATTCGGGCTAAAAAATTTCAACCCTAATCCACCTTTTTTATCGGTTTATTCGGATCGACCCGTCAATTTCAAGCTATTTTGACATCCCTAGTTATTCCCATTTGAGAATTCCACCATTCCTAATCAAACATCATCCTACATTCTATCACCATAATGGAGTTAGGTGCAACCATATTTTACATACATGTAACTATTGACATTATTTAAGCACTTCATCGTTTCACTATAAACTTCTACATTTTACTCCATCAACAACATGTGCTCTGTAAAGTTAGTGCACCGCATCAAACTATTTGAAGGAAAAAAAAAAAAAACACCCTTTTCGACCTCTAGTAACTAGTAGGTGGGCAAAAGTTGCTTTCTTTCACTTCATTTTTATTTTTGGTTACTCTCATAATTCACAAATAGATGGTAGAGATCATCTCAATTTTGTCCCCATCAACATTGAATAAAAATATATGGAAAATTTATAATTCAATATTTAAATGACTTATCGTTCAATGTAAGTATCTCGAATTATACATAATCATAATTAAATATCTAAATTATTAGTCTTTTAACTGTTTCAATTAATATTTCAAACTCTACATAATTATAATTAAATACTCAAATTATCATATAATCAACAAAATACCCTAAGTTTAATTTCTGTTCGTGAAAAACTTACGTGGCTTGCTAGAAATAATATACTCCCTCCGTCCCCAAAATAAGTTCCTCTTTGGGGACGGCACGGGTTTTAAGGGAAAGTGGTAAAGTGTATTGATAGTGGAGAAAAATATGTGATAATTAGTATTGGGAATGGTGAAAAGGTGAAAAAGTGTTATAATTAGTATTGAGAATGGTGAAAAAGTGAAAAGTAAGAATAAATAAAGTATTATTAGTGGTGGAGTAGTTGTCCAAAAATGGAAAGAAAGAAAGAGGAACTGACGTCCCAAAAAGAAAAAAGAGAAACTTATTTCAGGACGGAGGGAGTATATATAAACGATGTTATTTTAATGCTAGCTTATATCAATATATTTGTATACAAAATACACAACGTCCGATGAGCCATGTAGTTTTTCACAACCAAAACTCGAATTGTGAAACATTTTTGTTAGCTAAATTTGAGATAGTTCGGATATTAAAATGTATATTTATGTATAATTTGAGATGTTTTTGTTAAAAAGTAAACAGGTCGGGTATTTTGGCTGAATAATGTATAACTTGGGACATTTTCTTTAAAAGATCATAGTTTAGATGCTAAACGATTAATTTCTCACAATATATCAATAGATCAAACATTACTAAATTATATTAATAGGTTATGCATCTAGATCTACATTTGATCGCCGAGCATGCTGAAGGATCAAAAAAAAAAAAATTAAAAAATAAATAAAACATAACAAATTTGATCTGTAATGTCACATCCACAAAAAAATAAAGTAAAAAATAAAGTAAAACATAACAAAAAAATAAAGTAAAAAATAAATAAAACATAATAAATTTGATCTGTAATGTCACATCCACAATTATGTATATGAATAAAATAAGTATAAAACTAAGACACAATATAATATTAAGAAGAGAATAAAATAGAGTGGGAATTATCACTTTTAGCCATTTTTCATAAAAACATAAGTTATATAGCCCCTCCTTATGAAACATAAGTTAAACAACCCTTTTTAACTTAAAAGACTAGAGTGCCCTTTGATTTTTTATATTTTTATTTCATATTTGTATTTATTTAAATTTTACATTTTATAACACATTTTTTATATTTTTATTTTTATATTTTATATATTATTTTTATACACATTTCTTTTTTTCTTCATGTTTCTTCTTCACATTGCCGCCATCCGCCGGCGGCCCGTTGCCATCCGCCCCTGCTGCCGCCAACTCGCCGCAATCCACTCATGCTGCCGCCGGCCCGTCACCGTCCGTCCCCGCTGCTGCCGGCCCGTCGTCGTTCGCCCCCACTGTTTCCTCTAAAATTGGCCATGGCTGCCATGGCTGATTTTCGAGCTCTACCATGGCTGTCATGGCTGCCAAACCAATTAATCACGCCTCTCCCTCTCTCTCTAGCCTAGAATCATGTCCCAAATCTCTCCAAATCACATCTCTCTTTCTCTCTACCTTAGAATCACGTCTCAAGCTCCAACCCACGCGTCCCAAGTTCTAATCGAAGCCGCATTGTTCAAACCCTCGCGTCCAGTACTCGATGGAGTACTCGATCGTTCATCGAGTACTCAATCGAGTACTCGATCGAGTGTTCCATCGAGTACTCGTCAGATTTTTTTTTCTCTTCTCTTTTTTTATTATTGTTTTTGGGAAGTTGGTGCTAAATATGTATTTTGCAATGTATAGGTCATTGCAATTTGCAATATTGGTGGATGTCATTGAGTATCTATACGCATAGTCAAGAATGACTAGAAGATTGAGTTATATAACTATACGTTTTGTTTGAAAACTAAACTATTTTGATATTAATTTGAATTGATTTGTGGTGGATTATAATATTTGATGATTGGATGATAATTTTATATGATTATCATATTTAATGGTGCGATCAAAATTAGCACAAGCGTATAATAGTTAATAATTACATGTAAAATAAGTGTATAATTAATAAATGAAAAAAAATCATCATTGTTTTTCAGTACTCGATGGTGTTGACCATCGAGTACTTCATCGAGTGGTGAAGAACAATCTTCAATTTTGTCACATGTGTCACATATTGAAATGAAAAATATAATACCGATAATAATTCTCGTTGGTGATACAAACAAGCAACATGGACTTGAATCAAAATAATTGAAAGAAAACCATCATTGATCTTCACTACTCGATGGTTTACTCGATGACGTTCATCATCGAGTACTCCATCGTGTAGTGAAGAACAGTCTTTAATTTTGCTCATTTTCTCGAGATTTGTCATTATATGAAGCATTTCGCCGATCTTAAATAACGTGTTTGTGCTAAATTCACTGAAAAATGAACATATTCAGTGTACTTAGCTATTGCACTTGATTAATGATTGAAGTGTGTATATATACTACATAAGAGATAGTGTGGACTTTTATTTTAAAAATCAAAAGATGTGTCACATGTTGAAATGAAACATGTAATAACGATAATAATTATCATCGATCGTATTTTATAATAACCAAATACACTCCCGTTGATGTTACAAACAAAAAACGTGGATTGAAAGCATAATATCAAAAGATGTGCCACGTGTTCATCGATTATCACACCCCATGTTATATAATATCCAAATATACTCTCGTTGACGTTATAAACAAGGAATGTGAGTTGAAATCACAATAATTGATAAAAAAATCACCATTGTTATTCACTACTCGGTCGAGTACTCGATGGTGAACGCCATCGAGTACTCCATCGAGTAGTGAAGAACGATCTTCAATTTCGCTATTTCTCTCGTGAATTTTAATGATACGAAGCGTTCCCTCGCTCTTAACTAACGCGTTTATGCTAAATATGGTGAAAAATATAAGTATTAAGTGTATTTCACTATTGCACTAGAGTAAATGATTGAAGTGTAGAATATCTACTTCATAAGACATAGCGTGGAATTTTATGTTCAAACTTAGGATACATGCCACGTGTTCATCGATTATCACACCCATGTTATATAATATCCAAATATACTCCCGTTGACGTTATAAACAAGGAATGTGGGTTGAAATCACAATAATTGATAAAAAAATCACCATTGTTCTTCACTACTCGGTCGAGTACTCGATGGTGAACGCCATCGAGTACTCCATCGAGTAGTGAAGAACGATCTTCAATTTCGCTATTTCTCTCGTGAATTTTAATGATACGAAGCGTTCCCTCGCTCTTAACTAACACGTTTATGCTAAATATGGTGAAAAATATAAGTATTAAGTGTATTTTACTATTGCACTAGAGTAAATGATTGAAGTGTAGAATATCTACTTCATAAGACATAGTGTGGACTTTTATGTTCAAACTTAGGATACATGCCACGTGTTCATCGATTATCACACCCCATGTTATATAATATCCAAATATACTCCCGTTGACGTTATAAACAAGGAATGTGGGTTGAAATCACAATAATTGATAAAAAAATCGCCATTGTTCTTCACTACTCGGTCGAGTACTCGATGGTGAACGCCATCGAGTACTCCATCGAGTAGTGAAGAACGATCTTCAATTTCGCTATTTCTCTCGTGAATTTTAATGATACGAAGCGTTCCCTCGCTCTTAACTAACGCGTTTATGCTAAATATGGTGAAAAATATAAGTATTAGGTGTATTTTACTATTGCACTAGAGTAAATGATTGAAGTGTAGAATATCTACTTCATAAGACATAGTGTGGACTTTTATGTTCAAACTTAGGATACATGCCACGTGTTCATCGATTATCACACCCCATGTTATATAATATCCAAATATACTCCCGTTGACGTTATAAACAAGGATTGTGGGTTGAAATCACAATAATTGATAAAAAAATCGCCATTGTTCTTCACTACTCGGTCGAGTACTCGATGGTGAACGCCATCGAGTACTCCATCGAGTAGTGAAGAACGATCTTCAATTTCGCTATTTCTCTCGTGAATTTTAATGATACGAAGCATTCCCTCGCTCTTAACTAACGCGTTTATGCTAAATATGGTGAAAAATATAAATATTAAGTGTATTTTACTATTGCACTAGAGTAAATGATTAAAGTGTAGAATATCTACTTCATAAGACATAGTGTGGAATTTTATGTTCAAACTTAGGATACATGCCACGTGTTCATCGATTATCACACCCCATGTTATATAATATCCAAATATACTCCCGTTGACGTTATAAACAAGGAATGTGGGTTGAAATCACAATAATTGATAAAAAAAATCACCATTGTTCTTCACTACTCGGTCGAGTACTCGATGGTGAACGCCATCGAGTACTCCATCGAGTAGTGAAGAACGATCTTCAATTTCGCTATTTCTCTCGTGAATTTTAATGATACGAAGCGTTCCCTCGCTCTTAACTAACACGTTTATGCTAAATATGGTGAAAAATATAAGTATTAAGTGTATTTTACTATTGCACTAGAGTAAATGATTGAAGTGTAGAATATCTACTTCATAAGACATAGTGTGGACTTTTATGTTCAAACTTAGGATACATGCCACGTGTTCATCGATTATCACACCCCATGTTATATAATATCCAAATATACTCCCGTTGACGTTATAAACAAGGAATGTGGGTTGAAATCACAATAATTGATAAAAAAATCGCCATTGTTCTTCACTACTCGGTCGAGTACTCGATGGTGAACGCCATCGAGTACTCCATCGAGTAGTGAAGAACGATCTTCAATTTCGCTATTTCTCTCGTGAATTTTAATGATACGAAGCGTTCCCTCGCTCTTAACTAACGCGTTTATGCTAAATATGGTGAAAAATATAAGTATTAAGTGTATTTTACTATTGCACTAGAGTAAATGATTGAAGTGTAGAATATCTACTTCATAAGACATAGTGTGGACTTTTATGTTCAAACTTAGGATACATGCCACGTGTTTATCGATTATCACACCCCATGTTATATAATATCCAAATATACTCCCGTTGACGTTATAAACAAGGATTGTGGGTTGAAATCACAATAATTGATAAAAAAAAATCGTCATTGTTCTTCACTACTCGGTCGAGTACTCGATGGTGAACGCCATCGAGTACTCCATCGAGTAGTGAAGAACGATCTTCAATTTCGCTATTTCTCTCGTGAATTTTAATGATGCGAAGCGTTCCCTCGCTCTTCAATTTTACTATTTCTCTCGTTATTTTTAATGATATGAAGTGTTCTGTCGATCATTGTTCTTCACTACTCGATGAAGTACTGGATGGAGAACGCTATCGAGTAGTCGATCATCGTGTACTCGATAGCACCATCGAGTAGTCGGTCTACTCGATGGACTACCGAGTATCGTATCGAATAATAATTTTTTTTCATTGTTTAGAGTACAAACGACGTAATATTTTATTTGTTAATTAATCCAAAAAATAATACAAAAAATATTATTATTTTT
This sequence comes from Salvia miltiorrhiza, assembly GCF_028751815.1. Taxonomy (NCBI): domain Eukaryota; kingdom Viridiplantae; phylum Streptophyta; class Magnoliopsida; order Lamiales; family Lamiaceae; genus Salvia; species Salvia miltiorrhiza. The sequence continues at coordinate 33,623,221 of NC_080393.1, read as the reverse complement.
CATTACTCGGTGGTGTACTCGATGGAACCATCGAGTACTCAGTGTACTCGATGGCACCATCGAGTACACGATCGAGTACTCGGTGTACATCTTGCACAATTTTTAATTTTACTTATTTTCTCGAGATTTATAATCAAAATTATGTTGCATTTAATTATTAACGAATTATACGCTTGTGCAAATTATAATCGAACCATCAAATATAATAATCAACTAAATTATTATCCAATCATCAAATATTATAGCCACACTCAAGTCAATGCATATAGTTACGCAATGAAATCCAACATTACAAATTGCAATAACCTACACATTACAAAACACATATTTAGCGAAGAAAAAAAGAGAAGAAAATAATTTCTGGCGAGTACTCCATCGTGTACTCGCGACAGACAACAACTGGGCGGCGAATTGCAGCAGCAGCGGCTGGGCTTTAAGCCATAGTTCGGCGGCGGAGAATGGGGCTTCAGCGGCGGACAAGGGTCGGCGACGGGTTGGACAACAAGGGCTGAACTTTGAGCCCTAGTTTGGCAACGGAAAAGTGGGGCTTCGGCAACGGCAGACGTTGACGGGGGCGTTTGTGCGTGAGCTGGGCTTCGACAACGACGGAGCAACAACACGAAGCATGGATGCGCTTCGACGGCGACGGGTCAGACGACGGAGTTGGGCGAGCAAAATTTTTTTCGGCGAGCTATGGCTGTAAATTACAATTTTGAGAAAGAGAGAGAGAGAGAGGAAGAGATTGGCTGGAAATCGCGCTGCTTGAAATCGCAGCGCGCGACGGCGGGCTTGGCTGGGCTTCAACGACGGGCTTGGCTGGGCTTCGACGGCGACGACGGAGTTGCGGCGGCGGCGACGACGGGTGGTGAAAATACTCACAGTCGCCGCCCCTTCTTCTTTTTCTTTGAAGATGAAAAACGTGAAATTCAAATTGAGAGAGAGAAGAGAGGATTGTAATTGTTTGTCTATTTTGTGAGAAAAAAATAAAAAATAAATAAGGGTATAATAGTACTTTCAACAAAAAAGGATTGTTTAACTTATGTTTCATAAAAAAGGGGCTATAAAAAGATTTGCCTCTAAAATAGAAGTAGCTTCGAAGTAAACCAACACATGATCGAGCTGTGACATTTACCAAAAGTTTAAATTAGTCTTTTATTATAATACCATTTCAAGTATCGTGGTGTCCCTCAAATATGATCACCATCACGTTTCAATTATGTAAGTTGAACTATGCAAAAAATAGCCATTTATTTTGGTAGTATTTAACGCACCTACCAAATCCTATGTTTCCCCACTTAATTTCTGCTTTATTACATATTTTTAAATGTGATTGGACCGCACAAATGGGACAAGGACAAACGTGAAAATATATCACTTTGGTCGACTGATGATGATAACGTGACACGGTGACAATGCCACCAAAATATCATTATGTTTATTTTAATTAATTTATTCAACTATGGTTTGAACCAAAAAGATATTTCCTCGACGTGCTATACTTTCTGCCAAAACCTTGAATACTACTAAATCTAGAGTTCGCCGCTAGTGTATTTTTTAAATTTTAAATTAATTAGCGAAATAGTTACCTATCCAATTATATATATCTCACAAACACCAAATATCAAAATACATGTTACACAAAATAATAACTAACATACTGCAGAATGAAACACACGGAACATCAAAATTATTTACCATGACCAATGCGTCTGGGGTCATATCCAAGGTAAATTATTCACTAGTGAAGATAAGATATACAAAGAATTTACACTACAAGCTCACAAGCTTTCTAGCCTCTATATCTTCTCAAACCCTCACAACAATAAATAATTGAAAGACGAACAACAACCAATTCTCTAAGTGTGAATGACGCTCACTCGCCATCTGCACCCACAAAAATATCATTCACCAACAGACCGGTGAAAAGAACAAACAAATAAGATTCCACTACCTTAACAAATTGCTCAAGAAAACAATGAAAAAGTAATTGAACAAGATCACACTCATTCACCAATTGTATGATCTGAAACCCACGAAATTACTCTCCAATATGTAGAAGAATATGAATGAAATCAGCAGCCAAAAACGTTTTCCTCCTTCTCCTTAAACAGACAAACCCTAGTAAGAGTTATATTTTGAATAGAACTCCAATGAAGATGATGTAATCAATCTATAGTTGTAATCCCTCAATATTTCGTGCACACTAGAGATATAATGTGAGATATATCCATAAGAGACGTGATATACTCAACTAAGAATATGCTGCTGGAAAAAACACAAAATTGTTGGAAACCCGCACATGATTGTATCAGCCAAAATACCAGATCCACCAAAGACACTGACTGGTACTTTGCTTATAATCATATCTGAACACTCTGAGATACTGATGGTACATTGCCTACATAATGACAATCAATATGATTTGAGTATGACTAATACTCAACAATTATTATATGATTCTTTTTTTCTTTTTGGTTATATATGTTGGATCCGAATAGAAAATCTAACTGACAAAGAGATAGAGTTATCTAGTGAATTTTAGATAATGAATAGGAAAATAACAGTTAGATTTTACTGCATTTGTTTAGCAAAACTAGTTAAAATCCAAGTCGAAAGTCTACGAAACAAAGTTGGAGAGCAAAACTAGTGTATTTTGTTCATATAACTTATTTTTAGAGTATAAATTGTTCAAAAAAATTATTTTATAAAATATTTTAAATGAGCTTATAAACTGTTTTAAAGAGCTTATAAGCTCACCGTACCCATGCACCCTTCTAAGAAAACCAACACATCTTTACATTTTGTTCAACTCTATATAATTTTTTTTTTTTAATTTCAAATTCCAAACCAACACATCTTTACATTTTGTTCTATTAATTTTCATAATGTGAAAATCTCCAAAGTATAGTCAATAATGTGTCCTATATATCACACTTGGTTTCACTTATAATATCCGGAAAAAAAAAATTTAGGGAGCATGTTACAAATATCACTCTAGTGACATGTAAAAGAATAACTAGTGATTTGCATGTATTAATATGCGAAAGAATACAACATCATCCCTTAGCCACGAAGGGGAATTCTGAGTCCACGTTATCGGTTACTCAACATGGCGCGCAATTTGAGCAAGGCTATGAGCGACTTTATTTATTGAACGAAATATAAAGACTCCAATCAAAAACCTATTTCCAATCACAACCAATATCATAATGAGATTTTTTTAAAAAAGAAAAAAGAAAAAGAGACTACTAGCGCAATCCAATTAGATCAAGACATTATCTGTCGTGATTGATTTACTTTAAATGATATTTGACTAAATTTATAAGCTTTTTAAAATAATTTATAGGATCTTATAAATTCTTTCAAATTATTTGAAAATAAATTTTTAAATAGCTTATAAACTGTAAAAATAATCTTCACAAGTAAATAAATTTAATTATTCAATTTATTTTTTCATAATCTTATATGTAATAATTATTTTATAAGTATTATTCATGTATGTTTGCTATTTCCACTCTTCAACTTTTTATCTAATAAATATTAGTAGTATTTTTTTTAGCACAAAATTCTCTCTTTACCTTACAAATTCAATTATTTAAATAATTTAAAATTTTATAGGGTTAATAGCCGAAAAATACACGAACTTTCCCCGGATTTACATATTGCACATGACCTTCAAAAATAGCCCTAGAATACATCACCTTTTAATTTAATCGCAAATTGCACACACGTTGACTAACACCTTGATCGGTGGTGACGTGGCTGTCGGATTTTGTTGACATGGACGATTTTCCGATGTAGTAAAACGACGTTGTTTTGTCAAGCTCTTTTAATTAAAATAAAATAATAAAAAAAATGGAACGCCGCCGTCTGCCTTAGCCAACCTCTGTTCTCCACCGTTTCTAGCTAGTGCGCGGTCCGTCGACCACCGCGCACCGCCTCTTCGCCCACCTCTCTCATCACTCCAGTGCCACCTTCTGCCCCACCCCGACGCACCCTGCTGCCACCACTGCTCAGGCCAGCGCCCCAAATTCACCGCCTTTTCCAGACGCCGAGCACTACCTTCACCTCCATCGCACCGCACAGCGCGGCCTTGTGTCCAACCGCCGCGTTCCACCATCACCGTTCACGAACGTCACCGACCACCGAGCCCTACACCTTCAATTCACCGCCAACTTTGCAAAACCCCCAAATCCCCTACAATCGCTGCTAACTCTGCAAAACCCCCAAATTCATAACCATAACCACCCCTCTTTCTCAGTCAACGATCTCCATTTCCTTCCCTCTCTCCTTTTCATTTTCCCTTTCTCGATTCCTGCAACTCCGACGCGAGGTCAGAGGTAAAAAGGAGAGAGGCGATGGTGCAATGGACAGATGGTCGGAAACAAAAACGTGAGAGAGAGAGAGAGATAGAGAGAGAGTGACGGGTTCCAAATCCACCACCATTGAGTTGGGTTTTGTTGCTGCGCCTGAGGTCCGACGCCTGATTTTGGTGGAAGAGTTGGCTGGTGGTGGTGGAGAAGCTTGGGGGAGGAAAGGATGCGGCTTCGATTTCTAGAGAGATGATTTTTTGTTTTTTGTTTTTATTTCTTTTTTTAATAAAAAAGACATGTGTATTGCCAGATCAATTAAAATGCCACGCGTATTGCCACTTACAATAAAAATGCCACGCGTATAGTCTACGTCATTGCTGGTCAACTTTAATTATAGCCGGAGTTCTCGCCGTGTACAAATTGCAATAAAATCAATAGTTCGTGTATTATGGAGCTAATTTTTAAGGTCATGTGCAAATTGCAAATTTGGTGAAACTTCGTGTATTTTCTGGCTATTAACCCAAATTTATAAGCATTCGAAAAATTATACTATTTTATAAAAATTTTAAAATATTTTATAAATTATTAAAGTTTATAAATTATTTAAAATAAGTTTAACTGAACATTGTTCAAGTCTCAAGTCGCTTGATTGATTGGGTACGCTAAGGATGTCAATTCTACCCAAAATCTTTAGGCTGATCCGATTAGCCCGCCAATCTAAAAGGGTTGTGGTTGAAAATTTTCAACTCGATAAAAATTACAGCTCAAATAGCCCATAACCGAATAGTTCGAAACCCAATAGGGTTGATCCGAAAGTAATCTGAAACTCATAGGGTTGACCCAAAAACAATGTGTTTGCTTGATTATATGAATTTTTTCTCGTTATTTGATTTTCAACTTTATTACTTTGCTTATGAAAATTAGTATAACAAGTAGTATTTGTTTTCAGAAGTTTGTGAAACGTATTTTGATTCAATATTAGAAATTTAATATTAAAAAGTTATAATCATCATTTCACTTTTTTGTATTTTTAATCTAATACTTAAAATAAAATATTTAGATGTAAAAATTAAAAAATGATAATTATTTAACAAAAATATTGCATTTTTATATCTCTAAGAGTTGCATATAGTTATTATGTAAGTCAATGTTCAAATATTACTTATTTATGCGTGTATTTATTTATTATAAATATAATATTATCAATAAAAATATATTAGTTTTTAAAAAATAAATTTCCATGCCCGATTAGTCTGGAACCCTAGCGTTTAGGGTAAGGGGGTTCAAAATTTAAAACCTGAAAAATTTTCAATTCGATTAACCCACACCCGAATAACTTGATAATTCGATAGAGCTAATTCCAAATTCGATGGATTGACCCAATTAACATTTTTGGGCACGGCCGAGCATGTAGACACACATTTAATAACAAGAAATTATTTTGTGCCACTAAACCTGGGATAAGTTGATTTTACACTTTAAATACTGAGCTGTTTTATTTTATTTTAAAAATTAATCACACTTTGGAGTTGAATTATGAGATAACTGTTATAAGAGATTTGTATGCATTCTTTTGAAAATCCCTCTTCTGGTGAAGAACGCAAGTTCTGAGGCATTTTCGTAATAAACCGACGAAAGAAGTCCAATCTGAGAAGCCACTTGGAACATATCTATAGTTTAGCTCTTGCATCTTGGCACCAACAGTAGAATATATATATATATATGTACACCTAAATATACAGTTTTACTCAGAGAGAGAGAGAGATGAGAATGGAAGATAGCGAAGACGAGGAGGAGCGCGACCGCATGTTCCGGAAGCGGCTCAAGTGCGGCGACGATGCCGATTATATGGAGCAGGACGGCGGAGCCGATGTATTTCCACATGCGGCGGCTGACCCCTTGTTCTACTCACCGGAGCTGGCACCGACGTCGATCGTTGTGTCGGATGTGATGGAGCCGGACTTCCCGGTCATATATGTCAACACAGTCTTCGAGTTCTCCACTGGATTTCGCGCCGACGAAGTCCTTGGTCGCAACTGGTAAATCAATTGTCTGCGTGTGTGTGTAACTGTTCCTGTATATCGAGGTGTTTGATTTAAGATTTTTATGCCTTTTCAAATGGAACTATGTTGTTGAGAATTGAAAGTTTTGTTGGAGACTCTGATTCTGTTTCTTAGTTGGAAAAAGAGAAAATATCTAGCGTCCTGGACTTAACTATTTTCGTTTTCTTTTTTCCTTTTTCCCTTTAATTACGTTTTTTTTTTTTTTTGGAGGCTGGATGAGTTTGATGTGGTTCTCCTTTTGATCTTCCATTGTTTTCTCTGTTGTTTAGGTTTCGTTAAATGGACTTATGTTAATTTTTTCATCAGAAAGTAATAATGTTATATTACACGGCTTTTTTGTGAAAACATCTACTATTTGATTTCTAGAGATTGTTCATCTCCTCGCTCTTTTGAATTCTCTCTCTCTCTCTCTCTCTCTCTATATATATATATATATATATATATATATATATATATATATGTATTATTGTTTATCTCCTCGCTCTTCAGCTTCATGAAATGACGAAGGTAATTATACGATGAGTTAATTAGTTGGATTTATTTTGTTTATCAGATTTTCTGATCTAAGATCTGTTGCACTGGAATTTTGCATAAAATGTGGGTTTGATAATTTGAGCAAATTTGCATATCGAACCATCGAGTAGTTTATACTGTTTCTGCTATCTTGTTATCTGTTCTGACTTCTGAGGTGTTCTATGTTGTTATAAATATACTGTGAAAACGTCTTATAACCGCTGAATTCTCAGATCCAAAGCTTATGAATATTTGTCATCTTTAAAATTTTATTTGTCTTGGATTAATTAAGAATCTATCTTGACATTGACATTGTCACTGTATTCATCAGCCGCTTCCTGCAATTTAGAGATCCACGCGCCAAGAGACGACACCCTTTGGTTGATCCAGTGGTTGTGTCGGAGATGAGAAGATGTCTTGAGGAAGGTGTTGAATTTCATGGAGAGCTACTTAACTTCAGGAAAGACGGTACTCCTTTAATCAACAGCCTAAGACTCATGCCAATTCATAGTGATGATGGTGTGGTCACACACGTTATAGGAATTCAGATATTTACTGAAGCAAAGCTAGACTTAAATAATGTATCATATCCTGTATTCAAAGAAACATATCAGCAACAAAGCGACAAGTTAGTCGAACCCTTTCAAGTGGGTGGAGGTATACTACACAGCCAACAACAGGAAGTATGTGTGCTTCTGCAGCTGTCTGATGAAGTTATAGCTCAAAATATTCTGTCACGCCTGACACCAAGAGATGTTGCTTCAATTGGGTCTGTCTGCAGAAGGATCCGGCTGTTGACCAAGAATGAACATGTAAGGAAGATGGTATGTCAAAATGCATGGGGAGTAGATGTCACGGGTGCGCTGGAGTTGATGACTAAGAAGTTAGGATGGGGACGTTTGGCTAGAGAACTTACGACTCTAGAAGCGATTTCTTGGAAGAAATTCACTGTAGGAGGTGGAGTAGAGCCCTCGCGTTGCAATTTTAGTGCATGTGCAGTAGGAAATAGGTTGGTTTTGTTTGGAGGGGAGGGAGTAAATATGCAGCCAATGGATGATACATTTGTGCTTAACCTCGATGCCAAAAATCCAGAATGGCGTAGGGTAATTGTTAAGTGTTCTCCTCCAGGGCGTTGGGGTCATACACTCTCAAGCCTGAATGGTTCGTGGTTGGTAGTTTTTGGTGGTTGCGGAAGACAAGGATTGCTGAATGATGTATTTGTTCTGGACTTGGACGCTAAGCAGCCAACGTGGAGAGAAGTTGCTGGTGGAGCTCCTCCACTGCCTAGATCTTGGCATAGTTCTTGTACACTAGAGGGCTCTAAGTTGGTGGTCTCAGGTGGATGCACAGATGCAGGAGTACTTCTGAGCGACACATTTCTGTTGGATCTGAACATGGAGAAGCCAATGTGGAAGGAGATCCCGACTGCCTGGACCCCATCATCTAGATTAGGCCACTCGCTTTCCGTCTATGGACGGACAAAGATATTGATGTTCGGTGGCCTAGCGAAGACGGGGCACTTGCAGTTGCGGTCAGGGGATGCATACACCATCGATCTGGAGAAGGAGAAGCCAGAGTGGAGGCAGCTCGAATGTGGCACAGATGTTGGAGGACAGAACGCTGTGGTTCCACCTCCGAGACTCGATCACGTTGCTGTTACGATGCCCTGTGGACGGATCATAATATTCGGTGGGTCGATAGCGGGCCTTCATTCTCCGTCGCAGCTGTTTTTGTTGGATCCGTCGGAAGAAAAGCCATCGTGGAGGATGCTGAACGTACCCGGGCAGCCGCCAAAAGTTCGCTTGGGGGCACAGCACGTGCGTTGTTGGGGGAACCAGAGTTTTGGTCCTTGGAGGTCACAACGGTGAGGAATGGGTTCTAAATGAATTGCATGAATTGTGCTTAGCTACAAGGCAGGATTCTCCATGACCATTCATCGTCTGTGTAGTGTGTGTAGTATATATGTATGTATGTATGTATGTAATTCATATATTAGCAAAGGCCCAGATTTGGTGGTTTTGACTAGTTGTCTAGTTACCCAACGTGAGAAAAGTCCTGTCATACTCATTTCTCTTCCATTTTATGTAATGTCATTGGCTTTTTCCTCTTTCTTTTGTTTCTAGGATTTCTTCATGACACGTGGCAAGATCAAGTAAAAAAGTGTGAAGCGTATTTTTTTTATTCCCGTCCCATCAATAGGTTGTATAAAGGGGTTCGTGTGCTTAACAATATAGTGTTGGTGATATTTGGGTCTCTTCTCATTTCATAAACTTGACAATACAAAAGTGATATTACAAAGCTGAGTGATGAATGAAGGCTTTTGCGCACGTTGAAGAATTGATATATGAGAGATGGGATGTTATGTTCATCACTTCCATGCAACTGAGTCAATTTCATCACGTGCTGCCTTGTATAGTTGAAGCCTCTTGGCTATGGATTCCCTTTTTGCCATTAGTGATGGATCTTCATCCAACATTCTACCCAGTTGCTCCTTCTGTACACATTTATTACATCATCTTGCTAAAATATTGTGAGGGAAACATGAACTGAATTTATGACCAAATACCTCCTTCCTTCCAATTTGAGCATAGAATTCATTCAGCAGTGATCTTTTTGCCTCTCGAACTTGACAATGAACGACGGCCTTTGGAAGAGTATTCCTCATGGTATCGCATACCATATTAACATAAGCAGACACATTTGTACCTGTTATCACATAACTTATTCAAGTGGAATTGACTGCAAATATTTCAGATTCTCAAAAAAGCTTGGTCGCATGGAAATTTAGAGAGTGGAACATAATACCGATTCTCCGTAAATGATTGTCAGTGTAGCGTTCTGCATTTGGACCCGACGATGAATTATTGCCTTTCTCTGGTTCTGTGTTTAGCTTCCTGAAAAACTCTACTGTCAGATATGATGACTCCATTTCCACCAGTCGTGAAACTGTCCTACGACTTTCATCACGAAATCTCTCCAGTGCATCATTTGCAGCTGCTGCTATATCAGATTGGAGTGACGGGAATCGTTTCAGTTCCTACATGCCCATTTACTCAAACATTAGGAAAGAAAAACTCTTTCGCCTAACAATTCTCATAATAAAAAGTGCTTACCTCTGTTTCAGAAATAGACTTTCTCACTAGTTCTTTCAGAATGAAATGCACCTACAAAAACCGTTAGGAGTCGTGAGGTAAGATCACATTTGCATATTCTGCCACATATGACAATTCAGGAGAATGCATGATTCCTTAGTAAAGAGCGAGTAGTGATCCCAAGATTTAGAAACTGATAACTTCTGTGCATCTGAAGATTAAAATTACCAAATCTTGACTAAAATACACAACGGTGTTTCTGGTTTTTCTACGTGAATTATGTTGGAACTTACTTAGAAGTATACGTCGTCTCTTTTTTTGATGAAACAAATCGTTGGAGTCAATGGAAAGTTCTCTTATGTAGTATGCTTGTTTCGTCCCAGTAATATCTTTATGTTTTACTTGTTGCTTAAATATGCAATAAGACTATCCAAACTACTCAAGCAATGCAATATGCTCCTAACGGTTAGGAGTCCCGCAACCGATTAAACTATGTCCAACTGGCAACTGATGAACCAGTTTTCATATAGAAGCTTAGCTTCCCTATTTACTACATTTTGCTGCCCTGGTCACTTTTCTTAATGATCACTTGTAGATCTCAATCTACAGGATAATGTAAAGAATCTCATTAACCCATCAAAGAATAGATAGTATTGTAAACCACAGACTAAAAATAAGTCAAGATGGAATCCTGCTTACATATTTTCAGGAACAACAAGGTCAAGAATAGTAAATATACAATGACCATGCCAAATTTGAGTCTGAAAACATATCTTGTATACCTTCTCCAAGTACATGAAGGTATAGCTAAAGTATCGGGAGAGCACTTAATCATCACTAAGATATCATGGAAGTGTAAACTTAGGTATATAGATGATATATTGGGCCGCCGAAGAGTGAATAATTCAATACTGTGAAAACCAAAACAGTGTTATGGGCTCAAAGAAGGCAATAAGGAGGTGTCAAGGCCGACGATTTTCAGTTGTATGGATTTAATGAAGAAGGAAAAAGCAACACACGTATCATGAAATCTTATCAAATCTGATTGTAAGTTAAATAAATAGGTAAAAGAAGGTACCGCATCAACTGAAGCATCAGCTGGTCCTTTAAAATAGCCAAGTGATCCCTCAATTAGCCTCCTGTATCCTTGCTCGGGAGCAATCAAGTGAGGCTGATACCCATCTGCTTCTGAAATGACTTTCCTAACATTACTTTGAGAGAGATGTCGATCAAATGGAAGTTTCTTAAGAGCAGCTGGTAGTTGATGATCAAAAACCCCGTATATCTTATCTCCACCTGGTCTCCTGCAGAAAAAAAAAAAAAAAAAAAAACTTACATGTATTCCAAATACAATGTAGAAAGAATGCACACGAAGCCAATGTGAAACTTGCAGATTTGGAACATTAATTTCCAGAGCTACGAAATCTTGAATATTTATAAGATATCAGATTTTCTTTTAAGGACCTCGTATTCTGATACTGCAATTCTCAATTATTCATTCACAAACCAAAAGTGTAATTTGTTAGTGAAGACAATGTGTTCATCAATGCTGAGAAGTCGGAAACTTCTGCTTAACAAAAAATATACCTACAACAAATTATCATCTATTCCATTACTTCTGCAGTTATTCATGTTGCACTATGCCTCACGTGGTGCTCAAATGGTTTATGTATGTGAATACTTGGAGTAGGAAGTAGGAAATATACATAAAGACAGGCGTCGTGATGGAACCTCCCAATTCAAACTTAGTTGATAACAAAACAGAAATTACATAATGGTTCATAAGAGTGATGATTTACCCATTTCAACAGTATCACTCAAATGTCATGTCTTTTTATGCTTGTGAAGTTCCTTCAAGTGAGTTTTCTTGAAACTCACGCCAGTTTGGATACAGTTCTACTTAGTTCATAAGAGAAGACTATATAATGGCTAATATTCTAAGAGACCTTCTACTGCGTAAAATGATATTTAATGTCATGATTTCATGCATACAAAAGTAGGTATTAGTTATTTTTAAATATTTTTTTTGAAGTAATTTTTTCTTGATTAAAGGTTGTATTTTATCACCAGTAAAATTACAAGTTAACTAAACATTATATTTTCTTTCTTTTTTGGGCAAAGGTGCAGATTCCCCCTGTAGTACACCCCCCTAGAGCTTTTAGCCCCCCAAACTCGGTCAAAGCGCGTTGACCTCCCCAAAGTCCCGGAAGAAGGGTGCAATTAAGTCCCTCCGTTAAACGGCGTTTAAACGCCGTTTTCTTTAATCTTTTTTTTTTTTTTTCTAATTGGTCTCACTCCTCTCTCTCTCTTCTCCACCGCCATTGTCATCTCTTACGGGATCTCCGGCGAAGATGTCGCCCTGCATCTCTCACGATCCAAATAAACTTCTGCTCACTCTTCTCCAACCCTTCGCCATCAACTGACACGGAACCGCCACTTGGGATTCCATAGCTTCGAACTTCAGAAGAGGACATCGGAGGCGGTGGACGCGGAGGCTTGCTGGTAACGGCGGCGGCTTCACTTCTATTGGGTAGATTCAGGGAGAAAAGGGAAGCAGGGGCGGTGGGGGTTTTGTGAGCAGAGGGAGGCGGCAACATCTCCGCCGTCGCCGAGGAAGGAGACGGCGCCGCCCCACGCGGCGGCGTCAATACCCAGATCGAAGAGTGGAGTCGGGGGGGAGGGGGATTCAGGCGGCGTGGTCGTTCGAGATACGGACGGCGGCAGCGATTGAAGAGGAACGGTTGAAAGAGTGACGGGTTGCGGCTCTCTGCAACTGCCGGAGTCGGGCACGCGGCGACGGCCGACGCTGTCTACCCTACCGGAGAAGAAGAGGGGGGGACTGTGAGTAGAGTGGTGGGCCCGCTTGAAAATAAAAAAAAATTAAGAGAGACGGCGTTTAGGCGCCGTTTCACCCTAGGACCTAATTGCACCCTTCTTCCGAGACTTTGGGGAGGTCAACGCGCTTTGACCGAGTATGGAGGGCTAAAAGCTCTAGGGGGGTGTAGTTCAGGGGGGAATCTGCACCTTCGCCCTTCTTTTTTTCTCATTTTCACACAAGGTCATAAGGCCCACAATAATACATACTCCCTCCGTCCACGAAATGAGTACCCATATTTCCTTTTTCGTCCGTCCACGAAATGACATTTTTTTATACCAACACATAATTTGGGTAACTATCACAACACATCTATACTTGCACAATGCTCATTTCACAACATTTTATACCAAAAACAGAATTTTGTATAGTCAAAACATCTTACTTGCACATGCATGTTCACAAAGAAAAACATTGAACATTACCCTCCATCAAGATGTTCCTTGAAAATTCGATCAAAAGCACGGCACATTTCAAGAATCGTGTAGAGCTGCGCCTGAGAATCAAGGTAAAATATTTTAGATTGAGAATAACGAAACATTCAACCTCATCTTGTCTAATATCATTCTTATTTAGTTTTGGTATTACCCCTCCATCTACCCCAACGGGCCTGCCTATTCGGTCCAATTCAGCATTCAGCTCATCAATTGTCTTATTTATGAGGGCAATAATGCTGGGAATGCGCTGCCTAATGACCTTCTCCAGGTGCTGAAGCACACCAAAGGAACATGAAATATAGTTATCAAAACTTTTACTCACTCATAAAACCAGAGAAGAAGGTAATTGTGGGTTTACATACCTGAGACAAAAGTTTTGCGAGATACTCTGCACCCATTTTGTGACTCAAATGTCCATACTCTGGGCTGGACTCAAAATATTCCCTTTCCTTCTGACGGGCAGCTATCATGTCAACGTTCTTGTTGATATCAGCTTGTGAACGGTTCACTATGCCCACCCAGGGATACACTAGCCTGTACGATCTACCTTCAAGTACCTTAAGGAAGCATATAATTGAATACATTAGAGAGCCATAAAAATTACAAGCACTGGAAGCCGGTAGAGAATGTCAATTCTGGAATAATGAAAATCTATATCTTAAAAATCAAGGTTCTGTTTATGCAATAAGAAAGATAAACCCATACATCAAGTGCATTGGTTCCTTTATCCATCAAATCAAGTTTAGTCAACACTCCAAATGTCCGTTCACCTAAAATTCAACAGTTCACCTTTAGTTTTTGCTCTCAATCACAATAACTTTTCAGACACACTACAGACAGGCAGAGAACAAACAGAGAATGAGTTAATAAATCATTGAATGATACCTGTTGCATCAACTTCTCTTGCAAGCTTTATAGCATCGGAAGTTGCAATATCTTGATTAGCAGGAGAGATAGCCAAAATAATGCAATTTGGCTGCAAAATAAACATTCAAAGAAAAAAATAAAGATAGAAGGAAAGAAACTCAGATTCTCACAGTATCTCATTATCTTTCAGTGGAACCTTTGATCAAGTACCATTTGAAAAATATGGCACTTTCAGAATTCATATAAGAAACCAAAATATGCTACAGATTAGGTCATCCTAGTTTAAAGAAATAACTTCAACTGTTAAAGTGAGCAATAGAAACCAAAATATGCTACAAGGTATTCTGTGCTCAAAGCACGAATGTTAAATTAGTATTTTACCTTCTCAACATAAGAACGCACCATCATTTCTATATCTTGAACGATAGTCTCTGGCTGTCCCTCTGGAGAGTTAAGAGTTTATGATCACAATAATAGAGAACCAAATGTTGCTTTTACATGCATATATATATACAGCGAGAATAGCACATGAACAAATCAATGAAATCCATGAATAGAAAAATGTAACACATGAACAACCACATTAACTGAATGCGGTTGTTCATGTGTTACATTGATTTGTTCATGGATTTTGCTGACTTATTCATATCAATTCTTATTCTCATGAAAGATAACATTCTCACTAGATCCTTTCTCTCTATATATACATGTATAAATTTGGTGGTCCAGTACTCACCTACAGCTACCTTTGTCAATCCCGGAAGATCAATGAGGGTTAAATTTACGACTGCAAGAGAAAGAGAACAAATGCTCTGGATGTAAAAGAAACAAAAACAAAAAACACAAAAACAAAACAAACGAACAAGAACCATCGAAGGAATGAATGGCAGGAAATATATAGTGTTAACACAGTTCAAAAACTGTATATTTCCAAAACTCGAACAGTACAAAAACTTGACTCAGAGGATGATTGGAAAGAGGATGTTAACCAGTATTAGCCTAAGGTAATGTACAATATAATCATGTAGAAAAATAAGATCTTTCACCAGCCTCTGTAATGCATGGACTGGTAAAGAATGTGGCCCCAAAATGATTCATAACCATCCATGAAGAGTTGTTGTCTACCTGAGTTTTATTTATTCAGTAATATATGAGATTGCATCTGCAGTGACTAGCTAATAGCCTTTATCAAGCTTCATTCAAAGTTGATTATGCTAAGAAAGCTATCGTTTAGAGCATTCACAAAATCACATGCATCTGTTCTTAAACAGTACATATAAGTTTTTGGTGGGCATCACAATGTAACAGATGTTGCAGAAGAAATAGTATTCATCCAGGATGGGAGAAACAACTGGAACTTCAAGGAGTCACCCAAGTTCTAAAGTAGCAATACTAGTGAGGTCAAGACTAGAAAATCAAAGACTAGCGACAAACCATTAGGTGAATAAATGCTCAAGTGGATAGGAACATTGGAAATTTGTTTGGTCTGCCCTGTTATGCGATCTGTCTCATCTGCTATCTCTTTCCGAACAGCAGCTGCACCATCCAAAAATGCCTATTAATGAATAAAGATCATGAAGCAATATATTGATTAGACATTTATGCAGTCCAAAAATGAGAAATCTGAGCAGAGGTGAGCAAGTATAAGTTATAGCGAATGAACTACACTGATATAAAATCTAATTTATTGGAGTTGTACAATCAAAGACTTACCAAAGTCAGCAAATTTCTTCCTTGGTGCATGTAGAAACTCTGCGTACTCTGTCCCTCCTTCCGTTTTATGGAGTTGTAATACCAATGGCCTCCTCGTCACAATGCCTTAATCACAAGAATTGAACATATGAAACAGTAGTTGACCAACCGATATACTCCTGTATAACAATTCTATATGTTCCAACAGCATAAGCTGCTTTTGAGTTCAACAAACAATTATGAAAAGTTAAATACAATCTATACACAGTTTCAAAGGTTTTCCATACTTTTCCCCTGTATGAGAAAAGATTAGTCATGTGTCTCAGTCAGCAAAGGAGGGTAAAGCAACCTACAAAATAATGTCGCCTCAAATCCAAATAGTGTAAACATAAAATTTGTCTTATCATCCAATATTTCTCTCACTGGTCTTTCTTACTTTCCATTATGGCATAGCATATTTCTTCTCTAATATAATAGGATCCTTAGCTCATTTGGTGTAAGCCAATAATTTTAGCTCAGTCCATCCAGATATTGAAGATTGACGCAAACAATCCAATAGCCAAACGCACAATTTTGAACATAAAAATTATACATCAGAACACTGTGCAAACAGTCCCCAATGAATTTCTTTTAACCAATCAAACCAGAAACTTGTCTAGCTTCAATGTGTTCTCCTATTGAGCCAAAAAATGGACACTACATAATATAGAATTGACAATCTCCAGTACTCATAAGTTCAGTATCATATGCTACTAAGGGAATAACCAACATAAATGCTTCACCTTCCAATTCATTATTCAGCACCACAAATCAAAAACGTTAATCAACACGCATTATGAATAGTTATTTCATGTCAGGATTCAAAATGCCGATCTGTGCAGGGCGTTAAGCAAATCTCCATCCGAAGAAACATAAAAACGAACGAACCAGTAAAACATAGAGATTTTACCGGATCCACGAGGCAGAAAATCTCTCCCGACGACGCTCTCGAGGACCGATGATTTTCCCGAACTCTACGTTACATCAATTTAAACATTACGACACACATTTAAACGGGACAACGTTGAGAACAAAATTTGATAATGTATGAAATACCTGGCCGCCGACGACGGCGACGGACGGAAGGGCTTCCCAGAGAGACATGCCTTCGCCACCGTGATCGCCCAACACAGTGCATGCTCTTTGAATTCTGTTGACTAAGCCGATTAAGCTTTCCATCGTCGCCATGTTTGGAGGTGCGTAAAATGGCAGTGAATGTTGAGAAATTGGGATCGGATCTGTGTTAGCACTTGATCACAGAAATGAATCTGAGAGAGAGAGAGGGAGAGGGAAACGGAAAAACGGTCGAGGACGTGTTACCAAATATACTTTGATATATTTTGGTCAAGTTATTAAATGTTTTTTTAAGTATAAAGTGCTACGTAAATCCAGCTTATAAGTTGATTCTTTATATAAATATTAAACTGGTAATATATATGTGCCACTTTAAGTGGAAGAACTTGTAAAGTATCATGCATAAATATTCTATATGTTTTTAAATCAATATTTTAGTGAAAATGGACAAAAATGCTCTTTAAACAATCACATAAAATAATTTTATACTCGTCCGTCGTCACCCAAATAATTTTTTAACTGTTATTTTCGTTCCTCGCATGAGTGGCGGGCTTCTGTTGACGCTTGGAAAGTCCGCAACTCCCGAACGACGCCAGACAATTCCCCAATCGCCTTCTCTACATCCTCTAAACGAGATTCGGTACTTCGCGTAGTAACCATCGTTCACCGCACCAATTTGATAGAGTAAAGGCGTGTGAAGATGAAGAAAGAAGAAAGAAAATAAAAATACGATATATAAACTCTTCATGCGAGGCCCTCAGAGAAAAATATCTCTGCCCTACAGCTATTGCTGTCCCTAAACAATGATCCCAAGATAATTAACCCTAAGTCGTAAAGAACTATATATAGACCTAATGACTTGAGGCCCAATTAAATAACTTGGAGCCCATGAGTCTGACCTAAATAACTTAACCCTAAATAATTGAACTACTGCGAAAAATAAAAGATAACTATGAAACTAACAAAAACTAATAAAATAAAGATAATCCTAAATCTGCAGACTGCAGCTGATCTAATGCTATCGACAACTTCGTCTTAAAACCTATGCCCTCTCTCCTATAAAGTTATTTGGAGGGGGGAGGGGGGGAGTAGTATATAATAGGAAAATGACTCATTCTATGTGACAATCTCAAATTCCACCATTAAAAAATCTCTAAACTCTCCTTCATTCTAATTATTTTAGCTAATAATCCCACATTGTTTTGAATTATATTCCACCAATTAAAGAACTTAAATAAATATTTTTAACTATAGTGTATTCCCTTATTTCACAATTATTTTTCATCAATAATTTCAAATAAATAATTACTCTCTCCGTCCACGAAAGAACTTCTTATCTTTCCTTTTTGGGACGTCCACAAAAAAACTTCATACCTATTTTTGGACTATACCCCATCACTTATAATCCTCTTACTTTTCACTTTTCACAACTCCCAATATTAATTATAACATTTTTTCACCACTCCCAATACACTCAACTACCTTTCATCCACTCTCAATACACTCAACAATATTTTTTCTTAAAACCCGTGCCACTCCCTCCTAGGAAGTTCTGACGGAGGGAGTATTTTATTTGAAACCTTAATTTGGTCAATTATTAAGTTTGTCAAATAAATGTTTTTTTTTTATTGAAAATTTAATTTTGAACTTCAAAATTGAGAGAAATTTATCAATAATACAAAGACAGTGTTAATGTGTTGTTATAATTAAAACTATATTACATATACATATTCATATAAAACAACTAATATATTGCATAAATTACATGTTATTAATACATATTATATTGATATCTTAATATATTATTAGATTTTTTAATCAATATCATGCTATATCACTACAAAAAAACGCGTAAATAGCGACGAAAAAGAGTGACGGCGCCGCCGCCGCCGGAAATTACAGACGGCACGGCGGCGGAAAAAACGGCGATCCGCCTTTTGCCTATTGATCACTAATTTATTAGCAACAAATTACCGCAACTAACACGGTGCAATTGTAGCACAAACTGGTAACTAAGTATCGTATCCACAGGGACTGACACAACGAAACTACTCTAGCTATCTCCTAAACAGACTAAAACAGTAGACAGGCAAACGAAAGTAGAGATTGATTTACTTAAACTAAAACGCAATTAACGATAAATAAAAGTATGTAGACGAATTCAAATATGAAAGACAACTGATCCTAGGGCAGTAAATTCATTAACTAAATCTATGCAATAAATCTATTAATCCTATGTACCAGTTTAATCCAGCTATGATGAGAGATCACACAACTATTCACAAGCTTCTCTAACGAACACCTATGAAAGTAGATTAATTTACCCCCCTTCACATTCAAGACTCCAAGGAATAAATTAACTCCCAAGCGTACACAAAGAATAGCTCCCTATAGCTTCACCTATCGCATTCAAGACTCAAGGCTAACACTATATCATGCATTCCTGAATCGGCTGAACAATTATCGCATTCAAGACTCAAACTGAACAGCTAGACATGTAAATTATTGGCCAAATAATTCACAAGAAATTAAGCACCAGGAATCATGAATCATAAACTGGAAGGCACAAAGGTATTAACAAATAAATCACATAAATTCAATCAACTATTTACAAACCCTAGAATCAGCTAAAGGAAATTAGCCAAACATAGCAAAATAAAACTTAAACATAATTAAAAAGAAAGCAATAATAAAAACTGAATTAAATAAAAATTGAATTAAAAACGATTGTAGCGACTTGAATCTTCAATCTTGATCCAAGCCTTTAAAACTGGAAAGCTAAAATATTCTAAAGCTATAAAACTGTAAAATAAATGTTTGGAACTGAAAAACTAAAGCTGGGAACCCCTAGATAGGTCAAAAGAGGACCTATTTATAGTCTTAGGGTGAAAAACAAAGTTTGAGCTCGAAAAGACTTCAAAAAACGAGAAAAAACGCGGAAGAAACGAAACACGCGCCCCGTTCGGCGACCCGTTCGGCGATCGCCGTCTGGGTCGCCGAAAATCAGCCTTTTTACTCTAAGATTCGGCGATCGCCGAATTTTCCACCGGAGGCCAAAATTGAAACAGGGAATTCGGCGACCTGGCCGGCGGTCGCCGTTTGGGTCGCCGTTTTGCTTCTTTAAAATGCCAAAATTCGGCGGTCGCCGTTTAGGTCGCCGAATTTTGACTGCTGCGCGCGACGTTTTTGTTTCGGCCATAACTTTCTCGTCCGAACTCCGATTTATGATCCGTTTGCGCTCACGAACTCGAATCGAGACGATCTACAACTTCTATTTCAGCACAGTTCTCCAAATTCGAACTCAATAAACTTGAAAAATCCTTCAAAGTTCGAGTAAGAATCATGTTTCACAAGATAAAGCAATTTAAGCACAAAACAATCATTCAACACTCAATTTCCTATAAAATTAACATCATATGAACATTAAAAACCATGGAAATATGAGTGTTATCAACTCCCCCAAACTTAAGCCATTGTTCGTCCTCGAATAATGAGAAGAACACAATCAATAACACGAATGGGTAAGAAATCTAGCTCATCGATGCCTCCGAAAGATAAAGGATAATGGAATTCTCAAATCTTCAATAATCAAGCACAAAATTCACCAATAAGCATAACCTATAGCAAAATCAACCTTGACATTCCAAACAATTGAATCTCACAAGGTATGTGTATCCCTCAACTCTCAATTTGATGGAATAAATAGGACGTGTATGCTCTCATCGAATTCAATGCAATGCAGATTACTTACCATAGGCTTGCCAATCGTCTACAATCTCCATCGCTAAAAGTGTGCCAGGACTAAGATCAGAAAGGTCTTTTTCTTTGGGTTATAATGTAGGGACATTGGTTAAGGTAGGGAAATATAGGCTAAGTGACTCAAATAGATTAAGAACACCAACCTTATAGCTTCACAAATCAAGTATGGAATAAATTCCATCTTCCTCCCAACTATGCCACCATAAACAACACAACTCAAGGGATTTAATCATCACAAAATAGAACTAAACACTCTTTTATGCTCTCCATTTATTTCCAACACACAAAGTCGATTTTCAAACAAATATCTCAATATACACTCGACTTTATACTTTTTTCTCTTTCTTTTTCTTTTTTTTTCTTTTTTTTTTCTTTTTTTTTTTTCTTTTCTTTCCACAACTTTTCTAGAGCTTATAAGAGTAAATAGTATCACAATATCATCCCTTCTTTTTCATGAACCACTATGATATTCACCACACAAAGATTCCCATATACTACTTCACCCCCTATCATCCGGCTAAAGAGTAAAAGCTAAATAGGCTCAAAGTGGATAACAAAGGATAATTTTTTCAATAAGGACAGTGTTTGGGAAAATAATGTGGCTAACAAAAGATGGCCTAAAATCATCTCCTAATCCTGGGCACAACAGCAACCTCGACACAGAAACCATGGCAAGTTCTAGAAGATCACCACATATGCATGACAAAACTCACAACAAAGAATAAACTGTGTATGATAAACAGTTATGGCTCAAAATCTCACAGGTTTATTCAACGTCCAAAAGTCAAGGTTAAAATCACTCTAGAATTATGCAAATTAGTTCCAGTTATACTTAAATCATCAAAGAAAATCAAACTCCAAAATTTTTTTTTTCACAGAAATCATCATTGGCATCTCACCAGAAATCTAATGGAGCAATAATCATCTCAAAAAAAAAAAAAAAAACAATCACACACCACCAACCAAGTAGGATAAAACAATAAAGCTAACAAAAAGATAAAAGTGATACACATATCTACTCTCACCCCCCTCCCCCAAACTTATTACAGAACATAAGTTCGAAAATAAGTTTGGAGGGATGATGATATGTGTGTCACTACTCACAGAAATACATGCTCCATGGTGGTGGTATGAACCAAGCGCGAGTTCCCGCATCTTCCAAGCTCAACACTGCACTAAACTCCCAAACAAAACAACGAAACAAAACGAAACTAAAAGAAAGAAAAACAAAACAAAGAAAAACAGTTGGGTTGCCTCCCAACAAGTGCTTAATTTAACGTCTAGAGCTCGACGATACCTCAAAAACTCATGGAGGTCGGAAACAGCACTCTAACCATTGGAAAGCTTTTCTACTCTTGGGTGCCCTCTCCACCAAAACACTTCTCTTGGCTCGGACATCCTCCACAAGCATTGCCCCCTTCTCATTCTTGTTCCGAAAAATCCGGAATTTCACTTTCTTCTTCTTGGGGGTATGGGTTTTCAAAGACCCCCCATCATACTCCAAAAACATACACTTCTCAAAAGTCAGAACTTCTTTTGGTTTTGGAGTTTTTTTCTTGGTTTCAAGCTTGGGGAGTTCATTCTTCTCAACCTCTTCATCCTCCAAATTTGCTAGAAAACTGTCAGCCAAATTAATCTCTTCATTCTGGGGAACTTCCTTTGGTGGAGGTTTCTGTGTGATACACTCCTCCAAAGGATCATCTACAGCTGCAGGAAAAGCTATCAGAGAGTCGATCATGTTGCACTCATCCAGCGGCGGCTCGGCTGGTTTTTTCATAGCATCATAGATAGATAGAGTCAATTTTTCATCATTGACTCTAAATGTGAGATCTCCATCCTGCACATCAATAAGAGCACGGCCGGTAGCTAGGAACGGACGTCCTAAGATCAATGGAGTATTCTTGTCCTCCGGCATGTCCAGGACTACGAAATCTGCAGGAAAAATAAACTGCTCCACCTGCACTAGGACATCCTCCACAATTCCCTTGGGATATGTGATGGAACGATCTGCCATCTGCAATGCAATGGAGGTAGGCTTGATATCTCCAATCTCCAATCGGTTGAAAATAGAGAGAGGCATCAAATTGATGCTAGCCCCCAAATCACAAAGAGCACGAGCGAAATTCTGTCCTCCCATCATACAAGCGATGGTAAAGCTGCCAGGATCCTTTTGCTTCAACGGCAGCTTTTTCTGTAGTACTGCACTGCACTCCTCTGATAAATTGATCGTCTCATATTTCCCCAACTTTTTCTTATTGGAAACTGCATCCTTGAGGAACTTAGCATACCCTGGCATATCTCTCAGCGCATCAAGTAATGGAATATTGATTTGTAACTTTGAAAATATCTCCATAAACTTGCCCATCTTCTCATCCAACTTCGGCTTTAGCAAACGCCCTGGAAACGGAGCTACAGGCTTGTACTCCGGTCTAGGGAACGAAGGGGTAGGAACAGGCTTCTTAACAGCAGAAGAGCTCGAATCATTCTTAGGGGGAGGAGTCTGTTTCGCTGCAAGCTCCTCCAAGTCATCATCATCGTCCTCCACTACTTTGCTTTTTCCCTTGTCATTCTGCAGCTCTGGAAAATTCTGGTACTCAGTCCCGCTTCGAAGATGGATCGCATTACACTGATTTTTGGGATTTATTTCAGTGTTGCTAGGAAACTTCCCTGGTTTGTGCTGCGCAGCTGCTTGGTTGGCCATCTGACCAACTTGAGTCTCCAACATCTGTACTTGCTTGGAAAGTTGTGAAAAATTATTTCCAATATGACCCACTTGAGACTCCAAAGTAGTCATCCTTGAATTAACAGTTGTCTTCATGCTAGACACCTCTGTTAAAACCTGCTGCATCATATCCTCCAGTGATACCTTCTTCGGCTCATTTATAACTCCTCCGCTAGACACAGAAAATCCAGGTGGGGGCTGCAAAGCATTGTTCGGATTGCCGTAAGAAAGATTAGGATGCGGGCGTGCTCCTGGCTGATATTGCTGCTGAAACTGCTGCCCTCTGTTGTACATTCCTGGTTGCACCTTCTGAAAATTTCCAAAGTTTTGGCCATTGACAAAATTTACGTCTTCTATGCATATGGGATCTCTCACAGCTCGCTCCTGATTTCCAATGGTCAAAGCATTAATCTTAGTAGTCAGCTCTGCCAGCTGCGTAGCAATCGCTGCCATAGGATCAGAGTTGGAAGCAGCTGCTACCCTTTGCAATTGTACTCTTTCTACTGGCCATTGATAGCTTGTAGCGGCCATACTCTCTATGATGTTCCAAGCCTCTGAACTGCCTTTCTGAAGCAGAGAACCTCCTGCAGCTGTGTCCAAATGCATTCTTGTACGCTCTCCACAAGCATTGTAGAACATGATAATGAGCGTGCCTTCATCAAATCCATGGCTCGGACATTTTCTCAACTTCTCTTGATATCTCTCCCACGTATCTGCCAGCTTTTCTCCCTCAAACTGCTGGAACTGCACAATGTCCATCTTTAATTTCAGGGTCAGGCCAGGAGGATGGAACTTGCGTAGGAAAGCTTGAGCTACATCTTCCCACGTAGTAGTTGCACTCAAATTCAATGTATGATACCACGACTTCGCTTTATCCCGCAGTGAGAAAGGGAAAAGACGAAGACGGATAATATCATCAGATACTCCATTCATCTTTACGGTGCTGCAAAGCTCCAGAAATTGCGCCAGATGCGCATTAGGATCCTCTATAGCGTGTCCTCCATACTGGTTCTGCTGGACCATCGTGATCAAACCAGTCTTCAGCTCAAAATTATTGGCATTAATACGTGGAGGTTCCTGGTAAATATACCGAGGAACGAACATCTCTGCAATCGGAGGCTGATTCTGAGCTTCTTTAGCAGCTTGAGCGTCCAACAGCTGTTGCAGCTGCTCCTGGAGAGCACGAATTTGTTCATCGGTAGCCATCGTAAGCAGTGCCTAAAAAAAAAAATGAGAATTAAAAATAAAAAAAAAATAAAAATAAAAGCCTGAAGTACTACTACGTCCTATCAGAGATATTAAAGAAACTTCTAATCAGTCCCCGGCAACGGCGCCAAAAAGTTGATCACTAATTTATTAGCAACAAATTACCGCAACTAACACGGTGCAATTGTAGCACAAACTGGTAACCAAGTATCGTATCCACAGGGACTGACACAACGAAACTACTCTAGCTATCTCCTAAACAGACTAAAACAGTAGACAGGCAAACGAAAGTAGAGATTGATTTACTTAAACTAAAACGCAATTAACGATAAATAAAAGTATGTAGACGAATTCAAATATGAAAGACAACTGATCCTAGGGCAGTAAATTCATTAACTAAATCTATGCAATAAATCTATTAATCCTATGTACCAGTTTAATCCAGCTATGATGAGAGATCACACAACTATTCACAAGCTTCTCTAACGAACACCTATGAAAGTAGATTAATTTACCCCCCTTCACATTCAAGACTCCAAGGAATAAATTAACTCCCAAGCGTACACAAAGAATAGCTCCCTATAGCTTCACCTATCGCATTCAAGACTCAAGGCTAACACTATATCATGCATTCCTGAATCGGCTGAACAATTATCGCATTCAAGACTCAAACTGAACAGCTAGACATGTAAATTATTGGCCAAATAATTCACAAGAAATTAAGCACCAGGAATCATGAATCATAAACTGGAAGGCACAAAGGTATTAACAAATAAATCACATAAATTCAATCAACTATTTACAAACCCTAGAATCAGCTAAAGGAAATTAGCCAAACATAGCAAAATAAAACTTAAACATAATTAAAAAGAAAGCAATAATAAAAACTGAATTAAATAAAAATTGAATTAAAAACGATTGTAGCGACTTGAATCTTCAATCTTGATCCAAGCCTTTAAAACTGGAAAGCTAAAATATTCTAAAGCTATAAAACTGTAAAATAAATGTTTGGAACTGAAAAACTAAAGCTGGGAACCCCTAGATAGGTCAAAAGAGGACCTATTTATAGTCTTAGGGTGAAAAACAAAGTTTGAGCTCGAAAAGACTTCAAAAAACGAGAAAAAACGCGGAAGAAACGAAACACGCGCCCCGTTCGGCGACCCGTTCGGCGATCGCCGTCTGGGTCGCCGAAAATCAGCCTTTTTACTCTAAGATTCGGCGATCGCCGAATTTTCCACCGGAGGCCAAAATTGAAACAGGGAATTCGGCGACCTGGCCGGCGGTCGCCGTTTGGGTCGCCGTTTTGCTTCTTTAAAATGCCAAAATTCGGCGGTCGCCGTTTAGGTCGCCGAATTTTGACTGCTGCGCGCGACGTTTTTGTTTCGGCCATAACTTTCTCGTCCGAACTCCGATTTATGATCCGTTTGCGCTCACGAACTCGAATCGAGACGATCTACAACTTCTATTTCAGCACAGTTCTCCAAATTCGAACTCAATAAACTTGAAAAATCCTTCAAAGTTCGAGTAAGAATCATGTTTCACAAGATAAAGCAATTTAAGCACAAAACAATCATTCAACACTCAATTTCCTATAAAATTAACATCATATGAACATTAAAAACCATGGAAATATGAGTGTTATCACCTATTACCGGCGCATTACCGACGGCAAAATAGCCGCCGCTAATTAGCGGCGGTTGCGCCGTCGCTAATTTAAATATATATTATTTATTACCGACGGCAATTGCCGTAGCTATTTACCGACGGCATTCAGCCGCCGCTAATCACCACCGCTGGTGATATCCGGCCGCTGTCCGGCCAAAATTAACGATGGCGGTGCCGCCGCCACTAATTACCGACGGCAAATGCCGTCGGTAATTAATTTTATTTTATTTTACCTTTTTCATTTTTTTTTCATTTATCATCTAATAAGTTGGTCAAAGATAAAAATACAAAAATATTAAAATTAAATATATATTGAAATACAAGTGAAAATTTAAACATTGATTATTACTAATCTAAGATTATTACTAAGAATTCTAGATTCTTAGTAAGAAACTTATAATTATAATTTAAGAGTGTTAATTTGATTAGTGATTCACTCATCAATCATCACTAATCTAAGATTATTACTAAAAATTCAAGATTCTTAGTAAAAATCTTATAATTATAACTTAAAAATGTTAATTTGATTAGTGATTCACTTATCAATCATCAATAATCTAATATTATTACTAAGCATTCAAGATTGTTAGTAAGAAACTTATAATTATAACTTACTAATGTTAATTTGATTAGTGATTCACTCATCACTCATCACTAATGTAAGATATTACTTAAGAATTCAAGATTCTTAGTAAGAATCTTACATTTATAACTTAAGAATGTTAATTTGATTAGTGATTCACCCATCAATCATCACTAATCTAACATATTACTTAAGAATTCAAGATTCTTAGTAAGAATCTTATAATTATAACTTAAGAATGTTAATTTGATTAGTGATTCACTCATCAATCATCACTAATCTAATATTATTACTAAGAATTGAAGATTCTTATTAAGAATCTTATAATTATAACTTAAGAATGTTAATTTGATTAGTGATTCACTCATCAATCATCACTAATCTAAGATTATTACTAAAAATTCAAGATTCTAAGTAAGAAACTTATAATTATAACTTAAGAATGTTAATTTGATTACTGATTCACTTATCAATCATCACTAATATAATATTATTACTAAGCATTCAAGATTGTTAGTAAGAAACTTATAATTATAACTTACTAATGTTAATTTGATTAGTGATTCACTCATCACTATCACTAATGTAAGATATTACTTAAGAATTCAAGATTCTTAGTAAGAATCTTATAATTATAACTTAAGAATATTAATTTGATTAGTGATTCACTCATCAATCATCACTAATGTAAGATATTACTTAGGAATTCAAGATTCTTAGTAAGAATCTTATAATTATAACTTAAGAATGTTAATTTGATTAGTGATTCACTCATCAATCATCACTAATCTAATATTATTACTAAGAATTGAAAATTCTTATTAAGAATCTTATAATTATAACTTAAGAATGTTAATTTGATTAGTGATTCACGCATCAATCATCACTAATCTAATATTATTACTAAGAATTCAAGATTCTTAGTAAGAATCTTATAATTATAACGTAAGTATGTTAATTTGATTAGTGATTCACTCATCAATCATCACTAATCTAATATTATTACTAAGAATTGAAGATTCTTATTAAGAATGTTAATTTGATTAGTGATTCACTCATCAATCATCACTAATCTAATATTATTACTAAGAATTCAAGATTCTTATTAAGAATCTTATAATTATAACTTAAGAATGTTAATTTGATTAGTGATTCACTCATCAATCATCACTAATCTAATATTATTACTAAGAATTGAAGATTCTTAGTAGGAAACTTATAATTATAACTTAAGAATGTTAATTTGATTAGTGATTCACTCATCACTAATCTAAGATAATATTCCTAGTAAGAATTCAAGATTCTTACTAGATTGATAAAGTACTTATGGTGTATAAACTAGATTGATAAAAAATAAAAAAAATATTGAAAATTAATAATAAATTAATAAATAAATATTTTTCCGACATAAAAATAAGAACGGAAACGAGCCCAATCCGTAATTAACAACATTTTTTGTATATCATCTCGACATATTCTAAGGTTATGAATATATATGATATTGTATATTGAAATAGACTTTAAATGAATTAATAGAAACTATATATATCAATAATACGAGTGTTCTGTACTGGTGACCATTCGAAAAGAACTTCAAGGTTAAGCGTGCTTGACTTAGAGCACAACTAAGATGGGTGACTGACTGGGAAGTTCGTCTAAATTATGCAAATACTGTATAACTACGGAAATAAATTGTGGATATACAATAAAATAAATAAATAAATAAAATAAATAAATAAATTTAAAAAATAAATTAAAAAATATTATCGAGGGCAAAATGCCGTCAGTAATTAGCGATGGCATATTGCCCTCGGTAATACCTTGACCAACTCCGGCGTGTGCGCCACCGCCGTCCGGTGGAAATTATCGACGGCGGTGGCGCCGCCGCTAATTAACGACGGCATTTGCCGTAGGTAATTTTCCGGCAACTCTCCGCCGTTCAACGGCGGAAATGCCGTCGGTATTTTTTCAAGCATTTTCATATAAATTCATTCTTATTTATTTAAATTATTTTATCCCATATTAAATCCGTAATTGATTATAGTTTAATAATAATAATAATAATAATAATAATAATAATAATAATAATAATAATAATAATAATAATAATAGTCATCATCATTATCATCATTTATATAATAGGGAAATGAAATAGTAATGTGTGACATCACCACATATTTACATTTTTATTTAGGGTCAAAATTTAAAATACCCACCTTCATAACTTATCTATCAAAAATACCCACTTTCACAAAACACATATCAACCATATCCAACTCATAATTAATGCCAAAACTATCCTTCAACAAATCCTCTACAAATCCATCATTAAACCATTTCATGTTCAAATTATATCTAGTCTAGAAAAACATAATCAGGCCCAACATGCTTCCGTAACACTTCGAAATAATTCAAATCATAAATCAACAGTATACCTTTCGTCGACTGGTCACCTTCAGGAGCTTTTATCGCGTTTTACGGACTTCTTGCCTCCTCGGCCTTCGTCCAACCACACACTCGCAAGTGATGGTTGCAACCTTCTTCCTTCACTGTGTTTCGGCTTTCGCCGAATGGTCACCTTCAGGAATCAGTTTCCCTCATTCACTGTGTCTCGACGTCTAGTATTTTTGTTGATAAATGAAAAGAAAATATTTTTACTCAACCCGGAATAGTTGGACAAAAACAAAGCGTTTATAGAGGAATTATATAATAATTAATTTATTTCATAAAATACTCCCCAAGGGAGGAGACTAACTTGTTTTAGCTACTCATAGTAGCTAATACTTGTGTACATAAAATAAAAAGGAAACTAAACTAAAACGAAAAACTTTAAAAACAAGAATTTAAAAAATTACAAAGATAATTTTTCTAGAGAGAGAAAGTGGTGTGTGAAAATGTGTTGTGATTTTCGGATGCCTTCTTCTCTCCAGAGCTTGGGTTTATATAGAGGTTTGGACCCCTCTATTATTGTTTGGTGGTTGGCCTTGGATTCCTTCCTCGTGGCCAGCTTGCTTGGATGGTGATAGCCACCTTCTTTTGTCGGCCATTATTGCCGACACTAGTTAGTGCCTTCACATGGATGGAGTTGAACCTTCCTTTAACTTTTTGTGATAATGGTTGGTGAGGTCCAGCAATTTTTCCACCATCCTTTGTCTTCTTCTGATGAGTGGAGTTCCTGTAGAATTACCCACTTTGGTTAGTGGGCAATTGGCCTGCATTATCATCCTCCCACTTTCGTCATTTTTCTTTTAGTGGGTGGTCCTCCTGTCTTGAGTCACATGACTCCCTTTTCTTTGTCGAGCCCCTTACTTTTTTGGTGCCCGTGGTGCTCGTCCACGTGGAGTCTTGTGCTCCTCGTACTCGTCTGACCGGATGTTCTTCTTGTTAGGCTTTGGGAAGAAGCCTTTGCCGAACTCCGGTTCTTTCTGCGTTGGACACTCCATGCAGATGTGATCTGTCTAATGGCCTAAATGAGCCATGTTACAGAATTTGTGACGGGTTTCTTTGCTTCCCGCCACCTTCTTTCGCCAGAGTGTCTGCCTCTTTTCTTCAAAGGCCTTCTCTGCGAAGCTTGTAGTTTTTCCTGTCATAGTATTTAACAGGAAAGATCCAAGTCCTGCATTATGAGAGAACTTGAACTGGTACTTTACTTTGTCCATCTCTGTGAGACAGGCCCATAGTCCCCATGCACGTCTCGTGGAGATTTGATCCTCCGTGAATGTTGTGACAATGGAAACTTCATGATTGGGTGCCTAAATTCGGTTTAAGGCCTCCGTGTCGGGTCTCCGAAGCTTAATAAAATGAAAAGCTTCATGATTCCCTTTTCCTGCTGGTTCTGGAGCTGCGCTGAGGAAGTATAGCTCCAGGACATCTCCCCGGTTAAGGGACTGGTTGTTCGCCTAAGCATCATAGACTGTCTCTTGGATCCACCTGGGTAGACCCTTGATTTCGCTAAATGTTGGCGAAGTAGTATAAACTGAGGCTAATGCCCCGAATTCATACCACTCTTTGACCTCCTGAGGATTGGCTCCGGTGGTCATCCATATGCGAGGATATTTTCCCGCAACATCAACCCGGCAATAGCTCGGATTGAGTCCTTTTTTGGTATTGAGTTTTTCCCATCTGGACTGGTACATCTTCCAAACAGGAGAAATATCAATAATATTAGTATCAATCTTAGATTTGCCCGTCAGTGGCCTAAGACTGATCTCTCCCTCTTTTACCCCAGAGGTGGAGGGTTGACATGTTGGTTCGGTCGGTGAAGCCTTAGCAACATCTTTTTCTCGAGGATCTGGTTTTAACACCTTAGCCTCAGAACTTGTGCTAGGGGTATTGGAATCCCCTGCTACAGGTAATCCGGCCTGTACGGTAATGCCTGCTTCGATCATGGGAGCCATGATCCCGCGCAGGAGCGGCTTGTGGGTTGCATCATTAAGATTTAACATCTTTTTGATACATTCTCGTATGCGGTTGGTTACTTTGGATTCATCATCCGTTTGTATCCTTCCCGCTTGTTTGGCATGGAGTAAGCACTCTTGCCATTCTTGTTGTAGCATCTCCAGGTTGTCCAGGAGCTGCCTCTGGTACTCCATGATAGAGTCAACCTCAGTTGGCTCCATCTCTTGTTAGGAAATCTGCAAGAACATTTTGATCAGATTTCAAGATGACAATATCATAATCATAATATTGGCATTCTGCTTGCCATCTAAGCAATCTAGCCTTTTCAGGTTTAGATTCTATCTTTTTTGTTAAGAAAGCTTTAACATTCGTGTTATCTACTTTCAAAACGAATTTCTTAGCAAGTAAGAAGAGCGGCCATTTTTTGAACGCCTTTCTGACTGCATAAAATTCTTTCTCGTTAATGTGCCATCGCACAGCCTCGTTGTCGGAGAAGAGTCCGCTGCAGTATCTACAAGGTTCTTCTCCGAATGGGGTGATCTTTGTGAGCACGGCTGCCCACCAGAAATCACTCGCGTCGGTGTAGAGGACCAAGTCATCCTCGTCTTGTGGTATTGAAAGTTTCGGGAGATTTTTGCAAATCTCTTTTAACTTCTTTATACCCTCCCGATGTTCCTCCTTCCATATGAATGGAACATCTTTCTTCAGTAGTGGACTGAAGACCTTTCTGTGTTCTGCAAGGTTTTTGATAAACATCCCTGCAAAATTGACAACCCCGAGAAAACTTTGGAGCTGCTTCTTTTCCTTGAGATCCTCCGAAAATCCCTCGACTTTTTCCACAATATGATCTTGTAGAATTATTCCAGTTTCATCGATCTCAATCCCCAGAAACTCCATCTTCTGGGTGGCTATGACTGCCTTCTTTTCAGACAGCACTAGTCCTTCTTGTTGACAAACATCCGCAAAGATCTCCAGATGCCTGACATGTTCATGAATGTTCTTTGATGCAATGAGAATGACATCAATATAAACAAACATAAACGAAGAATAATCTTTGAAGAGATTATCCATCTTCCTTTGGAATATCTGAGGCGCGTTGGCTAGCCCCATTGGCATGACATTCCAGACATAATGTCCTTGAGGAGTTGAGAAGGCTGTGAACTTCTTACTCCCTTCCTCCATGCGAATCTGGTAGAAACCTGATTTGCAATCGAACTTTGAGAATACCCTTGCACTTCTGATGCAGTTGATAAGGTGTTCTCTACTCGGGATGAAATATCCATCGAACTCAAGAATGTCATTAATCCCTTTATAATTAATGACCAATCTTGGCTTTCCTCGCTTGATCTCCCCATGATTTATCACCAGAAATCCAGGACTGATGTAAGGCGACTTCCCTGGTTCGAT
Organism: Salvia miltiorrhiza; assembly: GCF_028751815.1. NCBI lineage: Eukaryota > Viridiplantae > Streptophyta > Magnoliopsida > Lamiales > Lamiaceae > Salvia > Salvia miltiorrhiza. The sequence goes on along the minus strand of NC_080393.1, from coordinate 33,590,516 downwards.
CAGCTTCAAATCAAGGTGTTCCTTGATTATGCTCCTCATATCCTGTTGATCTTGAGTGTTCATCAGGATAGGTCTGAACCTTACAAACTCATGCTCCTTTCCAGTTTTAACTTTCAAGGTAGCTTTGAGCTGGTTCTTGTCCCACCATGCCAAAGGATTCTCATGGTAACACTTCTGAATCCTTCTTTTAACGTCGACAATGGACACCTGTTCTTCTTCCTTGATATCTTGGTGTGATATCAGGGAGACTTTGAGGATTTGAATTTCTTCCTCGGAGAGATCTGGGAATCCCTCAGTTCTGCATT